>NC_140956.1:21315000-21405000 GCF_014529385.1 Adiantum capillus-veneris | reverse complement strand
ACAAAAAAAAATCTCGCTCCAAAGCTCGCTCCGTTGAGCTCGCTTGAAGACCTAACTTGTGGGTTGTTCAACGTCCTCAAAAACTGCTCTCTGTAGTCTTCAAGACCCATCTCCTACTCTGGTGTAAAGTGACAAGCTGCCCCTCTGCCCCGGGGGGTTCACCTTACATAGTATGTGACTTATCACGTGAGTTCAATAGAAGGGTATTTAAATCCCTTAAAACTTACACAAATGAATTTACATAAGGATATGTTTTTTTACAAATCTCAAAAAAATTTACAGAATTCAAAAGAAAATTGTTCATTATATTTCCTAGAAAATTCACAGAATAGAGCCTGAACGCACGTGATATAGTGGTCTTAAAGATAATGAACCCCCCGAGCCCTCTGCAATCCTTGATCAGACCTTCATTTTCGACGCCCTTCAGCAGATTGTACAGACTCTCTGAAGTCCTCAAGTCCAACACTTTCAATAGCCTGCATAACTTATTCGTGTGTGTGTGTGTGTGTGTGTGTGTGTGTGTGTGTGTGTGTGTGTGTGTGTGTGTGTGTGTGTGTGTGTGTGTGTGTGTGAGCTTCGCATGGACTCGACTGAGCAATGTATATACAAGCGTCAAAAAGCCATGGAAACTTTGGATATGGATGCTTTAAGCATTTTCAAATAATGTTTGCGTGAGGACTTTGAGGATGCACGTCAAGCATGGCCCGAGAAGGATCCGCTCCCGTCATGGAAGTGCACATTCCTATACAGGAGCTTATGGATCCTATTGCTCAATATGCACTTAACACGGTGATTCTTCTTTTCCCAGGAAGAATTCCTACAGCTCTGGATGTAGGCCAATGGGTTGATTTCTTACTCAAACGGCAAGCAGTCTGAGGGGTTTACTTTGGAGCGTGAGGTTTATATGAAGTCTTGTTGGTTGACATGGATGCTCTGCTTGAAATGTCTCCTCTTTTCTTCAATACGCAGATGACTCATGTACTGCCCTGGGCTCTCACCAAGGACTATCACAGCCTCATTCGTTACAAGTGTCCCATCTGGGTTGAGGTGGTCGACTTTCCTCGCACTTGGCGTCACTTTCTTCCCTTGCTGGCCGCTCAGCTGGGCAAAGTCATTTGCCCCCCTAAGCTTGAAGCAAAGACAAATCGTTTTTGTATTCTGTGGGACACAGATATCCCCACACCAGCAGGTATTTTGATCGATTCTGGGGATGCAATGGTTGGAAACCGTCCATATAAACTTAAATGGGGCAAATTTACAAATTCTTGCTTCCACTATGGCAAATTTGGTCATATGCAGTCTGAATGTTCGAAACCAAATCTGTAACCACCTTCTTGAGTTGTCCCTAATCCTCAACCTCACTCACCTCCGAAATCTTCCATTGAGGTTCAAACCAAAGGTGCTTCAACCTCCTCCCCGACAGTTAGAGTGAATAAAGGTAAAGTGAAACAATTACAATTGTCTGCACTTTTTGATTCTCCAATATTAAAGACAAAGAAAAAGAACAGGTTTCAACCTCTCAAACTTGAATAGTGCCCAAGAAACCCGCTAAAGTCACTACAGCCCGTATTCCAAAATCTTCTCGTAATTATGTGCCCCCTTTGAAGAATGTTGCTCCCTTGTAATGACAACACTTCTTTGGTTGAAGCTTGGGACAAGGTTGTTCGCTATTACAAGGAAGTTGTTACAAGAGAAACCTCTTCATCACAAGATGCCTTTATTTTCAATCATCCTGGTCCAGGTCTTGACCCACCTCCTCAGGTACCTACAGTTGGGGAGGATGTGTTGATGGGTCCTGGTACTTAAGTTTTCTAGTTGCCTCGTCCATTGTATATACCATATAGAATGCATAGTTCTTTGAATTGCATCTCCTATAATGTGTGTGGGTTATGTAATCACGTCAAGTGGCGACTTACCTGGCACTATGTACATACGTGCAAAGCGAACATTGTGGTTCTTCAAGATCATAACCAGCATCAATTTGCAGGACAAACTTCTTACTTTGCGGGCTACTGGATAGCTTATACAAGATCAATTGGCTATTCTCGAGTGCTTATACTTGTTCGACATGAACTCTTCCTGACCTTGGTTTTCAATGACCTGGCTGGGAGATGGATGGTCATCCAATGTATTGTTAATGGGGAAGTTTTCAAATTTGGAGGATTATATGCATATACAACTTCTGCAGATAGGGCATGGTTGTGGAGTGCTATCCCCTCTTATTGTTGGTGTTCCAATGCATTTCTGTGTGGGGATTTTAATAATGCACCAAACCTTGATAATAATACAACTGGGAATTCTCACATGCTTCATATAGAACAACACTCATAGGACCAACTTTATGTTGACATGTAATGGGATTGATTTGTGGCCATTTTTGCATGCGGTTGATTCACGATTCACTTTTTAGCATAATGCTCAATCTCATGTGTATCACGCTCGGCTGGATCGTTGGTATCTTTTTCACATGCAACAGTATGATGACTTTGTATGTGAGATGAGGATTGATTATGCTATTGTCTCTCGGATCATTTTCTCGTATGCTTGAAACTTTGTTTTGGCTCTTTTGATGTCAATGATGAATGCCTACCGAAGAAGAGACTTTGCATGTTAATAATGCTTATCTTAAGCATGAGCCTTTTCCCACTATGATTGTGGATATCATCCCGCCTTTGATCTCTCATATGTATGTTGATATGGATATAGCTTGGTTCCACTTTGTTATGCATGTTCAATGTGTTATTCAAGATTATGGCAGGGATTATTTGTCACAATGAAGGGAACACGTTAATCAGGTAAAGGATGCTTGTAGCATATTAATGCACTTGGCTAATCATTCTTCTGACATTCAAATGACTAAGTTGATTTTTGCTCGCACTATGTTACGACACAATGATGAGAGGAAATTGGCCAAATGGCATACTCGAGCTTGTTAACAAGATTTTGCAAATAAAAGATGTATTTCTAAACAATTCTTCCAGCATTTGCATCACTCCAGGTAGTCTCAAGCTATACGGAGAGTTAAATTACCACAAGGGGAGTGGACCTCCACTTTACGGGAGCTAGCACTAGCCTACATTGTCATTATGGCAAGATTTTCGAGGCCCCTTCTTCTCCCATAACAGAAGCTCGTCAAGCACGTCACATGTTTCTATCGCATGTTACTCCCATTCTTTTGATGCAGCAGGCTCAAGACTTGGAATCTTTTTCACTAAGTTGGAATTGTATGCCAGCTTGCTTGATTTGGGCCGGTGGAGAGCTCCTGGTTGGGATGGTCTCTGTGTGGAATTTTTATTGCACTACAACACGCGTGTATTGGCCGTCGGAATAAGAAATTAAAAGAACGCCAAAAAAATCACCTTTATATGCACCGTTATAATATTTTACTATACCGATGTCTATTTCGAGGCGTATACCAGCATCTATACCAAACTCTGTACCAACGGCAAAACTTGCAAAAAAAAATTGGGCAGAGAGGGTTGGGAACTAATGATGCATGTATTGCAACAACAAAAAACAACCCCCTCTGCCCAAAGGAAGAGTGCACAAGCAATCGCACTCCACCTACAGCTTGACGCTAAAGAGCGAGTGTATACAGATTAGCAAAATTTTAGGAAGATCAAAACTACAAAATCAAAATCTTAATCATTATAAATTCCCAAAAGCATAACCATAATGTTGACTCCCAAACCATAGGCACAACGGCATGAAGATTTAATAGCCATAATTAAAACATGATTCAAAAATTGCAAAACCATAAACATAACCCACTTGGTAACCATAACCATAACTTGATTGTCATACCATAACCATAATAGCCATACCATCATTACAAAACCATAACCATAACCATAATCTGATTGCCAAAACATAACCATAACATGATTTCCATACCATCATTGCAAAACCATAACCATAACTTGATTGCCAAACCCTAACCATACCATGATTGCCGTTCCATCATTGCAAAATCGTAACCATACCTTGATTGCCAAACCATGACCATAACCTGTATGCCATACCATAATTGCAAAACCATAACCATAACCATAATTGAAAAACCATAACCATAACCTTTGTGCCATACCATAACTGCAAAATCATAATCACAAACGAAATGCAAAACCATAAACATAAGCGTGAAATTGTACATGTACACAATGAATGAGTAAGACTGTATCAAGAAGACCACAGCTACAAAAAAAATAACATACATGGAGGATGTCACCCTCATGGTAATGCCTCCCAGTTGAAGCCTCTCCCTCCTCTTGCAGCTAGGTCAAAAGGGCCACAAGTCCATGCTTGTACCCATACTTCTCCTCTCGGCATGTCGAAGGGCGCTTCACGGCAACTTCCTGGAAAATTATGGTTTAATCATGAGATAAATCTTCAAATAACATATACATTTTTGACAATTTAAAGCATACGTATAATACTTACAAACTCATGTCAAAGTGTGTCGTAGCCTCCACTTCCAAGATGTGACGCTCCAGTAGACTCTAAACGTGCTCTGGTTGCATCTCTCTACTGCTGAAATCTATCAGGATTGTCTTGTGTCTCTCATGCAATCCCCGCCCATTCCTCTGCATCCAACCATGGCGGCTTTGGACTACCGTCCTTGTACCTGTATCTTGCCTCTAACCGACGGTGTGACATCGTGACACACGCCACGCCTAAAATCCAGTCATTTGCCAATTGCGTCATGCCCCTCTATTAGCCTATACTCTCTGTGAATGGCATCGACGATGTAACTCTTTCTTTCATCATCTTGATTATCTCAAATCTCCATCACCCACAGAGTGACCAAACTGAGTTGTACAAAGCTATCGAATCCTCTATCACATGGCCTTTCCAACCCTATCCACCACAACAGCCCCATCCCTGCTCTTCTACACCTTGCTAAGATCATGCTCGTGTGATCCCCAAGGTGTACGTGGTGTGTCAATTGGTGAACTATCTACTGAAGAGAGTGGTGGACACTCTCTCAATGGTGTGGACGCATTAGTAGAACCGCTACCACACTAACCACCACCTCCAGAATGGTGCCTACCTCATTTCGAAGATGAACCACCCATCGGGGTTGGGGGCACAGTCGGTTGAGGTGTGAGGCTAGTCGGTGTGTAGGAAGCACACTAGTCCTAGGCATAGGGTTGGTTGTAGTAGGTCTAGAGGAGCCATTTGCCCAAGGTTATGTGTGTAACTAATTTGCTCTTGTGTGAACTGTGTCAAAAGAAGCCCATCTGCTCAGGTGACATGCCGCCCGGAGTGATAGGAAAACTAAAACTAGGAGAGTATGTATCATCGTCATCGGCCATGGCTACAGATACACAAATAACACAGATAAAATACATTAGTTTACAAAAGAAACTCTTAAGGAATCCAAATAACAAAAAAACAAAGCTGCAACAGAACTCAATGAATCTATCCAATATTGTAGACTAATAAAAAGAGTTTTACAACAGAGTTCCTAGCAAAAATCAGTAGTAGTTAATCTCTCATCTTCTATGAGAGATGATGCACCAAAGATGTCTGACATCTCAATCTATACTTCTGCATCTTTGTCATCAAACTCCACTTCTTTGTCGCTCTGCGCTTCAACTTTAATATTTGAAAGCTCATCTCTAGGTTCACGCATATGCTCACCACTGACCGCCATCTCAAAACAAACTCATATCATCCGTCGGCCCTACACTTTGTTCATGAAGCTCTTTGACCTCAACTTCCAATCCTTCACACACTTGCTTGCTCTATGGGGCAACTTGAACAACATAGAGCCAGTGCGGTCTAGACAGATCTTTTTCATCATTTTCTCTCCATAGTGGATCTAGTGTGAACACAACTTGTTCACAATGCTACGGAAGTACAAATGTATCCCGCGCATCTGTCCACACCCACCTAGGGTTCACTTGGAGTCAATCCACTCTTGTCTTTGTGCACAGTTGCATTAGGGCCGCTAGTAATAACTTTAAACCACTTGACATCAAAGATATAAATATCAAACTTTCTAAATATAATATTCAAGATGTCTTGAATGTAGCCGAAGTATTCAAGCTGGCTAGTCTCTGTGCTCTCATTGTTAGGAAATATGACGTAGCTAAATAGATATTTGAGTAGCTTACTTAATGGGGAGAGAGAAATTTTCACACACGAGAGATTATAGAGTGGAGAGAGAGAAAGAGAGAGAGAGAGAGAGAGAGAACACACACGATATACGTGGTTCACCCGATGTGGGCTACATCCACGGGAAAGCAGCCACTCAATGGCTTTAGTACTTCAAACAAGAAGTAGATTACAAAGGGATTATACCCTTAATAGATCTGCCGCCTTGCTTCACTCTCACCACCTCACACCAACTTCACAATGCACCACAATGCTTCACACTCTATTTTTGTGTGTAGAAGAGACCTCCTTTTATAGGCCAAAAGGGTTGCCCTCTCTCATGAGAGGCAGCCATGTGTAGCCACCCTTGTGTAGATAAGTCCAAATCGGACCCTCCAATCCGCCCATGTGTGGCCGCCCTTGAGAAGACAAGTTCGCTTTTGAATTCAGCCACCGGCCATTGACTACCGGCCATCAGCCAATCGGCCAACTGACCGGTTGTTTTTCGACCACTATCTGGCCATAATATTCCAGTGAAGAGGAATATTCAAGACTGGGATCGAGACTGAGCGTGAAAATTTTGATTTTTGGCGAGTGATTTTTATTTTCGGCAAGTGATTTTTCTTCATGCACAATGGCTTCTCCTCATAATGGGGGCCTTACAAATGTGCATTTTTACCACAAAAAATTACAAGGGGTAAATCAGGCTCCATACTTAACACTCATCCCTCGCACTACTCCAACTTTTTTGGACGAAGCTTGCCCTAACACCACTATCGAAGGTGACCCTTTGTTTGTCTATCCATTGCACTCTAAAGTGTTTCCCATGCAACCACAAAGCTCCATATTGTGATACTGCAACCACAAAATTGAAACAAACTTAAAGCTATTAAAGTAATGTGATCATGTGGATCTTGAAAAGGAAGTTGTGAAAATTTACATGCCAATCGTAACCCCTTGACATCTCCTCTTCCTCTTCAATAATCAACACTCCATTCCTCTTTGCCTCTGAGATTGTCGCATCTAACCACCACCCAGTTGGAAAGTCATGCAATTTTTGAAGATGGTCTGGAAAAGGAAGGTTTCTAGTGGCACGGTTGCGCTTGAATTGCAAGCAATCTGTCAAGCATTGTTGCTTTTCCTCTTCGTACCTCTCTAGAATCTTTTGCATGATGACTGAGTTGAGAAGGCAAAATCTCATAACCTTTTCTCGCATTGTGATGTCCATCTTCCTAATGATGCCTTGTCCTTGCGGCTCGTCCCCTATCACCTTGACGTTGACCTCAATAGTCCACATTTGGGGTATCTTTGGATCAATTGAGCGCAAAAATTCACTGATGAGGACAAGAACTCTTGTACAATCCATCCTACCCTCAAGGCAAGCCCTTTGACAAACGAACTTCTTTAACACTAGGTTGGTAATGGGACACTTTTATGTCCTGTTAAGTGACCATTTTCCTTGAATTATGTCAAGAGTTTCAAAATGGATTTTGAGGTGCTATCTATCTAGAACTTTGTCTCATGAGCTGAAAAAAACTCGACATTTTTTTGGAATATCAATTCCATCTTTAACATTGTCCTTGCACAACATTTCATAACCTAAACTGTGCGAAAAAACGGGTCCTGTTTTTGGCTTTTTTAAACTTTTTACAACTTTACCACTCTAGAATTCATGTTTGTGAGGTCTATAATGCTAGAGAACTATCTTTAGTAGTCCTCAACATGTCCGGATGCTTCTAGGGAGAAATAAATATTAAATTTGTAAGTTATAACCAAATTACAAAAATTGTCAAATCCTGTTTTTTAGCCAATTTTAGCTCTTCTATGATTTTTTTGGTGGATTTCATGATATCCAAATGCATTTTTGATTTTCTATGTCGCATATTGTAACATAAAGCTAACATTCCTTGAGTTTTGGGGCACCTAATACCCTATTTTGCATAGTACACAACGATGGTTGATTTTTTCAATTATAGAAGAAAACGAAACATTCTAGTATATCAAGTATAGCTTTTTCAATATTGTTAGTTTCTTGTGACAACTACATGCATTTTGTAGGTAGTAACCATATCTAGTCATAAGGATCAAATTTGGCTAGATATTGAATAGTTTCTATGGGATTCTACAACTCATAATGTTGAACCCACTTTTTTCATGTTTGCTGTATTAAACACTTCATCTTTGTCCCCAAGATTCCCCTTGGTAAGAGATGTATTATTCTTTTGACATGCTCCATGGCTCCTTATGAACATAAAGGACAATAGGGAACTAAGAAAACATGCATATATTATTTGTATTGAGCGTGGCCATAGAAACTTTGATGATATGTTTTCAACTTTTTTGTACCTATTTATTTTGGAAAAACAAAAAATAGTGAGTGAGAAGCAATCATATGCTCTAATCACCAACCCATTGAAGTTAACTAGGGAATTTATCTCAAGTCCTACAAAAATCCTAAATCTTATTTTTATGCAACAAAACGTAAGAAATGACTGTTTTGATGAAAATGCACTGGTCCATCAACTTTGGAGGCTTGGTGTGCCCAAAAGATGAGAAATATTACAAGTTTCTTATTTTTTCCATGTGTAGTAGGCCTTGAACTATAACCTCATGAAAGGATTTTACAAAATGAATGGATCTACTATGGTTTTGAAGGTTTTTTTCAAAACCCTGAAAGGACACTTTTATGTCCTGTTAGGTTACCAACCTAGTGTTAAAGTCTTCATAAATCTCCCCAAGAAGAACATCCACCTGCTATGGACTACCCCAACAATTGCAACTTCATCGACCACATGCACAAGTACATGCATTTGGATGGTAAGAAAGTTTGTTGGAAAGTACTTATCCACCATACACACTACTTCAATAGCATTTAAGTGTGCTGCATCGATGTTGTCTTCTCTTATCTCCTTTGAACTGATCTAGCGTACCAACTCACTGATTTTATAGATTGTTCTTCTAATGTCATCTGTCAAACAATCCTTTATGGAATTTGGTAAGATAAACTATAAAAATTTGTGCCAATCATGGGACTTAAGACCACTAAGATAGTCATCTCTTGTAAAATCCATTTTCAAACATCGCATGCACCCAGTGGGGTCTTGAATGAAGATATAGTCTTCTTCACTTGTTGCACTTTTGCACGACTCAAAACCCATGGACCTTTTGGTATAGAAAACTTTCCATTGGATTTAAGTTGAAGCCACATCTCTAGCATTTGACCCACATGTGGCCTGCAGGTCATTTCTTTGGGCCTTGCTCTCCCTTTTTCCAGTGATGGTGTTCCATATGATCTCCTCCACATTCTTGAAGATGTGCATTGGGTCGAGCAGATGATTAATGAGCGGGTCACTCCAATATGGGAGTTCATGGAAAATATAAAGTCTTTTCATTCTAGGTGGCATGAAATCTCCCCTCTCCAGCCACATGTTTTTCCAGTCGCTCGCTTTCAGTGGATGTATGTTATGTTTTCATATCTTTGGTCCATGTAGCGCATGTCCTTTAGGCAAAAATCTACCATGATCCTTGTAAATTGTCTTACTCAAATGATCTGAGCAGAAGAAGCCAAGTCGAGGACCACATTTCGGAAATGCATGATTGCCCGAGTAACTCAAGACTGAAAAATCATAAAATTAAAATATAAAATCATTGGCATAGCCAAGAATAACATGTATGTGAGGGTTTCAAAGGCACTTACTTGAACACTCCCGAAGCCTGGTCAATCGTGCATGGTCCACATGAGAATGCCTTGCACATGTACATTTCTTCTTCCAATTGGTTGGGACATATCAACCACATCGATCATTGTCCACAAGATTTGGATCTCTTCTATAAGTGATGCCAGATAGGCGTCCATGTTCTTAATGTCTTGTACTTTCCTCGGACGATCAGTGTCAATAACAGATGGCCCTTCTTGATAGCTAGCCAATGTGGAAGATTATAATTAACCAAGTAAATAGGCCACATGCTCCATGATGAACTCCGTTATCCAAATGCATTTACTCTATCCATTGCTAGACCAAAGCGGATACATTGAGGCTCATTCTTAAATGTAGGCTAACTTTTCTCTATGTGCTTCCATGCACGAGAGTCAGCAGGTACCCGCATCACATCATCTATCAAACATCATCTGTCGATCTAGTATTTGAGTGTCATGTCATCAAAGCGGCTATAGACTTGCACCTGAACATGCTCTTTAATCTTGGAATGATAGGAAAGTGTTGAAGAACCTTTGCAAGGATAAATTTTCCTTGCGTGTCCTCTCTATACCTGTTTGATCCACAATTGGGACACCGTTCCAAATTTTCCTTGTGTGTCCTCTCTATACCTGTTTGATCCACAATTGGAACACTGTTCCAAATTTGCATACTCATTGCAAAAAAGTATACAATCATTAGGACATGCATGTATTTTTTGATAATCCAAGCCCAAATTAGTAAAAAGCTTTTTAGTGGTTGGATGGGTAGGGGGCATGTGATTGCCTTCCGGTAAGATTTACTTGTTGAGGAACCTATCATTACATGAACAAGTCAACCCCTCAATCACATTATTGAACTGTAATTTTCACTTTGGCATGCTTAGGATACAATGTATTTACCCGAAAAGCTCTGTGACGGAGGCGTTATACCACCCATATACAGACTGCAAATTAAGCATTTCCAAAGCGATACAGAGAACTTAGATTTTTGCACCATTGTAAAGCAGCATACATGCAAGAGTTTGCATCATCTTGCCCTCTTTATCGTTGCTATCATGCCATCGATATGGATGGGATGACTGAGGGTTTACAATATTTCCTTGAATGTTTTTGTCTTCTATGTTTTCAATGATGGGATCCATGTCAAAGAACACATTTAACATCTGCTCCATCTCTACTTCTTGAAATGCCACATCAGATATTGGTTGGGTGGACTCAGTTGATGGTTGTTCATTTGAAAATTGTCTTCTCTGGGATAAAGTTAGACTACTATCTCTGAACCATGAGATCGATAACGCAGGTCTTGTAGTTTCTCTATCGGAAAGAGACCGTTATTGCGTATGTGTTGGTCGCATATTTTTTGTTTTTGAAATATCTAATGCTTGCAATGTGCACAAGGACACACCATCCTATCGTCCATACGTTATCACTCTTGTTATAGGTACACACTACTAACTACATGACAATACAGGACAACCTCACATTCTCTAGCCATGCCCGATCTCCGCACACCTCGGTCTAGAGGTGCATGAAGATTAGGACCACAGGATAATAATCTAGTCTTTATTGGTCAATGACTATATATTAGGGTTTTTGAAGTCTGTGTGCGTTATTGAAGTCCGATTGCATTATTTTACTTCATTCATTAGGGTTTTTGAAGTCTGTGTGCGTTATTGAAGTCCAATTGCATTATTTTACTTTGCATTATTTTACTTCATTTATCAAAGTCCATTTGCGTTTTTGAAGTACACAAGTCATTTTCAAAGTCCGTTTGTGTTTTTTCTACTATTTGCTGCTAGCTCTAACAACCTCACATTCTCTAGCCATGCCTGATCCCCACACACCTTGGTCTTGAGGTACATGGAGATTAGGACCACAGGGTAATAATCTCATCTTTATTGGTCAATGACTATATATTAGGGTTTTTGAAGTCTTTGTGCGTTATAGAAGTTCGATTGCGTTATTTTACTTTGTTTACCAAAGTCTGTTTGCGTTTTTGAAGTGCACTAGTCATTTTCGAAGTTCGTTTGCATTTTTTTTTATTATTTGCCGCTAGCTCTAACAACCTCACATTCTCTAGCCATGCCCCATCCCCGCATACCTCGGTCTAGAGGTGCATGGAGATTAGGACCACAGGGTAATAATCTCGTCTTTATTGATCAATTACTATATATTAAGGTTTTTTAAGTCTATGTGCATTATTGAAGTCCGATTGTGTACTTTTACTTCATTTATCAAAGTCCGTTTGCGTTTTTGAAGTACACAAGTCATTTTTGAAGTCTGTTTTCGTTTTGCTACTATTTGCCGCTAGGTCTAACAACCTCACATTCTCTAGCCATGCCCGATCCATACACACACACACACACACACACACACACACACATACGTCTACATGACAATGCATGTAGAGGGTTTCAGGAGCCACCTAACCCTAAGATGCTACCCCTAAGAATGCATATGGATTGCAAACAGCTTGCGATATTTGCTTGATATAGCTACTTTGATTATGGCTTGCCCATTTTCCTATTGATGATTTGGGCATATCCATATGCGCTCTTGTTAGTAGAAACGACAAACGAGCAAGCCATTTTTTAAGTCCATTTGCATTTTTCTATAAAATATGCATACGGACTTCAAGGACTTCAAGAACATTTGCACTATGGATGGTTAAGACAAGTGCACAAGTCATTTTTAAAGTCCGTTTGCATTGTAATCAATAAAAATGCAAACGGACTTCAGAAACGACTTGTGCACCTATAATTTTTGCTTCCTGTTATGTAAACAGTTTTCCATATCTGCTCGCTACTTTGCATATGGATTTCCCATTTTCCTATTGACAGAAATCCATTTCTAAAGTCCGTTCGCATTTTTCCTTAGAAATGCATATAGACTTCAAGAACATCTTTTTATCTTCCCGTGGTGTTGATATTAAAGCCCAAGTGGCCTCTTATACGGATATAGCCGGCCGGCCGCCTAACTCACTTACCTCTAACTCTTTGTATATACTCACTTATACTTTTGTGGATAATGAGGTTTTGGTAGATAACCCTTCAAACAGAGTTCTCTGCGTACTGTGTACTATGTAAGCTCTTTGTGTATGTGTGTGTGTGTGTGTGTGTGTGTGTGTGTGTGTGTGTGTGTGTGTGTGTGTGTGTGTGTGTGTGTGTGTGTGTGTGTGTGTCGATCCACGCTCCGCTCCGCGACTTCGATTGGTATCAGAGCAGAGGTTCAGTGCGTATTTGCGTAATCGCACGCGCATACTTTTCAGGCAGATTCTGGATCCAAAGCTTGAAATTTCACACTCGGCGTTCTGGGAGCGTTTCCAGCAGGTGTCCTGCTGTTTTACCCCCCTTTTGAAGCCGTTTATGCCCTTAGAATTTCATTCTGAGCACTACAACAAAAGATAGATTTCAGCCACAAAGAAATCCGTCTTGTGTAGATTGGCAAGCAGGAGATGGTCGGCATTGATATCGGCATCGACATACATCATTATTTGTCTTCAAAGCATCATCTATAGACCAAGTACACATATATATCATCAAATATATATATTGCAGTCTGCATTGCTACTTCTTGTGCTTGCCAGGTTCTAGGGGAGGTGTGGCCATACGACGGCTTGACACCATTGGCATGTATTGCATGATGTACTGTGATTGTGGGTCTGCTAGTTGTGAGTCACGTTAGCAGACAGACCGCAGCAGCGGTCATAGGACAGTGATTGGTCTATTGTAGGATGTATGCTAGTTCTAGACAGTTTGCTGAGCCATCTGTGAGGGTCGTGTGTGAGGTTTTTTGAAGCCAAGCACTGGGGGTTGGGTTACCCAGTGTGTGGTGGATTAGGTTGTTGGAGTTCCCCTCTACACGTATCCTCTTCGGCGACTTTTATCCCATAGGATGTATGACTTTGTGTAGACACTGGATTGCATCTTATGTGTCAGGCCGTTGAGGCATTGTTCAGGGTTCAGTCTTGAGACAGATACAGGTTTTGTGATCGCCCAGACAGGAGACAGTGTATGCTTACAGGACAGCATATTACAGAGATTTTTAGATTTGTCACTGGTCAGCTATTTATGATTGTTTTTGAGCTATCTTTTGGTTCTCAAAGCTCAGTTTACAGGGGAGACTCTATCAAAATTTTTCCAAAATACTGACAGTTCCTGAGGAAAGGTGTTCAGCTTGTTGTTTACAGCTTGTTTACTGTGTAAAGAGGCCAATTTACAGGGGAAACTTTGCCGGATTTTTCCCAGAAGTAAATAGTTTGGCAGATATGGCATCTTCTCAAAGTGAGACTCTTTACAACATAAAGAAGCTGGATGGCACAAACTTTCCATTCTGGAAGAAGCAGATTTGGCAGGTTTTGGTGTAGAAAAAACAAGTGAAGCCACTGAACCTCAAAGGGGAGAGACCAGAAGGTATGGTTGAAGATTAGTGGGAAGAGCTTGACGAGTTAGCTTGTTCCACAATCATGCTGACACTGGCAAAAAATGTTTACTTCAACGTAGCAGAAGAGAGTACAGCGTATGGCGTATGGAAAAAGCTATGTGGTATGTACGAGAAACAAAGTGCTGCTTCTCAGATTTACTGGCTCAAGAAATTGGTGGATTTGAAGATGAAGGAAGGGACAGCCATGTCAAATCATCTCAATGAATTTCACACAATTTTCAGCCAGTTAACAGCACAGGAGATAGTCTTTCCAGATTCAGTGAAGGCTATGTTTCTCTTAATCACTTTGCCAGACAGTTGGGATACTTTTCGTACAGCGTTAAGTAATTCTGTCGCGCCAAAAGGTCTTACAAGTGCCAATGTAGAAGGCAGCTTGCTCACAGAGGAAGTAAATAGGAAGAACATTGACAAAGGCAAAGGCAATAGTGCTTTGGTCGTTCAAGGGAGACAACAGTCTAGAGAAGAAGGGTAAGAAGACACAAAACCAAAGTAAGTCTCGTGACTCAAAGTCAAAGGATGACATAGAATGCTACCATTGTGGCAAGAAGGGTCACATGAAGAGAGACTATACAAAGTGGAAACAAGAAAAAGGCAAAACAAAGAGTTCTGAGCAAGATGAAAAGAAGAGTTCAATGAAGATTGAAGAGATGAATGTCACAGGATCTAGTTCAGACAGTGATTGTAGTATAGCAGCTCGTGACATCTTCCTCACAAGCAATCTTGATTCTGTTTTCTTGACTGCAGAGGATGGACATGCTATGAGTGATTGGATTATCGACTCAGGGGCATCTTTACATGTTTCTCCACACAAAGAGTGGTTTACATCATATGTGACTACTAAAGATTATGTCAGACTTGGCAATGAGCAGGTTTATGACATACTTGGAGTGGGAGATGTGCAGTTGAAGTTTCAGAATGGCTCTTCTTTATGGCTCAAGAATGTCAGACATGTTCCAGCAATTCGAAAGAGCTTGATCAGTACAGGGAAGTTGGATGATGCGGGTTATGTGACAGTCTTTGGGAACAACGCTTGGAAGATCTCCAAAGGTTCGATGACTGTAGCACATGGCAGCAAGCCAGGAACTCGTTACACTTTACACATTTCAGAGGTTAAAAACCATGTAATTAATGTGATTGAGCAGCCAAGTGTGTCACTGTGGCATCGTAGGCTGGGACATATGTCAAAAAGAGGAATGGAAATAATTTCTCATTATGGTTATTTGCCTGGTTTTTCATTTCAAGATTTCAAGTTTTGTGAGCATTGTGTTTATGGTAAGAAAACACAGGAACCGCACAGATCAAAGAGGAATCGTAGGGACGAACGGTTAGCTCTTGTGCACAGTGATCTATGCGAACCAATGCTTAGTTTGTCACTAGGGGGAGCGGCGTACTTTTGTACATTCATAGATGACTATTCTCGCAAAGTATGGGTTTACTTCTTGAATCACAAGGATGAGGTGCTCAAGGTCTTTAAGACATTCTTGCAGCTTGTGGAGAATCAGAGTGGTCATAAGTTGAAGTGCTTGAGAACTGACAATGGTGGAGAGTACGTTTCCAAAGCTTTTCAAGACTTTTGTGAAGTAAAAGGGATTAAGCAGGAACTTACTGCACCATACAATCCTTTACAAAATGGATTTGCAGAACGTATGAATAGGACCATACAAGAGAAGTTCAGAAGCATGTTGTCAAATGTTGAGTTGCCTAATGGATTTTGGGCGGAAGCAGTGGCTACAGCAGTCCATTTGATCAACATGTCTCCTAGTAGGGTTCTGGATAAGAGTGCAGTGGCCGAGATGCTATGGACAGGCAAGGAACCTTCGTATAAGCATCTCAGAGTCTTTGGTTGTGAAGCTTATAGCCATATTCCTAAGGAGTTCAGGAATAAGTTAGAACCAAAGAGCAAGAAGTGTATATTTCTTGGCTACGGAGAATCGGACGAGATGGGTTACCGGTTTTCGGATCCTGAGTTCAGAAAACTTATTTGTAGCAATGATGTGCATTTCAATGAAGCCAAGTTTCACGCTAAGCCAGAGAAGACAGAGGAGATCAGAAGAGTTGTCTTCAGGGAAGATGGACCTAGTGCTAGCACATCAAGACAACATGGTCAGGCTCAGGAACAGCCTATAGTGGCTAGAGAGGCAGAGTCAGTTGTGGTGAGACGTTCTGAGCGTGTCTCCAAACCACCTGATCGTTATGTGCCATCTCTAAATTATGTCATGCTCACAGATTGTGGAGCACCATCTTGTTACAAGGAAGCATTACAAGTGGTTGACTCGAAAAAATGGCAGATGGCCATGTAGTCAGAGATGACAGCTCTGCATAAAAACCAGACATGGAAGCTAGTTAAATTACCACAGGGCAAAAAGGCTCTACCTTGTAAATGGGTTTACAGGTATAAGATCACCGCTCATGATAGTCAGCCAAAGTACAAAGCAAGGCTTGCTGCCAAGGGCTTTAAGCAAGAACAAGGCATTGACTTTGATGAAGTCTTCTCTCCAGTGGTCAAGATGACTACATTGAGATGCTTTCTTGCATTGGTTGCTATATTGGATTTGGTGTTGCACCAAATGGATGTCAAGACAGCATTCTTGCATGGTGATTTAGATGTGGAAATTTACATGCAGCAGCCAGAAGGGTTTGTTGAGAAAGGCAAGGAAGATTTGGTATGCCAGTTGTTAAAGAGTCTTTATGGCTTAAAACAATCACCGAGGGCATGGTACCATAAGTTCCACCAGTTTATGCTTTCTCAAGGCTAAAAACGTAGTGAGTTCGATCACTGTCTATATACAAAGAAGGCTAAGGATGGCAGTTGGCTGATCCTTATTTTGTATGTGGATGACATGTTGATTGCTAGCAAACACTTGGAAGAAATTTCAGCTTTGAAGTCAAAGATGGCAAAATCGTTTGACATGAAAGACATGGGTGAGGCAAGTCATATACTTGGTATGCGCATTGAGAGAGACAGATCAAAGAAGTTGATTTGGTTATCTCAAACAGAGTACATTGACAAGGTTTTGCAACGTTTCAATATGGAGAAGGGAAAGGCATTGAGTGTTCCATTGCCACCATATGTGAAACTTAGCAAACAAGATTGTCCTATGTCTGAGGAAGAAAAGGCTGAAATGGATAAGACTCCAAATGCGTCTGCAATGGGTAGTTTGATGTATGCAATGATTGCTACACATCCGGATATTGCATTTGCAGTGGGAGTGGTTAGCATATATATGTCAAATCCAAGCAAGAAACATTGGGAGGCAGTGAAAGGTATCATGAGATACTTAAAACATACAAAGAGTATGCGCATATGCTATGGTAGTCAGGATTTGAGTGTCAGAGGATACACTAATTTAGATTATGCAGGAGACTTGGATAAGAGGAGATCTACATCAGGCTATGTCTTTACATTGACTGGAGGTGCCATATCATGGCGATCGCGATTACAAGATTGTGTTACGCAGTCTACTACAGAAGCTGAGTATGTTGCAGCAAATGAGGCATGCAAAGAAACTATTTGGCTTGGGAGATTGGTAGAAGACTTGGGAATCAAAGTAGATATTCCATAGTTATATTGTGATAGTCAAAGTGCTATACAATTGGCAAAGAATCCAGTGTTCCATTCGCAGACTAAGCATATTGATGTGAAATATCACTTCATTAGGGAAGTACTTGAAGACAAGCAAATACAACTGCTGAAGATCCACACCAAGGACAATCCTGCTCATCTACTCACAAAGGGACTTCCAGGAGAGGGCTTTGTACATTGTCGTGAGTTATTGGGCATTGGATAGATGGCAGCCATGTAAATCTTTGTACATTTATGTTCATAGATTTACAGTTACTTAAAGTGCCACATTGGACTTTAAGTGGGAGGTTGTTGGGATTAAAGCCCAAGTGGCCTCTTATACAGATATGGCCGCCCACCCGCCTAACTCACTTTACCTCTAACTCTTTGTATATACTCACTTATACTTTTGTGGATAATGAGGTTTTGGTAGATAACCCTTCAAACAGAGTTCTCTACGTACTGTATACTGTGTAAGCTCTCTGTGTATCTGTGTGTGTGTGTGTGTGTGTGTGTGTGTGTGTGTGTGTGTGTGTGTGTGTGTGTGTGTGTGTGTGTGTGTGTGTGTGTGTGTGTGTGTGTGTGTGTGTGTGTGTGTGTGTGTGTGTGTGTGAGTCGATCCACGCTCCACTCCGTGACTTCATATGGCTTGTCCAAACCAAAAACAAGCAAATGGGCAGGCCATATCCAAAGTAGCAAGCAAATATGGCAAGTGTGCAAGGTATTTCTGAAGTCCGTTTGCATTTTTCACTAAAAAACGTAGCCGTACTTCAGAAAAGACTTGCACACTTGGCATTTCTTCCAGCCACTATGCCTATTGCTTGCCCCAAGTGCACAATCGGTTTTTGAAGTTTATTTGTGTTTTCTCTGAAGTTTGAAATAACCCAACAATTAACCCTAAATGAGTTGAAATAGCCCAACTGCTTACCCTAAGCGGGTTGAAAGAGCTCGATCGCTTATCCTATAAGAGGTTAATCTTAAGCATATTATTGAAATGGCTAAACTAATGTGACACCTAAGGCAATTTAGAGCGGCCAAACCTAAATCCACTTACCCTAATTAGTGGCATGAAACATGTTAGGAAATATGACATAGCTAAATAGATATTTGAGTAGATTACTTAATGGAGAGAGATAAATTTCACACACAAGAGATTATAAAGTAGAGAGAGAGAGAGTACACACGATATACGTGGTTCACCCCACATGGGCTACGTCCACGGGAAAGCAGCCACTCAATGGCTTTAGTACTTCAAAACAAGAAGTAGTTTACAAAGGGATTATACCCTTAATGGAGCTCCCGCCTTGCTTCACTCTCACCACCTCACATTCACCTTGTTGCATCAACTTCACACTATGAAATGTGTGTAGAAATGGTCTCCTTTTATGGGCCAAAAGGGATGCCCTCTCTCATGAGAGGCAGCCATGTGTAGCCGTCCTTGTGTAGATAAGTCCAAATCGGACCCTTCAATCCGCCCATGTGTGGCCGCCCTTGAGAAGACAAGTCCGCTTTTGAATTCTGCCAACCGGCCATTGAATTTGGCCACCGGCCACCGGCCATTGACTTCCAACCACCAGCCCCGGCGATTGACTACCGGCCACTGACCGCCGGACCAGTTGTTTTCCGACCACTTTCTGGCCGCCGTCCGGCCATAATATTCTGGCGAGGGAAAAAAAAAGTCTCGGGGGCTTCCGGCCCCAAGGCCCCTAAAGTTGCCCCTGATTTTTGGCCGTGAAAATTTTGGTTTCCAGTGAGTGATTTTCCTTCACGCACGATGGCTTCTCCTCATAGTGGGGGCCTTACAAATGTGCACTTTTACCACAGAAAATTACAAGTGTAAATCAGGCTCCATACTTAACAATCTCCCACTTGGAGACTCATCTCCAAACCAAACCTGTGACTGCTTTCCATCCTGGCTTCTTATCCTTGAATGCCGATTGAAGATGAGCAAAAGCTCAACTTCTCCTTGTTGACCACCTTTGTAAACATGTCTGCAGGATTTTCACTTGTATGCACCTTTCCTAGCTTTAGTTGTCCCTCTTCCAAAAGAGTGCGTATGAAGTGATATCTCACCTTAATGTGCTTTGTCCTTGAATGAAAGACTGAGTTCTTTGCAAGATGGCTAGCGCTTTGTCTATCACTGTATAAGACACAATTGTCTTGTTTGAATCCAAGCTCTTCTAAGAATCTGTGAAGCCACAAAATTTCTTTGCTTGCCTCCGTCATTGCTACATACTCTGCTTCCGTGGTAGAAAGTGAAACCACTTTCTGCAGCTTTGAAGCCCAGCTTAATGCTGTGCCTCCAACCGTGAACACATAGCCAGTAGTGCTCCTTCGAGTATCTTTGTCACCTGCCATATCTGCATCAGCATACCCTTCTAGAAAAATATCAGTTCCTCCAAAATACAAACCATTTGTTGTTGTCCCTTTTAGATACCTAAGTATCCACTTCACAGCTTGCCAATGCTCTTTACCTGGGTTGTCCATGAACCTACTCACAACTCCCACTGCATGTGCAATGTTTGGCCTTGTCCAGACCATAGCATACATTAGAGAACCTACCGTTGCAGCATATGGAACTTTAGACATATAGGCTATCTCCTCTTGTGTCTTTGGACACGTATCCTTTGTTAGATTAAAGTGACCAGCCAAAGGTGTAGAAACTGGTTTTGCATTTTGCATTGCAAACCTTTCTAGTACCTTCTTAATGTAATCTTCTTGAGATAGCTTTAATGTCTTCTTCGTCCTTTCCCTTGATATTTTCATACCAAGTATCCTCTTTGCAGCACCTAAATCTTTCATTGAAAAAGATTTAGATAGATCCTCTTTTAGGTCTTTGATGTCCTGCATGTTAGCACTTGCAATCAACATGTCATCAACATACAACATTAGGATGATGAATTTCCCATCTCCCAAATTCTTCGTGTAGACGCAGTGATCCGAGTTGCATCTTGTGAATCCATGATCCAACATCCATCGATCAAACTTCAAGTACCATTTTCTTGATGCTTGCTTTAAACGATACAAGCTCTTCTTTAATCTGCAAACCATTTTCTCCTTACCTTTTACTTCATACCCCTTTGGTTGAAGCATGTAGATTTCCTCCTCTAAGTCACCGTGAGGGAATGCCGTATTTACATCCATTTTCTCGAGATTGAGATCATGAGAATCCACAAGGCTTAAGAAAAGTCTAATTGAGCTCATTTTTACAACGGGAGAAAATATTTCATTGAAGTCAATACCTTTCTTTTGAGAAAAACCTTTTACCACAAGCCTAGACTTCTACTTTTTCTTCCCACCTTCTTCTTCCTTCACCTTATACACCCATTTGTTTTGAAGTGCCCGCTTACCTTTAGGCAACTCAACCAACTCCCATGTTTGGTTGCAATGTAGTGAGTCCATCTCTAGTTGCATGCTCTTCGTCCAATCTTCTTTGGATTCATGTTGCATAGCTTCTTCGTATGATTCCGTCTCTCCAGAATCTAAGATCAAGAGATGGTTTAAGGAAGGCACAAACCTTTTTGGAGGTCTACTTGCTCTTATAGATCTTCGGGGAATAGGTTAAGGCTCCTCATTTGATTGACGTTGTTGCACATTGTCACCGTTTGCAGTCCTTGAGTCTTCACCATCCTCAACCTCCATGTACTCATCACCTGTTTCTTTTGTTTGTTTTCTTTCCAAGTAATCTTTGTAAATATTTTGTTCGTTAAAAATTACATCCCTACTCCTTAAGATTTTACCGTCTTCAGGATTCCATAGGCGATACCCAAAGTCACCTTCTCCATAGCCAATGAAGAAACACTTTTTGGACTTTGCATCTAGCTTCAATCTTAGGATTCTATCTATGTGCATGAAAGCCTCGCACCCAAACACTTTGAGAAATGCATAATTCACAGGTTTACCTGTCCCTGGAACTCCCCCATCCAATGCTGTTGAGGGTGACCGATTGATTAAGTACACAGACGTACTTACAGCTTTCGCCCAAAGCTCAAGAGGTAGGCATGCATGTAGCCGCATGCTTTGTGCTCGCTCCATGCTTTTTCTGTTCATCCTTTCCAAAATACCATTTTTTTGAGGTGTCCTTGGGGTTTTCGTTTGCCTCCGAATGCCATTGCTAGCACAAAATCTTTCAAAAGCTTGGCTGCAATATTCACCTCCATTGTCGGATCTGAGGCATTTAACCTTGGTAGTTGTTTCATTCTCCACAAAGGCTTTCCACTTTTGAAATATGGAAAATACATCGGATTTATTCTTTATGACATAAACCCATGTTTTTCTAAGCGCATCGTCTATGAATGTTACATAATACAATGAGCCACCAAGTGATGGTGTACTTGCAGGACCCCAAACATCAGAATGAACCAACTCACATTTTTTATTTTTTCTTTCATTTCCTGATTTTTAAAATTTTAAGACATTTGGCTTGATAAATATCCCAAGTATGAATCAGTTGCTTCCAAATGCTATCAACTTGTAAACTCTCCTCTTTTTTGGAGAAATGTAGACAAAATTGTTACTATCACAGAACCCTTCACTCATCTGATACGATTAGTGGACAAAGAAGCCTCTACATTTGGACGGGTTTACTGGTACATGCATGAAGCCTCTCACAAGTTAAAAGACTGTACATATTATGGAGGAAAAGAGAAATCCATGATGATGTTATTTGTCAAAAGACGATGGAAGCAGCTACATACTCCTTTACATGGAGCAGGGTTCGTCTTAGATCCCAAGTTCTAGATGCATGATCAATCTTCAAACAATGAAGTGGTCAGTGATTTCAAGAAAGTGTGTGCCCAACTATTAGGCAATGTGGATGGACAGGTTGCATACACACAGAAGACGGCCTTTATTAGCAGAGAAGGAATGTTTGGGGATCCTTGGCATATAGATGCTATCAAGACGATGAGCACATCAGTTTGGTGAAAAGAGTCTAGTGGAGAAAAAGTGGAACTTCACCATGTGGCTATGAGAGTATTTTCTATTGCCGCCTCAAGGGGTAGTTGTGGAATAAATTGGTCTTCAATTTCTTTTGTGCATACTAAAAAACAATATTGATTAAATCCTAAACGAGCTGCGGTCTTGGTGTATGTATTTTGTAACATGCAACTTATGCATAATCCAGTAAAGTTAGCAACACGTGTCACTAAAGAAAGCTTCGGATGCTTTCAAATACACGAAGCAATTGCAAATGAGCTTAACTTTGATGATGAAATGGGATGGAACCCGAACGATATTGATTCAAAATGTTCAAATGTCAAAGAAATTGATGACATGGTGCCTGTGTTTGAGGGGACGGATGAGCTATAAAGTTTGTACTATATTCACAATTAATTTTGTAATGCAAAAGCTGTGTGGAGTTTAGCTTCACAATCTCTCTCTCTCTCTCTCTCTCTCTCTCTCTCTCTCTCTATATATATATATATATATATATATATATATATATATATATATATATATATATATATATATATATATATATATATATATATATATATATATTCACAATAAAGTTTGTACTATATTCACAATTAATTTTGTAATGCAAAAGCTGTGTGGAGTTTAGCTTCACAATCTCTCTCTCTCTCTCTCTCTCTCTCTCTCTCTCTCTCTCTCTCTCTCTCACACACACACACACACACACACACACACACACATTGTCTCTCTTTCTCTCCGTCTTCTTTCTATCATTGTTGGAGAGAAGGAGGGGGAGAGAATAAAACTTACACAATTTGTTCCAACAAATAGAGATTTACATATCAAAAAGAGGTTTTAGTTACAAATCTTGAGATTAAAGATACAAAAAGAGCTCATTATCGTTTGGGAGATTTAATTTAAATCATGGGTTGGATCCCCTAAAAGATCAGATACACAAAATTTTGAATTGCCAAATGAATCGCTTGGACCCATTGCCTATCTCTTCTTCAATTACAAGCCCATATCCTGCCTCGTACCATGCCAACTTTTTTTCTAGCTTTGCTATACGAGCGTGCAGCATGGTTGGGGTCTCTCCTTGACTTGCCAAATCCACACCTTGGGTTGCGATCTGCTCAATGAATGTTGTTTCTTCAGGCAAATATGTATAACCCCTTTTGCAAGGAGGGTCTCCTTGGTTGGCTTCCTGGGCATAAATCTTCTTGATCGGGCGTCCTTTGCCTACACCTCCTGTAGTGGGATGATCATTCCAATCTACTTTGAGCCGCAATACATAATAACAATAGCATTGTTACACAAAGTAAATTGCTACTTAATTATTATTTGGTGGCAATTTGTATACTTGGATAAATCCTGAAATCATATTTCTTGCGAGTATAGTGTGTTCCAAATCTAAAACTTTTAAGGGAGAAGATGCCTTAGCATTTCCACTAACTCAAAACAATGTAGTGCGTACAAAATGATTTGGGCACAGCTGCCTGCATTGCCTATAATTCAGTGGCTCCCCTTGAAGTTCTGATTTGTCCTCTTGAGACGTAGCCAAAGCGCTAAGATCTCCTTGAGCCACCCGGATCTCTTCCTCTTTGTAAATTTGTTATGCCAATAAGTGATTAAGCAAAGGATCATCAAGCTGTTGTGCATCCAAGTTGGGAGCAATATCTTCCATATCTGAAATGCAAACAGTAAACTGTAATGAGCTATATGCACTTAGAAAAGAGAGATGGTTTTAAGGATTTTGGCGATCCAACTTGAAATACTTTAAAATCCTAACTTGAAGAACTTTGAAGACTTAACTGAAAATACAATTAAAGATCTAGCCTGAAATAACACCACACATTGCACACCATCAATGGCAAATATTGTTACTGATTTAATCATCAACATGCCTCAAACCAGATTCGGTTACAACATGATAGCCAACATTATGGGCTCCATTCAAACAAAGGTTTAAGTCCCATATTTTAGGCCTATCTAAGGGTTTGGGGAATTTTCCACTGGCAAGATGTTTGTTTACACTTTGCAAAAATTTGCACTTGGGAGCCTCAGAGGGCTCTAGAATACACGCAACCTAGTGTTTGAGAATATATGAGAGACTATATATATATATATATCAGATGCTTTGGTGAAAGGAGGAGGATTGGTGTTGATACTTTCAGAGGCAGTCCATGGATAACCTCGCTCAAATTGAGCTCTAGTTTGAGGGTTGAGATTTAGGAGCTTGGGAAATGTTGCCAAAGTGTTCGATGGTGTACTCTGTCCCCAGTCCGTGATCCCATCATACACTCCTCGCTCGCCAAAATGTAGTTGAATATTTCTAGAGTGTATGTCGTTGTGAATGAAATTGTGACTATGTTGTGAATTTCATGGTCTACAAAAGAGCATTACAGATCAGCAAAATGTTCTCTATGGACTGTTGTACATTTCCATATGTGTGCCAAAACTCTCTAATTGTAGGCTTGCTTCCATCATGATGACAAGCTTGAATCCATTGCTCAAGGTGACCTCCATTCCAAAGCTTGAAGATCAACATGGGTCTTTTTCTATAACGAACAAGAGCACGGGACAATATCATGACACGATGATAGACAGTAGTAGATGTTGCTTCCTCTAGCATTGTTTGTAAAGTTGGTTTGCCTCCTATATGGTCCTTGTAGATCTTTTCCGCATAGACAAGATCTTTGAAGAGGGGATGGGCCACTGAAACTTGTTTCACATTTGCAAAACATCCTTCAACTAATTGGGGTGCTTGTTGCAGGTGAAAGATAGAATGTTCCCCAAGTATGTGTAGGATAGGAGGACATGTAGTATCATCCAGGTGTATAGTTAAGGGCTCGCCACCTAAAGGAAGAGGCACATCCTCTTTTGTTCTAGGATGTTTAGAAGAGCCTTCGACCTCATCGTTGCTCTTCAATATTGAATGTAGTTGTGACACAAGCTGCACTCGCTCTCTGATTCAACGTTTGTCTTTGATTTTTGGATGAACCATACTCTCAAAGCTTCTAGTGACTTGGCCCAATAATTGCTTTATTGGGTTGTGCATTACTTAATTAGTGCGCAGAGCTGGGTCAAATGAAACAAGGAATGCACTGCACAGTTTCAACCAGCATTGCTCCACAACTTCAATCACGAAATCATTAAACTTTGTCTGAAGTGGATCAAATGCTCGATGTAAATGATCGTCTGAAGCTCCATAGAGAGATAAAATTACAGCATCACAAATGATTTTGCAATGCTAACACATTAACTTTTTCTCTACCATGACTGAAGCCTGAAATGCATGAAGCAATTAAAATTAAGGTAGATCTTGAATAGATATAACTTTGACTTATGTGATTGTTTAAAAAAAAACATAAAAATATTTTATGAAAAATAATCACAACCAGCAACAAAAGATCTAAAAACATATAACCCCTCCCTGCAGTGTGACGCGGTGGTCAGCAACAGTGAGAGACAAAAAAATTATTAAATTCAATCTCCTTGCAGTGCGTCGTGGTAGTCGGCAGCAATCAGGGACGAAGGATTTAAAATACCTAGCTGCTCTCTGCAATGCAACACGTTGGTTAGCAATAATCAGAGACAAGAAATTTATTAAATTCAATCATCTATGCTACATGGATGATTGCATATGGGTGCACATTGGGAAATACATACACGCTTGAAGAATTGAGGTTAGTATGCATGAGTGGGCATCAATGACAGACATAGCTGAGGTTTCCAAGGTTTCTCTTCGTCCTCGCTCTCTCCCCCTGCTAGTCGAAGACGAGCTTCCAAACTCCATAGCCAGTCCTGCAAGGCATCTCTCCCCTCCCTCAGAGCCTTCGATCTAACAAGGTATTGTGCCAAATATTTACAAATTTTTATCAGAGTTAATACTTTCTATCAGAGTTCCAGCTTGGATACTTGCCCAGTATTCTTTATTGATGTGCCAGTAAGTGGTATGTGTTAGAAGATGGGCGGGTAGAGCTTGTGGCTGTGTGTGTGCGAGCGGCTCAAGCATACGTAGGTACGGGTAGTGAGCAGAAGGCTAGGAGGTAGTGGATTGACAAGGAGAAGCAAAAGGTAGGTGTGTAGCCCATGATTGCTTGTATCTCTCTCAGCATGGGAGATGCCAAATGTTGACGAGGATTGTGGGTGTGCACAGACATTGACGAGGGAAGTAGAGGAGGGGATGACAGATGGGTGGGAGGAGGGGTTGAGTTCCCTCCATCTCTATCGGCACAATTGACGAGCTAAGTGTCAACTGTGTGTGCACTGGACGACCAACTCTCTCTATCTCTGCCGATGATGTTAAGTCAGAGAAGGTGTTGTGAAGGTGGGGGGAAGCCGGGAGGCACGTCGGGTGCAATAGAATTCTTTTAGAGTAGTGCTAGTAGATGCAAGGAGGAGGTGATCCATAGGTATAATTTTTGGTGGTGGGTATGTGGCTTGCTGACCCTTTTTTATGAGCCTCTGCGACTCGCCAATGTTGCTGATGGCATGCAGCTAATGGCACTTCAACTCGTTGTCGCTTTACCATTGTAAACTTGGGAAACTCATCGTCCACCTCATCATTGTTTGCAATGCTATTACTGTTTCCCGGCATACATGATATATCTCGGCCCACTGGTGTGGCTGCCAACTGCTGGTGTGAGGCCGCCAAGAGGCGTGGCATTCATGGTGGAAGATGGGCGTCCTACTGCTGGCCGCACCACGCATGTATAATATGGTTTGTAGTGTTGGAGACTACAACTGGATCTTTCTTTACCTTGGGTTGTGCAACTTGAGCCGATGCAGGTCAATGCGCATATGTCCTCCACGTGGTGTGCATATTTATTTGACCTGCATTTTGCATAGTGCTCTTCTCAACAATATTTTGGTTTAAGGGACCAGGAATTATAGGTTCTCTCTTCGATGCCTTGGGCTGCACAGCTACGTCAGCTTGAGCTGATACATGATAGCCAGCAGTGTGAATTTTTCTACCAACGTTTGGAGTAGGGCTCTTCTCGATGACATGCAGGTCCAAGGTATAAGCAGCACTAGGCTACCAGCCATAGTTTGAGACATTGAGGACAACCCAGGGATGATGCAAGACTTGTTGGAGGGTGATGCGATGTTTGGGGTCCTTGCAAAGCATGCCTTCGAGGAGGTCCTGAGTTGAGGTAGGAAGGATGGACCCATCCAGAAAGAGCTTTTTGGAGAGGATGGCAGCATGGATGTCTTTGTTGAAGGCATTGTGAGCAACGTGTTGGATGAAGGGCATGGTGTCAGTGAGCATGAGGTAGAGGAGGACCCCGAGACTCCAGATATCTACGTGATGGTTGTAGCATCCTTGGATGAGCTCCAGCCCGCGGAAGGTTGAGGTTCCAACATAGGGGTCATCAAGCCTCTGCGGGGATGCTCCACCATCGCAGCATGCCCAAAGTCTACCCCAGCAACACCTCATGTAGCTCTAATGAATATAGTCCTAGTGCATCTGCAAGAGCTAGTTTAGTATTAATTATAGTATTACTCTGCAAACTAGAATTCATGTATTCTTGTGCATTTATACTCTTCATTTGGATTTTGGAGGTGGCTACTCTGGCCTTGACATACCTGCGAAAGAGCACATTCCCAGGCTTAATGTCACGGTGCATGATGCCCCAAGCATGGCACAAGATGAGGGCTTGGGGCGAGCCTGGCCACAACGTGGGCAGCCTCCCTTTCATGGAGGATCAGGCATGCATCGAGTCTGTGTGAAGGTATGCCGTTCTAAGTACCTCTCTGTCTTTTTCTTGTACCACTTTTGAAACAATTCTTGATAAAAAAAGGACTTTTATTGTTCTTTGTTTTCCTTTTTTTCCAAATAGAAGAAAAGATATATTCAACACTATGTTGTGGATTTTGGCAAAAATCATTCACATTTGGAGGAAACACAATTGACCTAAAACCATTTTTAGATGATAGTAGAGGGGGGGCGTCATCGACATATCTAGAACTTCCGTCGCAAAAATTGTAGCAGAGTAAGCATACTGGGAATGCCATTTGATGGGGTAATGTGTTCAAATTGTGCCTCCATTCCCAAGGAACGAGATTTTTGGATGAGAGTCTATCGCCAATCCCACGCAACACATAGTCGAGGGCTTAGAGATACAAGTTTTGGTAGAAGACTTGATTACATGACTAACTCATAGATTCTTGGCATAGCACGATCCAGGTGTATCCTAGTTTGAAGACTTAAGAAGCAAATGTGGTTCATGAAAACCAAAGTTGCAGCATTAAGTGTAAGAGTCAGGAACCTTCATGACACTATCTCCGAAGCCTTGGGAAGAGGAGATGTAAAAAAGTCTTGCATGGATATAATCAATGCGCACAACCTTGGTTTGTTTGAGGGAAAGCAAGCATTGTGAAGATTTCTCACGGATATCTCGCAAAACATTGGAAGAGATTCCCGAGGCAAGAGATACTCTGCACGACAAAGAGTCTCTTTGAAGCTGTTAAATTGTGGGGAGGTACAAGAATGCACAACTTTCTCTCTTTGAACCTTGGGGGACCTCATATTTCAACCACCATGAGGGCAACAAGGAAGTCCATATGTTATAAAATAAGGGTCGGGGAGGATATATTTCAACATGCGGATAAGGTTTACAAGCATCAAATGGGTAGAAACAACATCCCGATGGGCAGTGTTCCTGTTATTATTGCCGAATATGAGACTGTTATAAAGAGGATGGTTAGGTGGAATGCAAGGGATGATGAGCTTTTCGGCTTTTGTGGAAGGAAACAAGAACACAATTGTGTACCATATTTTGTGGTGGTCGTTGGTTTTGGCGAAGCCAGTTACAAAAACGTTGTTGAGGCGTTCCACGCTAATATTATTGCTCACTATGCATGGGTTCTTATTGGAAATCCACTTATTCATTGTCTACCAAAGCTTGTCCTGGTGGTCTAGCATTGGTCATGCTTCTTATGGGGATGCTCGAAGAAGGAAACTCATGAGAGATGACTACACTTCTCAAGTGGGTATTCGATTCTCTATTCCTTGGAAGGGGTGGCAATTAACAGCAAGCATCGATTATGATGGAAGTATCTTGGGATTACATGACTCGGACTTCATCCATAATGGAAAAAAGTTGGTTAACCCTTTAGATAATGCTTATATAAGACTTGTCCTTGGCAAGGATATCGCTACATTGAATCATGTTGCTTTTGTATATCAACATTTTAAGGATGATGAGCATGGATTGCAAGAGGGTGATGTGGAGAGAAAGGATGGGCAAAACTGGAGATCAACCCAAAGATTGGTAGGACGTAAGGTGCAAGTGCGTCTAAAGGATTTGCGCATTAGAAGTCAATTTCAGTAAGAAAGAACACTTGGAACACAAATGTATCTTTCAATAGTAGCTTCATATATTGATATTTTTTTGTCTCCAACTCTCTCATTATTTGAGAGAGTGAAAGCTTTTGGCAAGGTTTCCTTCTTTTCAAGGTACTCAGTGTTTAGACAAGCTGTCATTCTTTATGTTTCCCATTAAAATAGGACAATAGTTATTCATTTTGTAAGAAATATCTCACGTTGTTTCCTCAGGATATGGCGCACTTGGATCATGAAACAAGCGATATACACTCTCAAGGAGAATTTCATAAGCAAAGAAATGTTCCTTGATATTCAGCTCTCTTGACACTTTGTAGTTCTTCTAATCAAGCTATGAAGTTCTAGAAGTTCCTTTGCCACTGCAACAAGGTCAGACACTTGTAAAAATTTCTTTAGCAAAGTTGGCGGTATGGTTAGAAATGAGAGGAGTTATGATGAAGTTGATTTGTTAAGCAGTGCTGGTGTGCTAAATAGGATCACCAAGATTCAATCAAGCTCCATGCTTGTTTTTCCAGCAGCACACTTTAAGCAAGAAATCATATGGAATTTAATGAATCATGCACCTGGCGTTCCATTTGCCAATCTTGGTGACTACATGTCTGTATCTTGATGAGGACATAGCATGAGCTTTAAGAGAGGGATTTTGTGAAGCGAAGGATGTGTGCAAAATACTAGGCATTCACGATATCTCTTGGTGCCATGACACATGGCAAGAGAGAGATCTTGAAGATAATGATGGTTGCCAATGCAGATGACCAAATTTTGGATTATGGAGATTTTGATGACGTTCCTCTTGAGATAGAGGAAGGTGCAAATGAGTTGAGCACATGTGACAAAGATGACGTGATAGTCGCAAAATGTGAGTTACTCCATGTGTTTGATGAGACAGTTGATGAAGAGGAAAAAGTTCAGAGCCAGTTCTATTGTTTTGTAGAAATAGATGGCAAGAAAATGTGTAAGAGTACTCTTGTGAGTCAGCTAAATGGAAATCCAGCTCTGTCTAAGGACAGACTAACAAGGGTGAAAAGTGGGATTTATTCTTCAATGGATAAAAAGATCAGGTTTCAAACAGGAACTTCTCTTGTAGTATGCTTAGACTGTGTTGTTTCAATTTGAGGGTTTGTCTTCCAAAGATGACACAAGGTGCAAGAGGAAAGGAAAGATTTGTAGCACTAGTGAAGGTGCAGATAAAGGTACATGGTATCTTGGAAGAGTTATGTGTATGAGAAGAAAAGTGGGAGCTGCTATGAAAGAGAGCAGGGGTCTTATTGATCTTCTTGACCGGCCTACAAATGTAGAGATACATCTTGCATGGTATCAAAAAGCTAAGGGTGCAAGGAGCTATACATGCGATCTTGTGGACAAACATTGTGTATCCTTGGAGTCTATAATTTCACTTGCAAACTTGACGTATGATTTGGAGACTAAGAAATACCAGATTGATGCTAATGACTACAAGGTCTTCAAGGAGTATGTGAAAGGTAAATTGACTTCATTTGCAAATTAGGTTTAAGCATGTGCAAGAGAAAAGTTCATGGAATTGGTTTGTACAATAAAGAGCTGTATTTATTTGCTAATTTTAAGCATAACTATTTGGAATCTTACAGGTTGATACTTGTGTTGGATGCAAGTGGCAAAGATGAGGGATGACTACGCTTTGAAAATATTGACTTAGAATTGTGCTCGGTACCTAGATAGGAGTACTTGCATAAAAAGATGATGTGCTCTATGAAAGATGTTTGTCCAACATGGCATGTGCATCAGTGAAATGTTGATTAAGGGGTGCGCATTTGGTTTAGGAAGCTCTCTTCAGACATTTCATTTTGATGTTTTGATTTATGTATTTTATGTACACGGCAGCCATATGACATGGACATGCCATTTTTTTTATTGTCATGTATGAGAAGCATGACATACTAGCACTTGAAATGTAGTTTGGTTTTGAGGGTTCTTAAGTTGATTTGGTAGGATGCGTGTTTGTTTTGTACATGATCGCCTATCGATGTGGACATGGCCTTTTGGTATCGTATGATTAGACTATGTGATTGGAGGTTTGCTTGATATGTAGGTCATACCACCACTTTGAAGTTAGATTACTTTGACTCGATTGAAAATGTGTTTGATTTTAATGTGTAAGATAATCCTTAAATCCCACGTGGGAGCCCAAGATGAGGTGGACAGTTTTTTTGGAAAAAGAAATAATGTGATGAAAATCCCATGTGGGAGCCCAAGAAAAGGGTATACTGAATTTTTTTTAGAAAGAGGTCTCCATACAAAGGAGACTCTGCCAAAATTTTTAAGATTTATATTTTATGTACAAACTCAAAATTAAATACATATGGTGCTTTTTTAAAAGTTGCATTTTGCTTAAGCATAGACGTGCATTCATGTCACATATAATTGTTTTTGCTCAAAAAGATTAATCTTTTAATGGGTTGTTTTGTAATGTGTTTTAATTTGATGAGTGGATTTTTTCATGGTTGTTTAAGAGTATGCATTATTTGTTATTTAGAGAACAATCCATTTCAATGTGTGCCTTAAATCCCATGTGGGAAGCCTACTAAGTAGGTTGCTAGTATCATATGTTTTGAGATTCAGATTTGTATCAGTTTACAAGGCAAATGCTATTTGTTTTTGGACAAATTACATTGAAACGATTGGTTTATTTTAATTTAGTATTCATTATATTTTTTTCTTTTCATGGTTTTTTCTCTTAACATCTATTGCAAATGAAAACACACTACAATGTACACTTCTGTTCATTTGTAGTTCAACATGTATTTTTGCAAAAGCATGTGCTTCTAAAATTGTTATGTTACTAGTATACATAAAATAGTGGGTCATTACATTCCGTACAAAATCCTTATGAGGGGGGATGGTTCATTGCTAGAACGTCCGTATCTTGTCGGGATGTAGGGGGGTAGATTAGCAAGTAAGATATCGTACATAGGGGGTTTCTCTAATTTTGATGCACGCAGGTGACATCCCACCATTACTAATAGTGAATCCCGCGAGAGAAGACCCTCCTGTATAGGAATGCTTGGGTAGAGGGATTCCACATTGAAAGTAAATAAGATTATGTGGGAAGGAAAGGAGGTAGTGGTTAGGTCCAAGATAAGAGAGTGGGATTCTTTGAGGTGTTGGGTTTTAGATAAGAATGGGTAGAGTTGAGCACGGAGCCATTTGGAAGCATTTTCCAAAATGTATCCCTTGTAGGAGCAAATAGGGCAGCCTACGAGGGAAGTTTTGTGGATTTTAGGTAGGAGAAAAAAAGGGCATGGTTTAGGTTTGGGTTTACCAAGAGAGGAGGAGAGGATAAAGATTTGTTCATTGTAGGGGAGAAGGGGGTAATTTGAGACAATGGAGGCGAGGAGGGAAGAAACAAAAGGTAAGGGAGGAGAAGGCACTATGGAGTAGGTAAGGGAGTCCGATATATGGCTAAGTGCTTCATTATCATACCATGTCCTTGAAAGGAGAAGGCACTATGGAGTAGGTAAGGGAGTCCGATATATGGCTAAGTGCTTCATTATCATACCATGTCCTTGAGAGGATTACCGGTCCAAGATTCTTATCGGCCGGCTTCATAATAATGTTGAGGTCATTTTTTAAGGAGGATATGGTTCCAAAAAGATAAGGTTTTGAAAAGGGGGGGGGGGGGGGGGGGGGGGGGGGGGGGGGGAATGTTACCATATACATGTGGTAGTGATGTGTGTGAACACACTAGGACCACCGGGGCATTTTTTCCCTCTTTAGGAGGTTTTTCCCCCGAGCATTGTATATACGCCCATCACTCTAGGGCTATCTATCTTTCCATTGCACACTAAGTAGAAAACTCTCTTTTGTGTGCATTGAGCTTCCTTCATCTTCTCCAAGCTGCGTGCATTTCTCTGCAACCCTAATTCCATCAATTGGTATCAGAGCGGGTTACACCCTCCCAGGCTTAGTCGCCAGCTTCTCCAGCACACGCCTACTCACTTTCTCCGATTACAGTGATGTTTGGCAAGCATTCGCAGGTCGACAAAAATTTTGAGAAATCTCATAGAGCTTAGTCTGCTCAGATTTTTTATTCGGGCTCATTTCGGGCTCATTTCGGCCTCTGTTTCCCCTACAGGTAGGTCTGCACAGGCTATTTCGTCATTTTGTGCATAATTTTTGTCAGTGCCATTTTGTTTATAATAGGTGCCTTACAGTCTTCTACAGTTTGTGTTATATAGCACGTGTTGTTCCCGCTTCGTTTCTCCTCTTTTCGGGTAGTTTGCACATCAGGTGCAGCATTTACCATGGTTGACAACAACACAGATGTGTTCAAGATGTTTGCTGCTAAGGACAGGTTGGATGGGGAAAATTACCCTATGTGGGCTTACATGATGCAACATGTTCTTGTGTCAAAGGGCGTCTGGAATATTGTGCAGGGCATTGATGTACGTCTTGGTTCTGAGGATGTAGGCGATGTTGAGGATGTTGCAGGTCTTGCTACAAGGATTGCTAATATTAGAGTTGTTTTGCCTACGGTAGAACAAGCTCGTTGGGATGTAAAGGATGTGCAGGCTCATGCATTGATTGCGTTGTCTGCAAAGCGCACCATTGTTCCTCACATCCGTTCAACAAACTCTGCAAAACAGGCTTGGGATATATTGGCTGGTCTTTATGCAAGTCACAATGAGGCTAAAATTGCTTTGCTGCGTAAAGAGCTGGAGTCAAAGAATATGCATGAGGAAGATGATATGGACACTTTCCTTGCTAGTGTCAAGGATATCAATGAGCAACTTATTTCTGCAAGTGAAGTCATTTCAGACAATTTCCTTGTGCAGACTGTTCTTGATGCCTTACCAGATTCTTACCAGACTTTTGTTAGTACTTGGAGACTTATGACCCAAGGAAATCCTGAAGTTGTCAAGTTTGATGCGTTATGCGCATTGTTGTTGCAAGAGTCACTTTCCAAAAAAAAACAGGACTAGGCAGCGTGCAATTGAACAGGCTTTTATTGCTTCTCAAAGAAAGAGCAATGCAGCCACTTCTTATGGTTCTGCTGCGAGTGGCAAAACTTTTGTTCCTAATGCTTCTGCTGCCAACAATTCATCTAGAAATTTTGGTGATAAGGGCAAAAAGAAAATGCATTGCCATTATTGTAAAGCTAATGATCACTTGATCAAGTCATGTCCTAAGTTGAAGGCCAAAGAGGCTAAGAAGAAAGAGGGTGGTTCCACTGCAAATGCTGGTTCCACTACCAATGCAACCATTGTTGACTCTTCTGTGAAAGGAGATTGTGTTGCTAATGTTGATGCAGAATTGGCTTTTAGCGTAGGGTGCACTTACAATCCTGTTGTCCACGATGCATGCTTGTCAGTTGCTGCAGATTCACATGTGTGGTATTTCGACAGTGGTTCTACAAAGCACATTACCTCACATCGTGAATTGTTCACCTCTCTCGAGTCTGTCCCTCATGGGAATTCAGTTACATGTGCCAACAATGTCTCTTATCCGGTTCAGGGAGTTGGAAAGATTGTGCTTACTGCTGTAAATGGCAGTTCCTTCACAGTTGTTGATGCACCTTATGTACCTTGGATCAAGAAGAATCTCTTGTCAGTATCCGCACTTGCTAGACTTGGACTTGTAGTCAAATTTGTGGATGACAGATGTACAGTTCATGATCTCAGTTTTGGTGATGAAATTGTTGCATCTGGCCTTTTGTGCCGTGGACTGTGGAATTTTTCCAGCTTGCTGCGTTTGCAGAAATCTGATATGGTTGCTTCTTTGTCGCCTCTTGAAGCACTTGTCAAACATGCTTGTGAAGGCTATCTTTTGGGTAAGATGCAGCGTTCTAAGTTTCCAAAGGATGGTTCAGTTCGAGCCACATGCAGGTTGTAGCTTGTGCATAGTGATGTTTGTGGGCCCATGCAAACCCCGTCCTTGGGCAATTACCTTTACTTCGTGACTTTCATTGATGATTACTCCAGGCATGCATGGGTATTTCCGCTTAAAGCGAAGTCCAAAGTTTTTATGTGCTTCAAACAATTTCTGGCTATGGTTGAAAATGTATCAAAATGTACTATGGGCACCCTCCGTTCCGATCAAGGGGGAACCATTGTACATTGCCTTATACACCTCAGCAAAATGGTGTTGCTGAGAGGAAAAATTACAAGTCACTACGGAAATGGCACGATGTATGGTCAAAAGTCAAGCTTTGCCGCATTCTTTTTGGCTTGAGGCCATCATGTGTGCCACTTATGTACTAAATAGGTGTCCTACGTGCAGTCTATTACTCCATATGAAGCATGGCATGATAGAAAGCCTTCTATTGAGCACATGCGTGTTTTTGGCTATTTGACATATGCTTTGGTGCCACAAACACAGCACAGAAAACTGGATGATAAGGCTGTCAAATGTATTTATGTTGGTTATAGTGCTAAAAGCAAAGGTTATAGGTTGTATCATCCGCAAACAAATGTATTCTGGTTTCACGGGATGTAGTGTTTGTGGAAGATTCTGTTCAGCCCTTGCTGTCATGTACTAGAGACAGTGATGTAAGCTCACAGGACATTTATGACACTTTGTTGCCTCTTTTCGGTGGTGGAAATACGAATGTAAGTTCCAATGAGGCAAATGTACAGCCTATGGGGGTTTCTAAAAATGTTACAGATCAGCCTATTACTGATGCAGATGTACATGATGTACTTGATGAGGATACGGCTGATGTACATGATGTACTTGATGAGGAAAGGGCTGAAAATGAGCAGGCTAGAGGTATGCCAAAATGGCTGGTACACACTTTGTGTGACAGTAAATTGGATGCACCTTTGTCTAGTCGTACTCGTTCAGGCTCTTGCCATGCATCTTATGCATCATATTGGTATGCTTTGGCTGTGTCTAGCTTACATGATGTTGAGGAGCCTCTGTCTTTTGATAAAGCACAGAATTCAACAAATTGGATGGCTACCATGCAATCAGAATATGATGCACTTATAGAAAATGACACATGGACTTTATGGGATTTGACTCCTGGCAAAAAGGCCATTGGTACGAAGTAGGTTTACAAGTTGAAACGCAAGCCAGATGGTGAGATCGATCGCCATAAGGCTCGACTTGTTGCTAAGGGTTGTGCACAACAAAAAGGCATAGATTATGAAGAGACTTTTGCTCACACTTGTCGTATGACTACTGTGTGTTTTCTATGTGCATTGGAAGCTCATTTTGGTTGGATGTACATCAATCAGACATTGTTACTGCTATCTTAAATGGTGACTTATTTGAGGAAGTTTATGTAACGCAGCCTCGCGGTTTTGTCATAAAAGGACAAGAGGACAAAGTGGGCAGATGTAAGAAGGCTTTGTATGGGTTGAAGCAATCTCCTCGTGCTAATTGGTATGAGATAGTTGACATCATTTGGTCAAACAAGGCTTTCGTAACAGTCCCACAGTAAGCACATTGTATGTAAAGCGTGAGGGTGATGTACTTCTCATTGTGGTTCTTTATGTCGATGATTTGCTGATCACTAGACCAAATGAGAGTGGCTGAATTTAAGGCTGATTTGAATGCTACTTTCAAGATGAAAGATTTGGGGTTGTTGCATCATTACTTGGGTATACAATTTAAGCAGTGTGATGGTGGTATTGCCTTGTGTTTGAAAAATTACATAGAGACATTGCTATGTAAGTTTGGACTTGAGGATTGCAAACCTATTGCCACTCCCATGGAAACAGGTTTGAAGTTGAGTCTACATGATGTTGCCGATCTTGCTCATGTCACTCTTTATCAAACTGTTGTTGGCTGCCTCATTTATGTATGCAACACGAGGCCGGCTATGCAGTTTGCAATCTCATAAGTCAGCAGATTTATGCATAGCCCAGGGTCTAAGCATTGGCAGGCTGTCAAGAGGTTTTTCCTCTACCTTAGTGGCACTTTAGATCTTGGCTCTTTTTATCCCAAGGGGGGATCATTTCCGCCAGACTTACATGCTTTTTCAGACTCAGATTGGGCTGTTTGACACGCGAATGTCCACAAGTGGTTTTTGTTTCATGCTTGGCAGTTCATGTATATCATGGTTGAGCAAGAAGCAACCTACTGTGGCCACTTTGAGTTGTGAGGCTGAGTCCAGGGCAGTCTTCATAGCTACCGTTGAGTATGTATGGATCAGACGCCTTATGGCTGATTTGGGTGTTGGAGAGGACACTGCCAACACTATCTACACTGACAGTCAGAGCGCATTGGCAGTTATGAGGAACCCAGTTTTTCATGCTCGCACAAAGCACATTGAGGTGCATTACCACTATGTCAAGGAGAGGCTCTCAGTAGGAGAGATCAACTTGGCTTATGTGCCAACACAGGACAACCTTGCAGATCTTTTCACAAAGGTATTGTCTCATGAGAAGCTTGAAGCTTTCCGCAAAGCTTTGGGATTACTCCCCTTTGTGGACTGATCATGTCCTCAGGGCATGGCACTTCCCTTTACGCATGTGACAGCTCTCGTTCACCACATCACTCCAAGGGGGATTTGTTACCATATACACGTGGTAGTGATATGTGTGAACACACTAGGACTGTCGGGCATTTTTTCCCTCTTTAGGAGGTTTTTTCCCCCGAGCATTGTATATATACCCATCACTCTAGGGCTATCTATCTTTCCATTGCACACTAAGTAACAAACTCTCTATTGTGTGCCTTGAGCTTCCTTCGTCTTCTCCAAGGTGTGTGCGTTTCTCTACAACCCTAATTCCGACAGGGAAGAGAGAAGGGGTTTAAGAAAGGTGAAGATATGTTCAAAGGCGAGGTTAAGAGTAGAAGAAGAAAATGGAGGTTTCCAAGAGGGATTAGGAATAGATAGAGAGACAGGAGATGCAGGAGAAGAGATTTTAAAAGAAAAATTTAATTTGAAGTGATCTTTTTAGGTTAGAGTAGGCTTCTAGGATTATGGTTGGTGGGGGTGGAGGAGAGGGAGGAATATAGTTAAGGCCTATACCAAGAATTTTCTTTTCGGCGGAGGAGAGGGAGCGATTTGAGAGATTGTGCGAAGAGAGGTTGGTGATTTTGTGTTCAAGAGAAAAGGTAGAGAGATTTTTTAAGACCGAAATTTTGAAGAGATGAGGATTGGTGAGGGGAAGCCAATACTTACAAAGCTTTTTACGGGAAGGGGAGAGGGGAGAGAGGAGAGGGAAAGTACAAGGAGGAGGGGTCCAAATGTGAGAAAGAAGAGGAGGTTGAGAAAAGAGCAAGTGGACCCAAGTTGTAGGGTGCCCTTTCCCTGGTTCAACCTCCTGCATTGCAAGTTTTTTGAGCTTTTGGGCAAGCTATACTTGGGATGAAGTGGTTTAGATTGAGATACGTGGGAGGTGTTAGGAGAAGGAGAAATTAGAGGATAGTGGGGGGTTTGGAGAAGGCGGGTAAGTGAGAAAGGTTAGAAGAGGAGGGAGAGGGGGAGGGGTTTTTTGGAGTGGTTAACAAGGGGGAAATACAAGAGGGGGAGGTTGGGCGGGGGTGGGTTAAGGGGGGAGAGGTTTTGGGATTTTTAAAAGGTTGCCGAGTGAATTCTTCATGGGAAGTTTTGGAAAAGGGAGGGGAATTTTTGAAAATTGGCTTAGTGCCAACCATAGATGGGGGAGGGAGTGTTTTGTGGGTATAATGGTGGGGAGGTTTGTGAACATGCTTCTTTGGGAGTGGGGGTGAGAAAAGTTTTTTCATTTGGGTAGTGACTTCATGAAAAACTAATTCGCCCATCGTTTCTTCCTTAGGTAGAGATTCGACCTCTCTAGGAGAGATACTTGGGATCTCTTCTAGCATTATGAGCTGCTAAATTCAAGGAAGAGGCCAAATGGGTTTGAAGAATCTCATTTTGTAGGAGAGCATCAAACTCATTAAGAGAGGCCTACTTCCACAAGAGTAGTTGGCTAGCCCAAGCCGAAGGTTGTACTTTAGGAAAGGTGACGGGTGAAAGTTTTTTTGTGAGCTCCAAAAGCCTTTCTTCTACGATGTCATGGTAATCCTCAAAGCTTTTTTGGAGGTTCTTTACAAGTAGGGTTTGGGCTTGAATGTATACCTTGGTGCAATCTAGTTGATATTGGATGTTGATGGTTTCTAGCTTAGAGCTTAAGAGCGCTTGTGCATGGAAGTCTTCTAAGGTAAGACGCGGAGGTTTCATGCAAAGGCTATGCAGAGCTTTTTGGTTGGCAAGAAGGTTTTGTAAGTGGGCAAGATGAGATTTCGCTTTATTGAGCTTAAGATTGTGGGCTTTAAACTCTTCCAAAGATAGGGATACAATTTTGTGAAACTCCAAAGATTTGTCAATGGCGGGAAAAATGGGAGGAGACATAGGAGAGGAAGAAGGGGTCAAGCTCGAGGTGCTCACGGAGAGAGAACCAAAGGAAAAGGGGAAAGTAAGGGAGGGATTACTGAGAATGCCACTTTGAAGGGAATTGGGAAAGATGCCTCCAAGTTTAGGGAAGGAGTAGTTCACCATGCAAGGTTGGGGAGAAGTAGAGGCGATGCCCTTGCCGAGGTTAATGGTAGAGGGAATGGAGAGTTGGTCAAGATCCTTGAGTGGTAAGTTAGCGGTAAGACCTAAGATTTCTTTCGGGCTAAAGAAGATCTTCTTTGAGGGAGTAGCGGAGGGGGTAGAGGTTTGCACCGGGGTGGTTAGGTTTGACAAAGGTGAGATGACAAGGCTAGCCGCTGAAACAAAGCCCGAAAAAGGAGGGTATTAAGAGATAGGGTATCCATAGGGCTAGGGGGGATGGGAGAGGATGAAGGGTTTGGGATGTTTGTAGAAATAGCCACCAACATGGGGGAGGGGGAAAGACTCCCGGTTGAAGTGCCGGAAGCCTTTTCTATGGCCATGGCAGCGGGATTAGGGGCTAAGATAGTGGGAGGGGGTGCAGGAGGGGTTTCCATAACGGTTGTCTGGTTGTCTGAGGTGGGAGCGGGATTTAGAGTTGTCGAGTAGCACAAACTAAGGCCCGTGTCACATTGGGGCAGTCGAATGCACCAATTAACTGCTGCGCCAACAAGTCGCCTTGTCACACTGGGTCGCTGCCCCTGTTTTCAGAGCTTAACTAGCTGTTCACCTCAGCGACACACTTTCCTCAAAAGTGTGCCAGCCTACCTTGCCCGCCCAACCTCAGCCCATGCTGTGACCTCGTCGTCTGATTGGTTGCGGAGCAGCTTTTCCAACTTCATCACCTGCGCTCAGTGTGACACCATTTCCACTGGCCTCTGTAAGGGAGACTCCTCTCACACAAGGGCATGGTGGTCAAAGCCCTCCAGCTCATGAAGGGCAGGCGACCCAGTCTGACAGGGGCCTAATGCCCACCGGGGCTTTAGAAAACGTCGAGTAGAGCCAACTAGGATGCCACGCCGAGATGCCGTGCTCGGGATGCAGCCTAGAAGCCCTTGACAACGTTGTGAAGTTGTTGCAAAGCTACTGCAGTGCTGAGAAGCCGACAATCCCTAGACAGCGTCGTGAAGTTGTTGCGAAGCTGCTGACGGCGTCAAAATACGATAGAGCGTAGGCCGTTGACAGCGTTTAGTAGATAGGTTGTTGACAGGCCGTTGACAGGGTCGAGAGGCTGTAGACAGTCCGTCTGACGGCGTCGAGAAACAGTAGACAGGCCTGGCCGTTGACAGTGTGGAGAGGCAGTTGGGTTGCACGCATAGCTGCAGTTGACAGTGCCAAGATGATGTAGCCCTTGTTGGGATGTAGTTGACAACATCGAAACGAAGTAGACAACTCTGGTTTGACAGCATCAAGATGTCGTCAGCTCTGGTTACCGCGCCAAGAAATTGTTGTCAGCTCCGGTTTGACAATGCAGACCCCGTTGTAGCAGCCAGTGCCAAGTCGATGAAGTAGACCGCGTAGTTAACAAGCCGTTGTAGACCACACTACAACCGACAGCGCCAAGTCGATGAAGTAGACCGCGTAGCTAACAGCACCGAGATGATGAGGACCGCGCTGAGAGGTAATTATAGAACGTGCTGGGATGCAGTTGACAACCCCTTGAGTGCTCGAGCCTTAAACTCTGCAAAAGAGTTGAGGAGACTGTCGAGGTAGCTTAAGACGATCCAGGCAACTGCGATGGAGGAGATGGCGAGCGACTGTAGAGCGAAGGGGGAGATGGCGAGCGACTGTCGAGGGAGAGAAAGAGAGATGGGAGAGGATGAAGGGTTTTGGGATCAAATGCTCGACGTAAATGATCATCGAAAACTCCATAGTGAGATAAAATTACAGCATCACAAATGATTTTGCGATGTCGACACGCATTAACTTTTTCTCTACCATGATTGAAGCCTTAAAATGCATGAAGAAAATAAAATTAAGGTAAATCTAGAATAGATATAACTTTAACTTATATGATTGTAAACAAAAAACTATAAAAATATTTCTTGAACAATAATCACAACCATCAACAAATGATCTAAAAATATATAACCCCTCTCTGTAATGCGACACGGTGGTTAGCAACAGTGAGAGACAAAAAAATTTATTAAATCCAATCTCCATGCAGTGCGACCTTGTAGTCAGTAGCAATCAGGGACGAAGGATTTAAAATACCTAGCCCATCTCTGCAATGCGACACGGTGGTCAACAACAATCAGAGGCAAGAAATTTATTAAATTCAATCAACCTGCAGTGCAACTCGATGGTCAGCAATAGCTAGGAGCGAAGGATGTAAGATACCTAACCCCTCCCTGCAGTGCTACACGGTGGTCAGCAACAACCAGAGACGGGGAATCTATTAAATCCAATCTTCCTGTAGTGCAACACGATGGTCAGACTCAGCCAAAAATGAAGGATTTAAAATACCTAACCCCTCCTTGTAGTGCGATGCGGTGGTCAGCAACAACTAGAGACGAGGAATCTATTAAATCCAATCTTCCTGCAGTGCGATGCGATGGTGAGCAACAACCAAGGACAAAGGATTTAAAAACCCTAAACCCCTCCCTGTAGTGCAACATAGTGGTCAGCAACAACCAAAGACTAGAAATCTATTAAATCCAATCTTCTTGCGGTGCGGCGCGATGGTCAATAACAACCAAGAACGAAGGATTTATAAACCCTAAACCTCTCCCTGCAATGTGACATGGTGGTCAGCCACCAACAGACAGAGACAAAGAATATATTAAAGCCAATCTTCCTGCAGTGCGACGCAGTGGTCAGCAACAACAACCAGGAAGATAGGATGTAAGATAGCTAATCCCTCCCTACAATGCGACTCAGTTGTCAGCAACAACCAAAGATGGGAAATTTAATTGCACATCCTAGACTACTCCCTGCAGTGCGTCATGGGGGTCAGCAACAATCAAGGACAAAGCATCTAAATTCTAAACGTACCCCTCTTGCAGTGTGTCACGAGGATCAACACAGCTAAGGACGGGTGTCTAAACTCTCTCTCTCTCTCTCTCTCTCTCTCTCTCTCTCTCTCTCTCTGAGAGAGAGAGAGAGAGAGAGAGAGAAAGAGAAAGAGAGACAAAAAAAGAGAGCATGCATGATGCAGATGTAGCAAGGGAGGTTGAGGCGAGTGGGTTTGTCAACATTTCTAGGTAATTCATTATTTTTGTTTTATTGGTTGTTGTTTTTAATGCAATTCATTTATTCCTAATTTAATGAATTAATGATTCAATTTAAGTCTTGTCTTTGAGAAGAGAGAGAGAGAGAGAGAGAGAGAGAGAGAGGGAGATTTTCTTTTTTTTTTAATAGAAAGAGATTGAAAAAAAAGAAAATGAAAGTATTAAACAACAGAACAAAACCAAATAGAGAAAGTGTGTGAAACAAGAAAATGAATGTATTAAACAACAGAACAAAACCAAATAGAGAAAGTGTGTGAAACTCTCTCTCTCTCTCTCTCTCTCTCTCTCTCTCTCTCTCTCTCTCTCTCTCTCTCTCTCTCTCTCGGAGATAGATATTTTTTTGGATACAAATAATGAGACTGAAAGAAAAAATGGAAAAGCCCCCTGTCTCCCTCTCTCTCTCTCTCTCTCTCTCTCTCTCTCTCGGAAATAGAGATTTTTTTGGATACAAATAATGAGACTGAAAGAAAAAATAGAAAAGCCCCCTACCTCCCTCTCTCTCTCTCTCTCTCTCTCTCTCTCTCTCCCCCCCCCCCATATTTTTTACTTTTCTATTTTTTCTTTCAGTCTCATTATTTGTATCCAAAAAAATCTCTATCTCAGAGAGAGAGAGAGAGAGAGAGAGAGAGAGAGAGAGATGTATTTGGAAAAGAAAACAATAAAAGTATAAATAAAACAAAACCAAAGATTGTGAATGAACAAAGAGAGTGAAGGCCCAAGTTTTTTTTTTTTAATTGGTGTTTATTTTTTAATGTTGTGGGGCTCCCTAGTTACCAAGCCTCACTATCTTATTGTAGTGACAGTGAGAACCACGTACATAAATGTCATATTACCGTGCGACGGAATCAACTCAACTAGTGCATGAAAGCAACAAGAGTTGTCAAGATCTTTGAAAACACACTCAATCCCTATCTACTCAAATCTACACTCAATTGCATGTTAGGCATCAAACGCTTATGACATCTGTAAGAAAATCTCATCAATTCACCAAGGAAATGAAGTCCAAATAAGATGAAACTTATAGGATGGATAGGAAACATCTAAAGACACATGTACATGCCCTCAAATCCCCCTTTTGACCACTTGTCAAAATCATGCTTATTATCTACAAGGCAGATTTGACATAATTGTTTTCGGCCCCGAATGCACCCTAGAGCTTAGCAATGATGCTCCAACACCCCTCCTATATATAAAATGCATTTTTGCTATGTAAATCTTGAGCTATGAGCAAATTTAGAAGGAATTTGGCAACAAAAAAACACAATTTTACCGCAAGAGAAGCACAATGTCGCGAAGAGATTTCACTTGTGAAAGCGATGAAGCCCTCACCACTTCAAACAAACATTCAATGAGGGATTTATGAGCTTGAGAAAGAAGAAGGAGAGTATATAGTGCTATGCAAAAACATCATAACACTTCTTATCCAAAAATAACTCTCTTAAGTTTTACAAAAATTGGCTTTTATATCTTAGCCAAAGATTTTGGGTCAAAAATGAGAAGAGTCTTTAACTCTTTTATGAGCAAATTTAGAAGGAATTTAGCAACAACAAAAACACAATTTTACCGCAAGAGAAGCACAATGTCGCAAAGAGCTTTCACTTGTGAACGCGATGAAGCCCTCACTACTTCAAACGAACATTCAATGAGGGAGTTATGAGCTTGAAAAAGAAGAAGGAGAGTATATAGTGCTATGCAAAAACATCATAACACTTCTTATCCAAAAAGAACTCTCCTAGGTTTTACAAAAATTGGCTTTTATACCTTAGCCAAAGATTTTGGGTCAAAATGAGAAGAGTCTTTAACTCTTTTACAGCTTGTGATTTCATAGATATAGTCTTGAAGTTTCTATCCTCACCTTGTCTAGCTCATAATATCATAAGTGTATACAAATTAAATCCAAAAATCAATGAATTAAAAAGGTTTAAGTCTAGAGACATTCAGATTGCTAAAAAAATATTACATTTCAGCTACATGTAGACTTTGATGTTAGCTATAGGGCTAACATTTTTTCCCCTCCTAGCCTAGGTCATTCATGACATAGCTTCATGGAATAAATGCTCTGGAATTTGTGTTGTCCACCACTACTTTAGGGATTCATGTTGGGGTTCATTAACACAAGAATCTCTCTCAACACACATGCTTTCAAACAGAGAATAAACACTCACTCCATGATTAGACTTAGTAGAAGACATATTCAAATAACTTCAGATGGAGCAAAATTAGAGCCAAGAGCAATTTCAGACATAGCAAGAAAACTTCATAGAAAGAGCTGGCATATCCTTTGCACATGGATATTTTCCACCCAATACAACATAGTTCGTTCAATGGGCACGCAGCCCCTTATGGGATCTGACACCACTTTCCACACACAAATCCTTACAATAAATTTCAAATTACAAGATTCTCGTGATTAATTTCTCCTACTCTTTTTAGCAAAGCTTTTTATGCTGCTTTCTTCTACTAAGGATAAAACACCAACACATTTCCAAAACTCGTATTTGTCCAGAGAATCACATTTCTTTTGAAAGAGGAGTGCATTTTTGGACTTCCAAATTGCTCTTAAGCCATTGCTCTTACTATAAATATGTCAGTAAGGAGATCCTCATTATCAATGCATATAGAGCCTATAGCCAGGTCGCGTCTAAAGAAGGGAGTGACCAACTAGGAGTACACCCATCTATAGATTGAACCCGTGAAGCCTCTGATTGCCAGACATTCCTAGAACAGGTGTAAGAGGGTCTCATTACATCTGAAGCAGAAACCTTCACCTAAGCCTCTTGCTTTGACCTTCTCCCCTATAGGCATGACTCCAAAAAGCACCTTCCAAAGGAACACTTTATCTCGTTCCTCGCATTTGGCCTTCCAAATGTTGCCAACTACTTGGCTCTTTTTGTATAAAGTCCACTTTTTAGCCCAGGTTCTATTGAGGTGTTGGACCAAGTCTTCAGAGTTGCAAATCTTCTCATAAATAGCTTTAGTACAGGGTGAATGGAAAGGTCTTTTCCGTGGCCACTTCCAAGCTTTCCAATCGACAAGTGTGAAGCAAGGAGGAAGGGTTAGGCTTGAGTTCTAGAACTCTTTTGATGAGGATCTCCTCCTAGATTGAAAGTCTGCATGTCAGCCTTAGATGCTCCAGGGGGTACCAATCCCCTTTCTAATAATCCCAAAAAGCCTCTATGGAGTTAAAGCCCTTGTTGTTGAGATTCCTAGCAATTTCAATCCAATGTCAATTCAAGCCTAGTCTTTCACCATGGGCCCCCAAGGAGACCAGTTTCTTACCGCTCCCTTCCAGTACCTTATTTCTTCCTTCTAGCTGAGCGAGGAAGCGGCTTTACAACATTTGTCAATAAATTTCTCTGTAAATCCTCCTAAATTAGCCTTTACATCGATGGGTGGGAGAAGCCCATTTTGTAATCCCTGGTCGTGCAACATGCACATGCAGTGAATGGGGGAGGGATGGAACACCATAGTAGAGAGTTTGAGCTTTAGAGACAATTTGGGAATCACCAATGTCTTAAAGATTTTTCCATATGGACAAATCTCAAAATATTTTTTAAGGCCAAATCTTTCCACAAGGTAGTACTTGAGAAGCTCTTTTGAGCCATGCTCTCAAAACTTTGGCTAAGATTTGGTTGTGTGGTCAGAATAGGGAAGTATCGGGCAATACATCATCGATTCTAGTAGGGGCTTCACCATTGGGTATGTGAGACAAATGATCCGCCATGACATGTCTTTTACCGGGTCTCACCACAACGGTAAAATCAACTCAAGAAGAATTAATAACCATCGTGTAATTCTTCCCATGGAACAATGTTTATTTACTAGATACAACAATGCTTGATGATCCACATAGAAAACAAACTTGTTGGCAAGAAGGTAGTAGCGAAATTTCTTTACTGCATAAATCATAGCTAAAACTTCCTGCTCTGTAGTGGTGTAGTTCCTCTCAGCATCATTTAATTGACGACTTGCAAAGATAACAGGGGAGTCCAATTTACGTTCTCCTGGTTGAGCTAGAACACATCCAATAGCGAATCAAGGAGGAAAGCATGGAAACACCCCAATCTCTTGTGGTTGCTATTGAAGAGTCTTTTTCTACATACGTTGGCATGTCTAGAATCATGGCTTATGGTGCACATCGAGTTGGAAAACTGGGAGTCTCTCGCTTGGGAGAAAGACCTATTGTATGTACCATGACTGATGAGGTAAAGAGAAAGATCATCCTTGAAAATAGTTGGATCTACCTCAAAGGAACGGGTTGTAATGTATATGAGGATCGCACTCTTATGTAACAAAATGCACGTCGCAAAGCATATGAGGAAAGAAGCAAGAAGGTTAAGGTGTCATATCAAGAAGAAAAGTCACTTGAGGAGGATGCAAGTCCACGCAACAAATAGGGACACATGATCTATGAGACCAACTCACGCTTACGAATAAGCTTTTGGAATTGTAAGGGGTATCCATGGAATGCAAGAATTGGCACTGATGAGCTTACCAATGACTCCGATGTGATACTTCTTGTCGAAACATGGGAGCATGATACGCAACAAATTCTTGGATTTGACAAATACGATGTGCATTCTTTGATGTGGACCAAAAATGCAAAGCAACGTAGAGGCCAAGGAGGCGTAGCATGTATGATCAAAAAGGGTTTAAAAGATGTTTCCATTGTCAAAGAAGATAAGTATAAATGCTACTTATGGGTGAAAATCATTCCACCAAATGGTCAAGTCATGTTTGTGGTTGGTTGCTACATTCCTCACTATGACTCCAACTTTTATGCTCGCTTGGATATGGATAAAGATCAACCCTTGGTTGAACTAGAGGAAGACATTTCTCATTACAAAAACCAGGGTGAAGTCATTGTCTTTGGAGACATGAATGCTCGCACAAATATGTTACAACACGTCACACAACAAGTCGACATGCCGCATGTCTCAAGAAGAATGGATGACTCATACATGTATAATCGAAGTTCTAATGATGCAAAAGAATTGGATCACTATGGAAAGTCACTATAAGCAAATGTTATATCTTTATGGCAAGGCACCAAGGACTTTACATGTAGAAAGCACAATGGTGATAGCGTGATTGACTATATGTTGTTTTCAAAAGCCACTCTAGAATGCAAACAAAGCTTTACACTTGGTGAATGGAATCCGGAATCAGATCATAGAATGTTATGTATTGACCTCAAGTGTGGTAAAAGACCCGAGCATGTAGCCTCCAATTATGATGTAAATCATTCGTACCTACATCTAAAACTTCAAGCAAGCACTTATATATGCTAATATGGTGGACCAAATGTTAAGCATGATAGAGCATCAAGAGAGCCCAACATTAGAATGCAAGTGGATAGTTTTCAAAGAAGTAATTTGCTCTTGTGCGAAGGAATGCTTTTCAGTGAAACACATGTCTTGCAAAAGGTCTAAGAAGGGTAGCACCAAGAAGAAATGGTTTGACATGGAATGTAGTCAATCCCAAAAACACTTGCTAAGTTTGGATGCAAGCAAAGACAAGGAATTTTACTTGGAACGTTCACACACATATAAAACACTTGTTCAAAAAAAGAGGAGAAGGTGGGAAGTCAAAAAACAAATTCTTTTAGCACAAGAGAAAGCACTTGCATATGACAAGTTTTGGCAAAATCTAAAAGGCAAGCGTGTTGAGAGCTTTGGTGACTTGACTCTTGAGGATATGTATACACATTGCAAGAACCTCTCTATGAGCAACCCAATGTTGATAAGATGGAGTGTTGTAGCTCCCTTCCATTTATGCCTCCCTTCTTTACCATTGAAGATGTATGTTGCACGCTTGAGAAACTTGCTACTTGCAAGGCAGGGGACCTTCAAGGTTTCAAGGCTGAAATGATTAAATGGACAAGCAATAAAACATGATATTGGACACGTGATATGTTTAACCTTGCACTTCAGCATGGCATGCCTCATTATTGGAGTGCAAATTGGATCAAACCTTTGCACAAAGGAGGAGATGTAAACAATGTGAACAACTATTGCACTATAATGATTGATTCTTTGATGGCAAAACTATTTGGATGTATCATGGAGATAAAGATAAGTGAATGGGCTGAAAAGAACGGCAAACGTACGCTTGGCCAAACAGGTTTTCGAAAGCATCGTAGCACTATTGATCACCTTGTCACTCTTCGAGTTCTTATGGAAGCGTCTCGATTGAAAGGAAAAAAGTTGTATTGTTGCTTTGTGGATTTCAAGAAAGCTTTTGACATGGTACCGCGAGGAAATCTTTGGGGACGTATGCAAAGCCTTCAAGTGCCGAGAGAATTTATGCATGCAGTTTTTCGTATCTACCAAAAAGTGATATGTCAACTACGTATGGGAGATAGAATTTTAGAATTTTTTGCTTGTGTCAAACAAGAATACCTACTTTCTCCAACCCTCTTTGGGCTACTCTTTGATGAATTGGCATGCATGGTTCTTGATTTTATGCAGCAAAAACGCATAGAAGAGGTCAAGATTGGAAATGCGATGATCATGCTTTTGCTTTATGCCGATGATGTAGTGCTCTTGACACATGCTTTAGAAGATGTACAAAAGCTTATGAGTGTCTTGGAACGCTTTTGCCTACATAGCGGGCTGATCGTGAATGGTTCCAAAACCAAGGTTATGCTTGTAAAGACCTTCAATGACGAAAATCCATGCATTGTATACAACAATGAGCAATTTGAAGTGGTAGATATCTTCAAGTACCTTGGCCTTGAGGTTCCATCCAATCATAAATGGAAGGATTGCGCAATGTGTTGCTTGGAAGCCGGAAAGAGGGCTTATTATGCATTTAAGAACATGTCCAATGCTGGAGAGATCAAGTGTTGGGCTCTCAAAAAGTACCTCTTTGACACATTGGTGACACCGTTGCTTCTTTATGGAGTGGAGGTGTGGGGTGGTAGCATCGGGAATCTACTTGGAAAGAGTTTGAGAATGTCCAAAAGCGTTTTCTCACCAACTTTCTTCACGTCAAGACACAAACATCCTACATGCTCTTACTTCTTGAGTCCGGATAGCTTCCCATTGACGTCTTGGGCATGCAAAGGGTTGTGGAGTACATGCTTAAGACACAACGTAGCCCTTTGTATCGACTTCCTAGAATTGCATATGAAGCAAGTCAAAAGGTCCAAAGACATGCAAGAGCAAAATACTAAGTTCTGGGTAGAATGGTTTGGAAGATGGGATGCATGTTACTTGGTCAAGGATGCATCGATCGGCTCCCAAGTTAATGAGGCCTTCTTACAACGCCAATGTATCACGGCTTGGGAGAAATCTGGAGGTTCTCGCTTCAGCCATTACACCACACACATTGCTCGTGATTTGCCTCCAATATGAGTATCATGCCGTTAAAAGCTTTCCAACTTAATGCCGCATCCGTGGAGAGGAAGAGAGGGATCACCATTGGCCTAACTCTAAATTTAAACCGAAATCCTGAAGGTAAACTTTAATATAAAAACTAAATCCAAAATCTAATCTTAAATCTAACATAAATCTAAATCTAACCTAAACCTAAATCTAACATAAACCTAAATCTAATCTAATCTTAAGTCTAACCTAATCTTAAACCTTACCCTAATCTTAAATCTAACATAAACCTAAATCTAATCTAATTTTAAATCTAACATAAATCTAACCTAAGCCTAAATGTAATTTAACTTAATCTTAAATCTAACCTAAATCTAACTTAAATGTAATCTAACCTAATATTAAAGTTCTAACTTAAATATTAACCTAATATTAAATCTAACATAAACCTAAATCTAATCTAATTTTAAATCTAACATAATCTTAAATCTAACATAAACCTAAATGTAATCTAACATAATCATAAATCTAACTTAAATGTAATCTAATTTAAATCTTAACCTAACCTAATCTTAAATCTAACTTAATTGTAATTTTAAATCTAACCTAGCCCTAAATCTTAATATAACATTTCATTTCATATTTTCTCTACTTTCTCTCTCTCTCTCTCTCTCTCTCTCTCTCTCTCTTTGCTTTCTCCCCTTATCTCTCTCTCGCTCTCTCTTTGCTCTCTCTCTCTCTCTCTCTCTCTCTCTCTCTCTTTGCTTTCTCCCCTTATCTCTCTCTCTCGCTCTCTCTCTCTCTCCCCCCCCCCCCCCCCCCCCCCCCTCTCTCTCTCTCTTTGTTTTCTCTCTCTCTCTCTCTCTCTCTCTCTCAATGTGTGTGTGTATGCATTCTTTGTTTATGCATGTGTGTGTACATTTTTTGTACATTCAATGTGTGTGTGTGTGTGTGTGTGTGTGTTGTTTATGCATGTGTGTACGTTCTCTCTCTCTCTCTCTCTCTCTCTCTCTCTCTCTCTCTCTCTCTCTCTCAAAGACACAATGTGTGTGTGTGTGTGTGTGTGAGAGAGAGAGAGAGAGGGCGAGAGAGAAAGAGGGGAAGGGAACATGAGAGGGAGGAGAGGGAAGGAGCATACTTGGCTCTCCTTCCTCTCCTCATGTGTGTGTTGGGGGGGGGGGGGGGAGACGAGGGGGGAAGAGAGAGAGAGAGAGAGAGAGGCGTGGGTATATTGTTTCTCTAGAGTGCCAAAATTCAAATCTCATATCTGAGTTTTTGGTGCTCTCGGTTTATTTTTTTACCCCAGTCGACGTCACTATGATCGTCACTATACAACAAATAATATAGTGATGATCATAGCGACGCCGTAGATTTTAACATTTGAGCGTCTCACTGCTAGTGTCGTTAATATAAAGAACCTCTTGTAGTGTTATACCATAAAATAAGCACCATAACATACCTTTTCTTTTGAGGGAATCTTCTTTGATGCTTTGTTTTTGTCATAATAATGAAGCAAGTGTCATTGACTACTCAATTAACAAATATATTAGCATCTTTATGCTTATTTCAATTTACTATTGATACTTATTACTAATTTACTCAAACGCACAATCTTTGGCTTCTTGGATTGTGTACCGGTAATGGTGGTATTATCATCATCCTTAAAAAGGTACTCAAGGTAATGTTACAATAAGAAATGCATTGCCACATCAATACTTGATGTGTGGACGTAGATTTACCATTGCAAATTTATTTAAATCACTCCCTTCATCATGGTCCAAGGGATGCTTGGCCACCTACATAGATACTTCTATTGAATAACACAAGCATGTCTAGATACCATAATTATAAAGAACAACAATCAAAATTGCAAATCTCACAAAATCTTCTATGATTGAGATAGAAGGATCTTCATAAGGCTTGGTCAAGTCAAACATCTTCCATGTGCACTACAGTAATAAGAAAACTTTCAAGACAAAAAACACTCAATTTTTGTTTTCTTAGTAAGAAATTAATAAGTTTTACTCTTGTATTTTCTTTGGTAGTGTTTTCCAACTCAGTGCAAAAGTCTTCACTTAAATGAGAGCCACTTGTAGTAGCAAGAATCTACTAAAGTGTACTTATGAGTGATAATTATACGAGCATAGTGGTAGATGTACCTTTTGAAGAGCGTCAAAATTAAGTACCTCTTCAGTTTCCTTGTTCAAATCTCCAGGGTCTTTATCATGAACCTTTTTAAAAAAATGAGCATACCCTGTTACAGATGAAAAACAACTTATTCCTCACACATTGATGATAAAAACCTCATCAAGCATGGTTGAGTACCAAGAACAAGCTTTTGTGGAAGAGGTTGATGATCCATTCACAATTGTTGTAACCTAGAAACCATATAGATAAGAGATTAAGGGATTCACAATTGTTGTAACCTAAAAACCATATAGATAAGAGATTAAGGGATTCATGGATTTAAGATAAAGAGTAAACTAGTGAAACCAACTATAAGAACCTGTCGTAAATGTCCTAAATCGTATTCAGGAGATAAATTTGTTGCTTGTGTGTAAGCAAAGGAGCCATTTGGAGTGTTACAATCCTTGAAAGAGAAACATTGACACATGAGCAACCATTCCAAGTATATATGCAAATGTATGAAAGTAGAGTACCTCCATTTGGACTTCACAAAGACCTTTTGTGCCTTCTGTTGTTGAGTTTTTGCTTGACATATCATGCAAGGACAACGAAAGACCCGTATCCTTGCAAGGCTGTAACGATATGTCAAACTACCACTAGAAACACACAAAAGCTCATAAATGCAAGGAGATATGCTTACTAGCGCCTTTGAAGTCAAATTATTCTCAATCATGCTTAAATACACAGGGGGAACTTCTATCACTTGATCCTAAGTTCATAAGAAAATAAGGTAAGATAACAATCAACCAATAAATTCCTATATCAATTGAAGGACTTAAGAGTCAAACGATGCTCACGATTTGCGATGTTGATACTTGGACAAGGCCTCCGGGAATATAAAGTCCGCTAGCCTCATGGTTGATCGATTTAATCTCCACTCTCCAGTGCTCATATTTATTTCCTCCACTTGACTTTGAAAGGACTACTCCGATGCCAACTTGCTTCACGTCCACATCAAGAAATGGAATGAAGCAAAATTGTTGTGGCATGTTTTTAGGAAACAATTAATCCACATCTACATCGGATACTTTCCCCTGATATGAGGTTGGATGACCCCATGATAGTTACCTTCTCTTCAAGTAAAATAGCCGGAACATAGCAAACATCTTGAGTTGGTGTATATGGTGTCTCACTCTTGTTTCCTTGCCCTATATTTTCCTCCTCCAAGTCGACTATTGTCACCTCCAAAGTTTTTGGTGCCTCTTCAACCATGCTCTGCAACACCTCTTGGAGGTTTTTCTTTGCAACATAGCTACCTTTATTTGTGCTTTGAGGTGGCCCCGCTTTGATCCTCATGTATCGGCTGTGTTGATTTAGCTTGAGAGAAATTTTCTGCTCTATCATGTAGTCACCATCCTTCTTTGAACCACTACGAAAAGGAGAAAGTGTCTTCCTTTTTTGACAGATAAACCTATCGACCAACTCTCTCATTTGTTTATCCTTTGCCAAGTCGGCATACACGAACTTTTCAGGGGTAAATAAATCAAGGCCCCTTTCATCCCATCTACGAATGCGCTCCATGTTCTTGTTATAGGTGTTGTGCTCCACAGAATAGTTATTCCTCCAATAGACTTTCTCCTTTCCACTTCTTGGAACTTATTTGTTGGAGTATTGGATTCAAAAGGAGGCACATAATGGATGTTGGTGGCATTCGACATAAGGTTTTCCTCCTCTTGTTCAAGTGATATTGAGGATGATTGATATGTGATTTGTGGCTTTGGATCAAGTGGAACATGTGTCTCTTTAGGTAATGGAGCCTCTCTCTTTGTCACTTTAATTTGTGCCCAACTATATAAAAGCAAATCAATGCCCACTAATCTCCACTCCCAAAGCTTCCCATGAAGCTACAGACATGTACAGAAGACTTTTTCCGTTGATATTGTTTCTTGCGTATGCTGCATGTGTAACGATCCACACCCAAAAAACTCTTAACAAAACAAGAAACTTGGTGAGCATCCCATTTAAAAATGCTTTCCAGTGGCTCATCTTCCATGGTGGCCTAGATTAAATAAACCTGCACAATAAAATTCACAAAAGCTCAAATGATGAGAACAATGAATCAAATGATTTATTATCATCTGCATCACATAATAGCTCATCTCAAAACATATGGGTAGGGGTACAAATTACAATCACGTGAGGGCGAATGAGATGTGCTATGGACAAAATATACAGTCGTAAGACAAAAAGGTTACTCCTATGCGTGACTCTAGTACAGTGTTTGGGGAATTAAAAAATGAAACAAATGAGGGTACATAGAGTAGATAGGTATCTAAGCCTACTCTACATCATCAACATCACATAATGCATATTCTCAAAACATACAAGGAGGGGTACACATTAAAATCACATAAGGGCTAGTGAGGTGTGCAATGGAGAAAGTATACAATGGTGAGCATCTCGTGAACTCCCTCATCAGTCTCTCATATTAACGTGTGTCTCTCATCGGTCTCTCATATTAACGTCTTCAAAAGCCCAAAATTACCTATGAAACCAAAAGATTACGTCTATATGTGACTCTAGTACAATGTCTTTGAGAGCATAAAAAATGAAAACAAAAGAGGCTTCCCAAAGTGGGTAAATTTTTAGCATATCCCACATCATCATCATCAGTATCACATAATACATAATCTCAAAACATATTGGGAGGGGTACAATTATGTGAGGGCTAATGAGGTGAACAATGGAGAAAGTATACATTGGTGATTGTCACATGAGCTCTCTCATGGGTCTTTGCAATATGGCTTCAATGTCCTCCATAGTCAGCTCGATCGCTTGGGAGGGCATGCTCGAAGTCGCTGAATGATGCTCCGTAGCCTCAAATGTTGGCCTCATCTAACATTTGACGATCCTCGCAGAGCCAAGCTATCAGATTCTCCAATGTGTGTGTGTGTGTGTGTGTGTGTGTGTGTGTGTGTGTGTGTGTGTGTGTGTGTGAGTGTGAGAGAGAGAGAGAGAGAGAGAGAGAGAGAGAGAGAGAAAGAAGAAGAAGAAGAAGAAGCTACTGGATATGTATATGTGTATGCACATGTGTGTTGTGTTGTGTGTGTGTGTGTGTGTGTGTGTGTGTGTGTGTGTGTGTGAGAGAGAGAGAGAGAGAGAGAGAGTTACAGCGTTGCTTGCTTTATCCTCCTCCAAAGCGCTCAAGCTACGTTCATGCATGCACCAAGTTCGAGTGGTGAGGCGCAATAACTACGGCACTTGTTTATCGAGCCTTGGCCAATTTTAAATAAGGAAAAATTACCAAAATACCCCTCTAATTTATGGAAATTCCCAAAATACCCCTCAAATTTCAAAAATTCCCAAAATACCCCCAATATTTTGTCATAAATTCCCAAAATGCCCTTCAAATTTTCCAAAATTCCCAAAATACCTCTGGTTGTGCGATTAATTTTCTCCAAAGATAAATTTTTTGGTAGCTTTTCATAAGCAGAGTGATTGTCTATCAATACAAGATGTTAAAACTAGAATTTGAGTTGCCTATGTAGGCTTCAGAGATGAATTGCTTCATTATATTTAGACATAATTGCCTTGTTTTGCAAGGTGATTTGTGATAAATTACATGCTAAGCACTCAAACACGGATCTCAATTGTTAAAAATAAATAAAGGTTAAAAAATCTAGAGCAATCCAACCAAAATAGTTACTAGGGTATTTTGGGAATTTGGACAAATTAGAGGGGTATTTTGGTAATTTTCCCTACAAATAACTATACACAAAGGCTTGGGTTGTCACGGCGCCGTGACATCCCAAAAAGCAAAAAAATTATTTTTAAAAACTATTGTATACAGTATAACTGGACGCACGCGCATGAGGCGGAAAAAATGGCCTTTGCGATAGCTTATAACTTATTGCGCTGGTGACACCTGATCAGCAAATGCATAAAGAGTACGTGAGAGTGCCAACTACTGCTACAAGCTTGAGAGAGAGAGAGAGAGAAAGAGAGAGTTAAGCAACATCTTTGAGGCCGATTGTCTTTGAGGTGGAGGTGAAGACAGGAGAAGCATTGCCATTGTGTATCGGTAGGCTCTGAAATCCAACTCCATTTTATGATCTCTGAGGCTTGTTTGTGTGGGATCAAGATTATAGAATTATAACCAGCTCATTTAAATCTTGTAAATGGGAGGACTTTGTCTTTGCTCACGTCTTTGCTCTAGGTTGTGTGCAACCAATTTGTTCTTCTGCTAATTTTCCTGCATTTGAAAGCATCCTCATGGAATCCATTAATCTCAATGACCTGGATGACCCCTTTGCATCCAAAAGCAACAGCACTATTGAGATTGAAGCTCAATTGTATTGCATCCAATGCCATAGGCAAGTTGTGGGAGATGCTCAGGTTAACTCGTGTGGTAGATGCGAGGGTGGGTAGGAAGAATATCAGAGGCTTCTCCAGGAGGGAACGGAGAAGGGTTTTGATCGGCATGGATGTCATACATGACCTTGCGGTTTTACTGCTGGATGACCTACCTCTGGTCTAGACAGCAACTCTGCATACCATATTATACGAATGCTGCATAACATGGCGAAAATGCCCTCATGGAAAATCATCCTTAGTATACATCAGCATGGTTACCGCATCATTGAGCGTTTGAATGCTCTCTTGCTCCTTGCAAATGGGACGGTAGTCCACCATGGCTCTCTTGAAATGCTGCATCACCGCCTCTGAGTTGGGGGCCACACAATACCTGCTCAGGTTAACATAGGTCAAAAAAGACTTTAAAAACCATCATCAATAGAGCACTTGATCTGTGTCTGCAGCGAGAAAAATCCATGGTTTTCTCTTGCCTCCTCAGCGGCCGTCTGATGTGGGCTCCATTCGATTGCTAATTGATGAGTTTGCACAATAGGTGCTGGCTGCTTGCTATCAAGCTACAGATAGCCACATTCACCAAAAGACAGCTCCATTTAGTCCTGAATTAGGACCCGCAAGCCCAAACTCATAGACTCGACAGGAAAGTTTTTCTCGGCTATGGAAGCAGATTGAGCCCAAGAGGGAGCTCGAAGAGCTCACCAGGAGTGGCGAGGACTGAAGGAACTTACAAGAGTCTCTCAAATCAGCCCACATAGCAACTTTTTTAGCTCTTTGAAGTGGCGCTCTTTGGCCGACCAAATCAGCCCTGGAACGGTGATGCTTTCGTCCACAAAAACGGTGACGTTTTCAGTCACAAAAGAGCATGGATCTCAGCCCCAAAAGAGCTGTGCTTTTGACCGCAAAACTTCCGCTCAAAAATAGCGATGTTTTTAGCCAGTTAGAGGCAAGTCTTCAGCCAGTAGCAGGCAATGAAGACATGGTATCTACATCGGCAGTTAGATCTCTCGGCATCGGAGAGTGCATCAGGTTCGATTAGATCTCCCAAATCCCCATCACCCGGCTCGGAGGTAGCTACTGCTAGCGGGTTTGGGATAGGGCATTGACATAGGAGGTGGAGTTTTAGAGCGCCGCTAGGGAGACTACACAATTAGTCACAGTGTTGGCTCGGTTGATTACTCACAAATGGATTTCGGATCCAATCGAGGCCACATAGCAGTGTTTTTATTTCTCTGAAGTGGCGCTCTTTGCCCGACCAAATCAGCCCTGAAATAGCGATGCGTTTGACCAAAAACCGACACGTTTTCAGCCGCATAACAGCACGGATATCAGTCCCAAAAGAGCAGTGCTTTTGACCATGCCAATTACGGCAATTTCGTCTCAAAAATAGAGACATTTTCAGCCCCAAAACAGCCACAATTCAACCGGCATCTGACGAACGTTTTTCGCACCTTTGCTCGACGACGGAGACATGGTATCTGCATCGGCAATTAGAACTCTCGGCATCGAAGAGCGCATCAAGTTCGATCAAATCTTCCAAATCCCCATCACCCGGCTCGGAGGTGGCTTCTGCTGGCGCTATGAAAGCAGATTGAGCCAAAGAGGGAGCTTCGAGAGCTCATCAAGAGTGGCGAGGACTGAAGGAACTTACAAGAGTGTCTCAAATCAGCCCACATATCAGCATTTTTAGCTCTTTGAAGCGGTACGTGTTCTTTGGCCGACCAAATCAGTCCACATAGCAGCGTTTTTAGCTCTCTGAAGTGGCGCTCTTTGCCCGACCAAATCAGCCCTAAAATAGCGATGCGTTTGGCCACAAAACAGACACGTTTTCAGCCGCATAACATCACAGATCTCAGCCCCAAAAGAGCAATGCTCTTGACCAAGCCAACTACAACTATTTCGGCTCAAAAATAGAGACGTTTTCAGCCCCAAAACAGCCACAATTCAACCGGCATCTGACGAGCATTTTTCGCACCTTTGCTCGACGACCGAGACATGGTATCTACATCGGCAATTAGATCTCTCGGCATCGGAGAGTCCCCATCACCCGGCTCGGAGGTAGCTGTTGCTGGTGAGTTTTTCTCGGCTATGGAAACAGATTGAGCCCCAGAGGGAGCTCCGAGAGCTCACGAGGAGAGGTGAGGACTGAAGAAACTTACAAGAGTGTCTCAAATCAGCCACATAGCAGCATTTTTAACTCTCTTAAGCGGCGTTCTTTGGCCAACCAAATCAGCTCGCATAGCAGCGTTTTTAGCCACAAAACAGCATGGATCTCATCCCCAAAAGAGCTGTGCAGAAGCGGCGAGGACTGAAGGAACTTACTAGAGTTTCTTAAATCAGCCCACATAGCAGCATTTTTAGCTCTCTGAAGCGGCGTTCTTTGGCCGACCAAATCAGCCCACATAGCAGCATTTTTAGCTCTCTGAAGCGGCGCTCTTTGCCCGACCAAATCAGCCCTGAAATAGCGATGCGTTTTGCCAAAACACGGACACGTTTTTAGCCACATAACAGCACAGATCTCAGCCCCAAAAGAACAGTGCTTTCGACCGTGCCAACTACGGCGATTTCGGCTCAAAAACAGAGATTTTTTCAGCCCCAAAAGAGCCACAATTCAGCCGGCATGTGACGAGCGTTTTTCGCACCTTTGCTCGACGGCAGAGACATGGTATCTACATCGGCAATCAGATCTCTCGGCATCGGAGAGCGCATCAGGTTCGATCAAATCTCCCAAATCCCCATCACTCGACTCAGAGGTGGTTACTTTTGGCGAGTTATTCCCGGCTATGGAAGCAAATTGAGCCAAAGAGGGAGCTCGGAGAGCTCACCAGGAGCGGCGAGGACTGAAGGAACTTACTAGAATGTCTCAAATCAGCACACGTAGCAGCATTTTTAGCTCTCTGAAGCGGCGTTCTTTGGCCGACCAAATCAGCCCACATAGCAGTGTTTTTAGCTCTCTGAAGCGGTGCTCTTTGGCCGACCAAATCAGCCCTGAAATAGCAATGCGTTTGGCCACAAAACGGACATGTTTTCAGCCGTATAACAACACAGGTCTCAGCCCCAAAAGAGCAATGCTTTCGACTGTGCCAACTACAGCGATTTCGACTCAAAAGCAGAGACGTTTTCAGCCCCACAATAGCCACAATTCAGCCGGCATGTGACAAGCGTTTTTCGCACCTTTGCTCGACGGCAGAGACATGGTATCTGCATCGGCAATCAGACCTCTCAGCATTGGAGAGCGCATCAGGTTCAATCAAATCCCCATCACCCGGCTTGGAGGTGGCTACGGCTGGCGAGTTTTTCCCGGCTATGGAAGTAGATTGATCCCAAGAGGGAGCTCGGAGAGCTCACCAGGAGCGACGAGGACTGAAGGAACTTACAAGAGTGTCTCAAATCAGCCACATAGCATTATTTTTAGCTCTCTGAAGCGGCGTTATTTGGCTGACCAAATCAGCTTACATAGCAGCGTTTTTAGCTCTCTAAAGCGGCGCTCTTTGCCCAACCAAATCAGCCCTGAAATAGCGATGCTTTCGGCCACAAAATGGACACGTTTTCAGCCGTAAAATAACACATATCTGAGCCCGAAAAGATCAGTGCTTTCGACAGAAAAACAACCGCGATTTTGGCTCCAAACCGGCGACGTCTTTAGCCCCACTACAGCCGCGTCTTCAGTCCTTATCCGACGAGCGTTTTTCGCACCTCTGCTCGATGGCGGGGACATTGTATCTGAATTAGAGCTTTCCGCATCGGAGAGCACATTAGGTTCGATTAGATCTCCCAAACCCCCATCACCCAGCTCGGAGGTAGCATACAAGCATAGACATGTAGTTCGCAATTTTGTACACATCAGGAGTATGTTTCTCTTTACATTTTTTAGAGAGGGTTGGAGATGCGCTTTGGATTGATGTTTGCCGTCAGATTTTGGTTTCGTGCATGCCCATAAGTTTGACTTGGTTGATTACTTACAAGTGGATTTCATTATTTTTGCTTATATTTACAATTTATAATCAATCTTTTTATGACACTTTACTTGTCTCCACAGAGAATTCTATTTTGGGCATACAGTTTTGAATGTTAGAAGGCGATGGAGGGACAAGTGGAACGTACCCAGCTTACTTTAGGGGAGATTGTTAGTATACATTCTCAGGAGTTGAGAGTAGAGCAAGGTCATGACTTGCGTCAAACTTCTTTGTTGCGTGTCCAAAAGTCGAAGACGAGGTATATGGAAATGGATGCAAACCTTTTGCAAAGATGGATAGCCAAACACGAGGCTCAAAGTGAGGCGGTGCTTCCTCGTGTTCCTCTTTGTCGACTAGAAGCCGTGCGTAGTACTAAAGGGAACATTGTTGACTTAGGACGTAAGTTTAAGCATGTGAGTGGCAAATCCTGCATTAGGAGAGAAATGGGTCACTCTGCTCTACGAGCTGGATTGGGAGAGCGATCATAATGTCACTCTCGATAAGCTTGTTACTCTCACGTAAACAACCATTCCATCGGAAAGGTATATTTGATACAAATTAGGTCCAATAATTTGATATTATTTACATTTTTATGTTGAAAATTTGTATGCAGGAAAGTTTTTGTCATGGAGTGTATGTTAAGCAAAGATACTGGGAGATTGTGGAGATTTGATGGAGGAGACAAAGAGTGGCGTACCTATGTCTCAAATTTTTTCTATTGGGAGTGCGTAGTGGAGCAAGCGATCGAGCTTGTAAAAGAAATCAAAGAAGTGCCATTCAATGTATATAGTGAGGCTATTCATACATTTTTTGATGATTGTCAACAAACACATCTCTCACATGCTTTTAAAGAGCTGCCAAAATTGACACCTGGAATGCCAAAAAGCAAGATGCCATATTTAGATTGTACCGCTTGAAGGTTTGCTTATAGGTAATGCTAAATGCATTATCAATATTTAAGCTGTGTTTTTATATGTTCTTTTTCATGGTGATATGCAATGATTATGTTTAGGTGATTTGCACTACTCTTGAAGTATGAGGAGATTCATGAGATTCCACCAGAAGTTGAAGATTGGAAACGAGTTGATAAGGCTCGTTTCAAATCACTCTATCCACGGTCATGGCTAGATGCCGGTAGGACATTACCAACATCACTAAAAGATATCCCATGGTTCCTAGAGTATTCTGAAGGGGAGTATCTGGAAGACGAGAAGGATTTATATGATGGTCAGAGCTATACCGTGCTTTGGAAACACAGCGAGTCTCCGCACAAAGCTAACACCCAAGGGTGGAAAGGGAAAAGAAACAATGCATGTCAATCTTATTAAGTCAAGCAATAAGAAGCGGAGCAAGTCACAAGCACAGTGACTCGGGAGAGAAGTCCAAAGAAAGAAAACGTCAAAAGAGAAGAGCTATAGTCTCTAGCTCATCTAAACAGAAAAGCAAGGATTCCAAGGTTATTGCAAATTCCAAAGAGTATCCCGAAGGTTTGGTGCAATCTTTTGCGGCGTTACATCTATGTCTACATGAAAACATATGTGATATTGCATCATAGTTGTTTGGAGACTGTGATGGAGTTGTTTACATGACAATTTCCAAGTTTTTGAATAAGGTAGTAAGTCCTAATGATTCCTTGGGTGAGGCACCTTGCACACTTATATGGGCAGATCTTCCCTCTGGCCTTGCACCATTTGAGGGTGATCCCACTGTACCAAAGTGGAATGAGTGGAAGATAGAGAATCTTCAAGCATCAATCACTATTGCCGAGAAGTTTCTTGCATCCGAAGGCTTCTTTGTCACCACGAGTACTATAGAGTATTACCCAATCATTGTTTCTACTGTCTTAGGGCAACTGTCTTAAGGCAATCCCAACTGCAGATAGCTCACACTTTTCTTTTGGAGACTGCATTTCAAAATAAATGAGTAGTTTTTGGTGATATTGAATATGTAAGTTAAAGAGTTTAGTTTAGTGATATATTTTTGTAGTATGTTAAGGAACTTATTAAGATAATTATCATGATTCGTTTACGTCGTAGAATCAATCTTTTCACCATTGCATGCTCCTTTTACAGGTTTCAACTCTCGTCATCAACTTCTTTTCCCGTCGAGAGAGGACACAACATTTGGACAAAGGATATGCTTACGAGATTGTCATGCAAGGCTCCAAGCAAACAAGTTCTTGGAGCTACCTCGAGCAAAAAAATGCAAGTTGATAGTGAATGAACAAAAGAAACCATTACGAGGGCAGTTGAGAGACACCAAAACTTTTGCAGGTAATTGTCACTCATTGAAGTTCTCTCTAAATGAATATATTTTATGTCAACTCCATAATCTACTCTTTGTTTGGTGTCATTATGTACAAAGAAGAAAGAGGTGGTAATAGATTGCTTTGCTGGAGTTGACAATATGGCACGAGTGTGTGAGGATATGGATCGACATTGCATTAGTATAGAGCTGGATGATGAGTGCTATGAGCATAGCATTGGTCTCATTGGGGATCAATTTGAACAAGAGCTTTGAAAATTATTGTAGTCTCAAGTTGTATGAAAACTATATCTCATACATCAATTGTTGATGATTACTCTCATGGTTTTTTTTTATGACATAAGTGATTAATTTCAAATTCATGGTTTGTCATACGTTGAAGTTCCTTATCTTTCTCAAATTTGAAGCATTTGGATATGATTTTGAATGCATATTGTTTTTTGCACAGTGAAACTTATTTATGATTCATATGGTTTTTGCACATTGAAAAGTGTTTGTTTTTTGCTTTAATGTATAATTAGTTATTTTTTCTCAAGAATATTTGCAATTCACAATCGACAAATACGATGGAGAGGCCATCCAAGAACAATCAGCAAGTAGATGGTGATGGCAGAGGAGAAAGCTCTTAAAGACGAGGTGGAGATTTGCTAGATGAGCTTGAAAAGTGGGTTCTAAACTTTCAAATCAAAGCTTGACAAGTATAGAGCGCCTCTAGTAACACAAGAAGACATAATGAAGATGATCTTTCTAGGAGGTGAAATACGCATGGAAAATCATTCCATGCAAATCCAAAGGGCTAGGTCGCTCTGTGAGATTCTTTTAGATGAGAAATTTCTTGGAATAGATCATGATACACCTCAAACAATGTTTCAGATACTTCAAAGATAAGAAGATCTTGGCTTGATAAAGCCTTAGCAATGGCGAATATGCATTGGTTTTGAAGTCAAGCAGCACAAGCCCATTTTGTATCCTCCACATGCAGAGGATCTATATGAAGGCAATGTTTTGCTATGCACTTGTCCTTCTTCTTCATCACGGCAAAAACTTAAGAGAAACTGTGAAATGTGCTGCAAGCGATGCTATGAATGCAAAAAGGGAAGAAAACGCATGGTCGAGTTTCAATATTTACCAATTATAGAACAGCTTCGAGTTCTTTGTCAAAGTCAAACTTTTTGCTACGACTTTCTTGCTATGTGGAGGGCAAAGCAACAGTGGCATCCAAATATATTTTTAAATACAAATATGAAGGAGTTTTGGGATGGAGACAAGCTGAGGATGTATAAAGACATTTGGACCCAGAAAAGGAATAAGAAGTTCCTTTTAAGTGTCCAAATACTCGTTGTGGAATGTACTACAGAACCTATCCAATACCTATGCGAAGCAAAGAACTTGAATATGAATGGAGTGAAGAGTATAATGAATACAACTTTTTATGCTCTCTATGTAGGAAACGAATTCAAATTGCACGGAAGCTTGTTAAGGTATACTATTCATTCAAGCATACTTTTATAAGTTCTTCTCTTGTAAAACTTGATTATTAATTATTTGTCCATATATTTATAGTGAGATCCTCGAAACTTTGCATTGATGTACCACTGGGATCGTTTTCAAACAGCAACAACAAAGCCAAAGGATAGTGGATTAATTGAAATAGTAGTGCTAAATGGAGGAAAAGACTCAATAATTGGTCCACTACCAATGATATTTTTACGATTGAGTCTATTAAAGCTAGAGAAAAAACATGGTGATATATTTTCATGTTTTCTTGAACCATTAGTGAGTGAGTTTGAAACAGCTTTTGTAGGATGGATTTCATATCAACTTCAACTATCCAACGTCTGCCATTTTTTAGGATACGCAAGAAATTACAGGAAATTCATGTACTCTAAGGCCAATTCTTATGTCATGGACAGGAGATCACCCTGCACATTGCAAAGTGGGATGTTTGAAAGATGGAGGAAAAGCTGGATGCAGAAGAGATAAGCCTCCTATGAAGCAAATAACAGAGGGGGTACGTATCCCAAAGTATGTATATACAAGTAGTAGATACCTTGCATGATATCCAACAAGCAAGAGAAGCTCTGCAGAGATGTTTGATGCAATCAGAGTTTCAAAACAATAGAAGAAAGGACAAACGCAACAAGATTGTATCAGCGGCAGGCTTAATAGGAGAATCACCAATTTGGAGGTTATACCATTTGTATGGATTTGATATAAGTTTAGATCTTGTCTATGATGTGATGTATATTTTGGCATTGAATCTTTTCCAAAAATTTACAAGAGCACTCTTTGAAAGAGCGACTAATGAAATGAAAAAGAGTATAGATCGTGTCGTAAAAGAGGTATCTAATGCAATCCTGCGGACACTTCGCAGAAGTAGGAGATGGCCACTTAATGCTGTTAAGCATCATGGTACCTTTTTTGCAAAGGAACACCAAAATTTCCTACAATGGTGCTTACCACACATTTTGAATACTGTGCCAGGTATTGAAAAAAATTTGGAAGATTGTGGAGTAATTTTGATAGATATAGCTCATATTTTCTATAACTATACGCGTACCCATGGTTGGTCAATGGAAAGCATTAAAGCTACTCGACAATTGTTTTCAGCGTGGAAAATTATATGAGAAGAGGAGGAGGGTGAGAATGTCTCACGCTTGAACATGTTGGAGGTATATATATACTAATATCTTTTAAAACTCTAGGGTTTACACCTTAAAAGATTTTGATCAAGGTATAACGAGATAATCTTTTTATGCATTCACAAGTTGTGGAGAAATTCTTGATGATATTATACACCATGGTAGTCATGATGGATATTGGTGTTATCAGTTTGAGCGAAATGTTTTGGGAATTGTGAACATACCGACAAATAATAGATTTAATGAGCTCACATACACACACTATCACAATCGATTACTACTATCAAGAAATACCTTTTTTAAAAGAAAAATAATATTTTCATTTTTGTATATATCTACCTTTTTAATTGACTTTTTTCTTAAAAAGTAAGCACATTAAACGGTTCTTCAATTTTCTCTGTCCCCTTTCACTCTCTACAACGCTTTCAACTAATGGCTTATCAGTTTTAAGATAGCACTATTCTACAATGTTTTCGACTGAAAACTTATTTTTCAAAATTTAAGGTAGCTTAACACTATGTGATTAGCACTTAATAAGGACTTAGTCAATGAATAAGATCACGGCTTGGGAGAAATCCGGAGGTTCTTGCTTCAGCCATTACACCACACACATTGCCCCAAACTACAAATCTCTCTTCTTCTTCGAACGAGGTAATTGAACCCATCCCTACATCCTTGAGCCCATCCTCTTGAGTGCGATCCGCACCATTGCCTCCATTCGTCTTAGCTCCCATTCTCTACGCTGCGAGACAGGATGTTGGGGCACTGGCGAGGAGTCTCATCGACTTTGCACCTTATGTGCAAAGTCGAGTGCGAGAGAGTGAGTACCACACACTACTATACCCTCAACAACTTGGATCTCATGTTTCCCAGCACTCCTTCAGCTCACTCTCGGCATTTTTTGCTCTTGGCTAGGAGGCCAGGCCAAAGAACTTGTGTTAGCTCGGATGGCTTTCATTCAGTTTCACTCCCTTGTGTGTGTGTGTTTCCTACCCACGACTTCTACTCTTAAAGAGAGTTACAATTGTCTAACTAAATATTCTTGGCATATACATCCGAGTCAGGAAAGTCCGACCTAGCAACATTCTGACTAAGTATAATTCCAAATGAGAAAAATTTGATTCATCATTAATCCAATTGAGCACCATTTTGGCTAATCAACTACCCTTTCAACACTTCAAGAAGTTCATAGTAGTTGATTCTGAGCCTCTTATCTGCTTTGGCCAAGAAATGTTGTGTAGCCCACAATCCAGGATTGAAGGTTTTCTACCATGAGACCAAAGATTCTGGATCTGAAAGTGAAGAACCCCATCTAGAAATCCTCTTCAAAGCTCTGCATATAATTTGATGGTTAAAACATGACCCTGGCATACATTTTGTATAGTACTTCATCAGGTAACAATTAACTTGATAAATCATAACAAAGCCTTTGATTTCTTTCTAAGAATTCCATCCATGGGGAGTTTGTCTAGTCTGCCTAGTGGAAGCACTGGATACATGTGAGGAGCATCTTTGCTATCTTAATAAACATGATGCATGATATATCTGGAATCCTCTTGAAGATGTCTATGGCTTGTGATAGTGCCATGAGCATGGCTTCAATTGCCTTGCCTCGTGGTGGACTCAATCGGGGGTAGTTGAGCCATGTAGGATGTTTCTTGAGTATCAACTAATGGCACCCCAATTGCAAACTCTAGGAAATGGGTAGAATGTTGAGTCCTTTTAAATCTCTCTAGGAGCTTGAGTGTAGAGGAGCTTGAGCGTACAGGATTAGATACTTTGGATGTTTCTTCAGCCAATACTTTCTCCAAGACGAGTGTACATGGCTTGATCTTTCACTAGACGTTCCTTGACTTAGAGGACTTTACACTTTACCAGGGGATATGGAAGAGATTGTTGATGCCACATTTCTATGATTTTCTTTTATGTGAGGTGGGAAACATTAGCTAAATGTAGAATACGTTACTTCCACTCCATGGATTCTTTACGTATATCCTCTATCTTTGTCTCTGTTCACCTTGAGATCTTCTCAGCTTTAATTGTGAAGCTATCTATGGGTCCTTGTTCCACTTTGAGCTTTATTGTTGATGACTCTTGGGGACTCGGGGTGTGCACCTACTACAAATTTCGTGTATAACGTGCGTTCAAAGGATATTACAAAAACCCCCTTTTAGAAAATTTTAAACAATTTATATACCCATTTAATCAAAGTTGGAGACAATAAATATATCATTTTTATAAATTAAAATCTCAAAAGCTAAGAAATTTAAATTACCCTTTTGTATTGTTTAAAATCTTAACATGACCAATATAAGTGCTTCATGTCACTCGCTAATCTACAATCAATACTTGAAACTCCTTTTGCAAATGAGACATAACATTAGGAAATTTGGGAGGTCATTTGGAGGACCTTATTGACGAGAGAGAAAAGGGGGTGCATTCAATGAATAGCAAGCCAACATAACATAGAGATAGGAAGAAATAAATCAAAAAATGCAAAAGAAAGAGAAGAAACATGAGGTAAAACCTAGTTTTTACAGTGTTTAAGGTATTTATATGTGGGCCCAAGGTCTAAATATAGTTATGGTACTGAAAGACATCTATGATAATGTATCATACTCTTGCCACCAAAAGCTCTTGCTCCATTAACCAAGCGTTCAAAACTGAATTTCCCTCCATTGGAAGCAAGTTCACGCTTTCTTCTACCACTCAAAAAGAGCCATGGTTTCTTCTTCTTCTTCTTCCCACCCTAATAGCTTCAGGGGTTGTTGTGCTCTCTCCCCATCCAGCCTCGTCATTGGTCTCCCAAGGAGGCCAAGTAGCACCATAAGCTCTATCACTACCTCAAACTCCATCAATATAGATAGTCAATTGCAACAACAGACAATATACAAAGGTTCTTGGGTTCTTATGCAACCAAGAAGGAGGAAAAAATCCTCAATAGCAAATCTATTTCGTTAGCATGGAAAGCACAAGTGCTAGATTTCAAAGTGGAAGCCGGAAGAAAATTCTTAAGGAGGTTTTGGTACAGCATGTTTATAATCACGCTGATGTGATTGCTAATGGCGGAGATATCTCATTGGCTTACACACACGAGCGATAATACAAATCTAGCTCAAATGAGCTTTTTTTTAATAAAGCAAAAACCATAGCTTATTGACATGCTATATTTTGACACATCTTTTTTCTTGCATAGTTGTGTGCCAATGGGTGCTTTTGTCATGTTGCACTTCGTGCAAGCAATAAAAAACGAAAAAGCGCTCATGGAAAATCATTCATCCAATTGGCTGCTCAGCCATGAGCGGCCACACAAGAAGCTTCTGAAATTGAAGTAGCATCTCAAGCCATGTTAGAAAGTAAGAGCACTCATTCAATTTAGCATATAGTTGCAGAGAAAATAGAATGAACATGGAGAAAATCTAGATAGAGAAAACCACAAGAAGAAGAACAAATAGAAGAAGACCTTGATTTTGACAACGCTAAGATTGAAATGATGGTTCTCGAGGGTCATTGCTCGATGTAGAATCCTAGCTTCAAATGAATGTCCTCAGAATACCTCTTTGTAGGTTGATTCCATATGCACAAGTGTGAGGTGTTTATCCGGATGTGGAAGGCTTGAAGCTAGCTTTTCAATATGAAAAATATGCACCAAAGAAGGGTGATTTTATTGTTTCTATGAGCAAAGCAAATGGCGAGCAAAATCAGGTAACATACGATTTGTGCTTCATGGTCACCATTACAGTGTAAATTGGATTTGGAGTTCAAATCTTGAGTGGAATTCCAAGTTGGTAGTTTATGATAAATAAGATGGTTGTTTAGGATGGAAAATCATCACACCATTGCTTGTTGGATGCAAGTCATAGGAGATTATTATATCCAGGGTGGTCACTGATTAAAAGCTTCATATATCACGTGCATTCAAGGGATTATTAATAATACCCCAACATACATATTTTACACTATGAGCTTATGCAAAAAAACCCAATCCCCCTCTAATATACATAAATACGTTTTTGCATGTTAATAATCCTTTCCGATTAACTCATGTGATATAATACATTTTTTTAAAAGTGACCATCCCAAGTTGCTATAAGAAAACAAATTTATGGCATTGACTGATCTACTCATTTATCAAAAATTTCCTTGCTACTATAAGGACATATGTAATTTCTATAAGGACACAAACTCAAGGCACATTCATGCGTTGTGCAACTTGATCAATCCTACTCATTTACCAAAATTACTTGCTTTTTTATTTACAATGAGAAAAGTCATAAGTGTTCTTCTCATTGAAATCCCCTTTGCTCCTTGGATTTTATAGCTTTTCTAAGAACTTTTTTTTGGCTCATGCGAGATTGTATGAGCAAGCCATTGTTAAGCCAAGTTTTTGCAATAGTATGATCAATACAAACAATACTTGTGATTGTGAGTCTAGAACATACGTGAAGAATCTTCCCAAAGATCAATTGAGGTTACTTGAGAGCGCTAGAGACAAGGAGGGCAAGGTAAAAAATGCCTTGGTTTCCATTTACTCAAAGCTACTTGGCAAAACTAGTTCTTTCTGGTATTTACTTATAAATCTCTTTTTTTTGACTTCTTATTTTTTGTGTTGCTATGTTCTAAGTATTAACTGAATGATAGGCGCAATATAATGCATATATCTCTTGAGCATTCGAAGCAATTACAAAGGCAAATCCAAAGGAGAAAATACTTCGAGCTTAAAAGAAGGAGCAAGTGTGCATACATAGATAAAATGGGCATGGTGAGAAAACTTCATTCACTTGATCCATCTTAGGATAATATCTTTTTTTTGTCACACGTTAGCTTTTTCTTTTGCTGAATTGCCTCGAGTATCTTTAGATATTAAGTATCCTTGGTTCTCATCTTAGTGATGTGTGTAAGAAGAAGGTTTTTTTGTCGCGGTTTCATAGTAAGGATTGTAGCATTATCTTGGGTAGTTGGGGTGTGTGACACATCCCCACCACCAACTAGTGAAAAGTCCCTCTATATTAGAAGCCTACACAATTGACATCATTGCTTATGCCATCAAATGCTCTCTCCCAACTCTATAAAAGAAGCCTAAGCTACACATTTTGTATCCAACTTACATCCTCTCATTAGGCATCATTTGAGTCCACTTTATATCCACTATTTGCATTCTAATTTGTATTGATCTACTCATGATTTTATATCTTCATTAGTCTCTCTCTCTCTCTCTCTCTCTCTCTCTCTCTTCCACCCCCCTCTTTGGACCCTTAGTCCTTAACTGAGATGTATCTGACCTTCAACCCTCTCTGTAATGTTTTGTTTCCGGTCCCATAAGTCATATATGACTTCCGTGGACGATAATTCAATCTCTCTCTCTCTCTCTCTCTCTCTCTCTCTCTCTCTCTCTCTCTCTAATTAACCTACTAATCACATTATGAATGGCTCATTATTTTTTTGCCATAATCACATTCCCTTTCATGTGGAATTAGAGTCAACAATTTACTCCTAGGCCTTAATTAATTAGCATCCTGTAATCTTCAATAATTATGAATCACTAGGCTAGTTGATTGTGAGCAAGTTGATGGGCTGAAGACCTATGAACCACTACTCTCATCAATTATTCTTAGTGATTAATTTTGCATCATCTATGTCCAAGTAGAATTTTTAATTCCCTTTGCTAATTAAGCTCGCAAATCCCTCTTTAATTAGGTGCATTCTCTCTCTTAATTTTGATTCATAATAAAACCCTTTTCACAATTGTGTGTGCACATGAGCTTGAGTCTTCTCTAGCTTCCAATGAAGCCTCTAAGAGCTAAATTTGGAGATAATTGGTCCCCTTATTACTTCTCTAAAATTAGGTGTATGATATTGTGAATTCTGATCCAAAATTTTTATTTCTCTACACATTCCAGAAGGAACGCAGACAGCTCACGTGGTTAGCATATCATTTATAGGGTGTTGGCTTTGTGGTGGTTGAGGAGTTCAACTCTTCAAAACACTATTTTTAGTGTGAGGGATAGCGAACGGACGCAGGGCTTGGTTTCCAAATTTCCCTATAGGGCAGTCGAATCTATAAGAGCTATCCCCAAGCCGTTATTCCCTCCTCACTTCAAACGTCAAGGCTTGCATACATTGAAATTCACTTCTTTTACAGCTCCACTCAAAAAGCCTTATGGTTCTTTTATTAAGGAGGGCCATGCCACGACACTAGCACCATACCTTGAGCTCTTCTTTTTAGTTTTAAGCCTCCAAAGCCTTTGGAGCCTTTAAAGCCTACAAAGCTAAGGCCTACATGGGGATTTGAAATTCACTTCTTTTTCGGTCCCAAGGCCCTGCGTGCCTCAAAAAGCCTTCCGGTTCTTTTATTAAGGACGGCCATCCCACGGCACTAGCACCATACCGTGAGCTCTCCTTTTTTGTTTTAAAGCCTCTAAAGCCTTTGGAGCCTACAAAGCTACAAAGCCTTTGGAGCCTTTAAAGCCTACAAAGCTAAGGCCTACATGGGGAGTATCCTATAATGCTTTACTTTAGCACCGGCACTCCTGCCAAGCCAAGGTTCCCACAACACTTGAACAAAAAAAAGACGAATATTCAATCTCAAAAGGGTTCTTTGAAAAACTTTTCAAGCATCAAAGGGTTTCAAGGATGTGCTTTTATGACCAAATCTCCATGAGTCCAAGACAAAGATATGTATGAAACATTAAATTTCAAGGCTTTGACATCGCCAATATAAAAGCTTGTCAAGCTACATGACATGCTTGTTTCCCATTTGATAGTGATGTAAGTATTGTGAATCTTGTTGATCAGCCTCTTGTGCAGACCATGAACCGCAACAAGAGAGTTTTCTTGGAGAGGGAAGAGGAGCATGAGAACAATGAAGTTAGCCCCATTAGCAACCCCATATGACTAAAGAGCATATAGTCTCTTTTGTGATCTTGGAAACATTGATGATGATGGTTATTTATATCATTTTGCATGCTATACTTCGCACATTCCACACCATTGAAGAGTTTTAAGTATCTTATGTCTTTTGGCACTCCTTGTGGAGTGTGCTTCCTTGCTATGCTAAGGCGAACGCAAGGCTATGGAGGCATCTAGTGCTTATGCTCATTTTGTCATTACTCTTATTTTTTTACCAACTCGCTTCTCATAACTCTGTTTCTATTACCTCCTAGTAAAAAGGTACAAGTTTGTTTTCTATTGGGTTGTGACAACGCATAAATTGATGGGCTTTTAATCAGCTATTCTCAACCAAAAAGCTTCTTCATATTGTCTAAGGATGTCAAAATTCCATCATGTTTTTAATCCACCCACTTTGCATCTATTGTGTTGGGTAGACCTTCAAATTTTAATAAAAACTTTTGTGTTCTTGTAGTTCAATCTTTATGAAAGAATTTGTTCTTCCTCGATAATTTGCTCTGTGCGATAGTAGAATTGGAATTATTAAGCAAAATTAAGTGATGAGATTAATGTGTGATATTGTGCTTATGTGGTAGTTGTATGAATAGTTATGTGAGTTTATTCGATTGCCACACGTGTAACATATTGTGCTTATGTGGTAGTTGTATGAATTGTTATGCGAGTCTATGCAATTGCCACACATTAAGAGGCTTCTACCACATGCTTCAACCCATGCGATTTTCATATTTCCTTCAAACAATGGCTCTTGGCCATCTTTGGCTTGCTTTTTTCCATCCTACCAAGCTTGCCTTGGACTTTCGATTGCGCTTCATCAAAGGACATTTGTCTTTGCTCATTGCATTCTATGCCACTTGGTTGTTACCTTTACTTGGCCCTTTGCTATATGATCAGGCTTGTCTACCGTACATTTTGCAAGGTCGTGTTTGAACATGGCTTCAACAATCGTCAGTTATTATCTTTGATACCATTGCTTTTGCGTACACCTCCATTTCAATCAATATCTAGTGTTGTTGCATGGTCAATATCAGTTTCGGTTTCAATTTCACATTTATTTGTTTCAATTTCGAATGAGTTTATTTCATTTTACTTTGCAGGTGTACTCATTCCAAGGTATGTTGAATGGTTGGTGCGCATTGCAAAGTGAAGCATGGATTACATGCAACTATTTTCGTTTAGGATCTTTATTCTAGAAACTCATTGTGGATTTTGGGATGCGTGTTTGTTTGGGGGGGGGAGAGGGGGGGGGCGGGGGGTTGAAGCTTGTCTTGTTTTAGCAGCTTTCTTTTCCCTGTCGTACTTTTTGTTTCTCCTTATGTTTATTATTCTTGCACTCCGATGGCCTATTTTTGTATATTGTGTAGTATGTTGACAAGGTGTGCTTGGGTTGGAGCTTCACTCTTTTTGCTAATAAAACTCTTGTGGACCCAATAGCTTCTTGGAGATGGTCCCTGGTTTTGGAATAAGGGTGCCACCTTCAATGAGTTGACCATCTTCTACAATTATCAAGACCTTGTCAACTCCAATTCAAAACTCCCAGTGGTTCTACGTCTAGATTCACCAATAGATTCTTTGGTGATACTAATTCTTTCTTAAGTATCTTCATCATCAATTATCACCTCTTCTATGCCTTCTTAACTCCATGACTTAAGATACTAGACTGATCTTTCACTCCACATTGAACAAGTGAATAAGTGGTTTGCCAACAAGCTCTTGACTGAGTTTCAGGGGGAAGAGCCTATCTTTGAAAGGCAGCTATCATCCTTAGCTGGCCAAGGCACTTCTCTTTAACGAGCGATTTTTCCCCTTGGCCTTTCCACTTGATTATTCAATATTGCCCGATATTGCCTTTGGGCACGCTTTGTCCTTCATACAAGTACTTAACCTTAATTTAGGCACCATCTAGAACTCTGAGGAGTCTTTTAAAACTAATAGAAATCAACCTCCTTAGAAAAAGGATTTGGTGGGGGGGGGGGGACTATGTATACATACACACATATGTTCAAAAAATCCCTATTGAACGTGCCCATAAACTGGCACATATAGAGCCTGTCCTGTTTGCTGTGGGTTGTGATTACCAACCAAAGAGATAAAACTGGAGTGGTACAACTGTACAGCAGCAGCTAGCGAGAAAAAAGTATACACCATACCCCATCCTTTACAGCAAAGCCTCCACGTATCTTAATCCCAAACAACAGAAACCCTTGTTTTCTTTAAATGCCACAAAACACAACAAACTAGCACAGCACACAATAGTAGGGTTCTTGTAAAAATGAAGCCATGCGCAAGACAAAAACCAGAACAAAAGAAACCAACAGAACATCCACCATCAAACATAGCTGTCACAACTTCAAAATCAGACCATTAAAAAACTTTTACCATTGTTTATGGGCATACGATTTCTGGACCATCCCAATTCTTTAAGCTTGTGACTGGTTCTTGGCATAACTTGGGCCAGTGGCCATACCAGTAGCATGTACAACATCTCTTGCCACAAAGTTTATAACTTCTTCAACTTCATTGTCACACTCAGTGCAGACCCAGAAAATCGTCTTTACTCTTGGCCTCTGCATACGCAGTTGATTGCATCGCCACTAATCCCTGCATACCCTTCTACTAACGCCCCCAGATTGTTGACAAGAAAATAGGCAACGAGACGACAATTTGTTTATAAATGTCAATGTTACACTATCCCACGTACCCTTGCCCAAATAACTCCAAATACGAATATGCACTGAATACTGCTGTTCGCCTTCTCTGAAAGACAGCAAGGGACATTGGGGCATATGTAGCACCACTCAAGACCTTACTTCTTCCAAAGGCAACCCACTTTGTCAGAGCTTAGAGTTAAGTTGTAAATGGGAAAACACATTAGTACAGCTATACCACTACAGACAACAATTTACCAAAAGAATCAAAATCTTGAGGACAACTCAATAAAAACAAAAGCAAGAATTTACAGGAAAAAAAAGAAGAACACTTACCACTTCTGACGTAGTGGCAGATAGAACTGGCCATTGATAGACAAACTAGCTAGTGACTTTCCTGATATCTTGCTCAGCGGCTTTTCTGAACCCTTGCGAGTGAAGCTCGAGAGACACGACGACATTGTTGACGCCCTCTGTTCCTCCAAGCCACAACTCGGCTATAGTTAAACTGTGTCTCTGTCAAGTGGGACCTATTATGACTTGCAACTTGCCTTTAGAATCTAACTTCACAACACATGACATTGCCAGTTGAATGCCAGACTGTACAACCTCTGTGCTTACGAAAAAAAATTGAGTCTGCACTGCAACTTGGCACAAGAAATCTTTTCAACGTTGCACAAAGATCAGACAGGAACTGCTACTGCTAGGCCCGACTATTGATCATGTAGAGGTAGACAAATGCCAGAGGCTCAGCTAACAGCAGTTCAAATTGCAATCGTGTAGCTTGCTATCAAGTGCTCTTAAAAGTCTTCTCTTGAAAGTCTTCAAAGTAAACTGCAAGGCACCGAACAGTCTCTCTAATGTCCTGGACCAGACAGACCACTACTGCTAGGTCTGACTACTGAAAACATACAAACAACTGAGCCTCCATAACATGCCTTACCGTAAAATCAGACAATAGAAACCTCACCGGTTTCTGGCCCAAGTGACTGCAGCAAACCCACTTCACAACGTATGTTTACACCCACCGACGACAGCTGCCACAAAACCTTGAGACAAACAGTGGAACAAAAACAAAAGGCCCCACACACAGCTGAGTTCGTGACCACTGGCATCGCTTTCCTTGTTAGTTGTCCAAGAAAATATTCTACTGCAAACTGAAAATATCTGCCAACCAACATGGACAACACGACCATCTGTGACAGAAACTGTGACAAAAGAGCAAAAGCACTGTGGCACTGGACCTTGAACTGGCATAAAACATCCATAACCTTGAACTGACACAAACATCCATACCATGATGGCTGTCCAACAGATCAATACTTTGTGTCCTCACTGCACTCAAAACACGATCCCAAAAAACATAATATTCTGATAAAACTAACTGAACAGTAAACAATGCTTCACACGAAGAAGTCAATTTCTGAGCTGAGCGCTGCTCTTGCTAGAGATGCAAGCGATTAAGAAGCTGCCTTGTGATAAAGCATCTTGACAACAACTGAGTCTTGGCTGTCATTTGTTCTCAATAGCGGCCCTCATAGGCAGACCGGCCCCCACCACTTGGACGGTCATACGGCCCAGCTCGGTCCTTGTATCGCCCTTCGTATCTTGCTGGCCCTCCGCTACCATAGCGGTCTCGGCCACTATCCCGGTCTCCATAGCGAGTATCTCTACTGTAACTATCATCATATCTGTCATAGCCACGATCACTACCATAATCACGACTGCTATACCTATCATACCCTCTATCTGGACCATAATCGCTGCTTCGGCCATTGAAGCGCCCACCATGCCCAGGGCCACTACCATAGCGGTCTCGGCTATTGTACCTGTCACCACCACGGGGAAACTTGCCGCCACTACCAGAAGGGCAATCCCTGGCCCAGTGACCTGGTTGCCCACAATTAAAGCAGTCCTCTCGGCCACCACCCCCACTGCTTCGACCACTGTAACCTCCTCGAGAACCGCCACCATAATCGTCCCTGCTGTATCCACCACCCTTTCCACCACTCCAATGTTTGGGTTGAGCTTTAGTGACAGAGACTATGCGTCCATCAAGCTCTCTATCATGCAGCTTATCAATAGCATCTTCCATGCCTCTTTTGTCAGCAAAAGTTACGAATCCAAAACCACGAGGCCTACCAGTATCCCTATCCATCATAACCTGGTCACAAAGAGCACACGATTGAGAGAAGCTGCCAAAAACCTGAACGAGTCTTTTCAAAAGAAAATTGTGAGATAAGCAGGACAGCCAACTTCTAGACTATATGTTTGGCAAGTAATAACAAAAACATGCAATACCAATGGTTTGTTATCAAAGGCTCGATCCTTCATGCTTCAAATGCACCGCAACAGGAACAAATTCAATGAATCATCAACCACAACGAAAAAGAAACAACCATGACCAAAAATATTACCATCCAAGCAAACCTCAATAAATTAGACAAAAATAAGCATCACATTCCACAAAAGGAACACTTACAATCATAGGTTCATTTTGTCCAACAAGCTTGCTTGCTTGTACTTTGGAAGTACCAAGGACGTTACTTGATGGTCACCAACTTGATATGGCTAAGTACTAGTAACTACACTACAAGGGGGGACCATGGCCTCACTAATACTAACGAGTATTGAAGGGCTGGCCCTCTTATCCTAACTTGGCAAGGTTGATGTTTCACAGTTGATCTTTCGTATTACCGTTGATCTAAGAGCGCAAGAAACCCCGAAACAAAGAGACAAAAACTCGTAGTAGAAACAGTCTTAAAACGACCCATGTACAACAGGAAAATCATCTTGAAGCAAGTACTACACGACATAGAGGTGTCGTAGAAAAACGCATACAACTGCTTGAGAGATCAAAGGCAGAAACCGACCTTGGCCTCCATGACCTTGCCAAACCTCCTGAAATAGCTTTCGAGGCCTCTGTCGTCCATCTCCCAAGAGAGACCACCAACAAAAACTCTGTTCTCCTCGTACTCATCCATGTCCACAGCTCACAAAACGAATCAAGGAACTTTGGCGTAACAAGCCAAAAACCTACTAGCAGAATGCACAGGCCGCAAAGTTTCCTAAGGCCTTTTCACATGGGTCGCCCTGATTTTTGGTCCGCCCACCCAAGTACACACACATGAAAGGAAAATACCCATAATTTTCCTAAGAAATACCCCTCAAATGTAACCATTGTAACAAACTAGCATTACAGACCGGCACCGTCGGTCTATCCCCCTTTTCTTTGGCCGCTTCACGGCAAAAGGAAAAGACCTTAGCCTATCCATAGAGAAATAATTTGAGTAACAACCCTCACTATGTATCATAAGTAAAGAGTGTATAGCTTCTTTCCTTTTCTTTATCTTGCAATAACATTCGTTCAGGAGGCATAATGCAAGACCAAGAGCTCGGTTCGGAAAACCCCTACTTTACATACATGCTAAAACCAACTTTTCCCTTTTTTTTAAACAAAAGTGTTTTGTGGCATTGTTTATGTTGGGCAATATTTGTGTTGGGAATATGTTTTGATCAACGCACTCCAAGAGATGGCACTCCCTACATAAAGTCATCAAGCACTCTCCCGCATACACAATGATCAATGCAATGCGAAGCATGGTGCTATTGGTCAAGAGCCCTTGACCAACACGAAAACTTCAAGGTGCAAGTAGAGGTTATAGCATCTATAGATCAAGTCTTGGTCTATATTAGTAGAAGCAAATCGATGCTCCTACATGAAGCTCACCAAGTACTTTTTGTCATACACATATATCAATGCACCCCAAAGCATGGCATTATTTTCCATGGGGCCTTGACCGAACTTTGGGTTTAAGATGCAAGCATAGGTGATTGCATTTGTAGATAAACCCATAGCCCACATTTGCAAAGGCAGACATATGCTCCGTGGGGTGTATACCTTAACAATCAATGCACTCCTAGAAACAACATTTCCAAACATGAACCTCATTGAGTATTTCTACAAACGGAGGCGTGGAAGACCCTACAAAATAGCAAAAAAACTACATGTTGCAAGCCATAAAATTGACTAAACTACATACCTTATGAATCCCATAGCACATAATCAATACTGCCCATGAGCAGAGAGAGACAGACAGCTAGAGAGAGCAAAAGAGCATGTGCAGATGCACCTCCTAGAGTGGAGTGCTACACCGGCACGGCAAGAGAGAGAGAGAGAGAGAGAGAGAGCAAAAGGCCACTGCATGGGTGGTAGGTGGAGGTTGCACCACAGATTTTGACCACTTGTTTAATGTGTGCCAAGACTCGGAGAGAGTGTACAAATGATGAGGGAAAGGGGGACAAGCGGAGCTGCAAGAAGGGTTTGCATCAAAGGTTTCCATGCATGGCGAGCGGGTGGTTGAAAATGTGAGAGGGTTAAGTTGGTAGCCTATGGTTATACTCTTGATGGGCGAGCGTTGCTGCATGTTGTGTGATGAGGTAACAATTGTAGAAGAAAGCTATGAGTTGGTGCAATTCTTACTTTGAACTGGTTGAAAATACATGAAAATACATTTAAAAATTTTCTACAAGTCCAACTTTTCGTACATGCGTATACTCATCCTTGTATAGCTTCGCCAATTTAGGCAACAATCAGTTGTACGTGCAAATCCTCCGGTTTAGGTAACACGAGTGCAAATTTGTCGATTTAGACAGCACACCGACAAAGTGCAGATTCACTTTTTTTAACAATATTAAGTGCAAATCCGTCGGTTTAGGCAGCACAAGTGCAGATTTGCCCATTTAGGCAACACAAAACTAAATGCAAATCCGCCGATTTAGGTAGCATTAGTGCATATTTGTTGATTTTGGTTGCACATCTCATTGGTGTAGATTCGCCGGTTGAGGCAACACCGATCACAAAATCATGTTGTAGTGGCTAACCACCACCATTGTCCCTAATGATTTTGTTACTCGGATATATAAAATGAAAGATATTTGGATTTGCTTTTATATTTTGGATTTGCAATTGGTGAATGGTGATTTCTTGTCGTGACAGTGTTTATGAAAATGGACTTGAGATTTATGAGAATTGATTTGTTGAACGATGAGTGTGACCAATGATATCCCGATTCATTAGGGTATGACATATAATGTTTATTCAAATGGTATTGGACATTAGAATATGTAGTATGTGGATGACGGCATGCATAAGCAAATGTTGTTTAATTTTATGAATTTTTCTTTCAATATGTGATATTTTTGAAACAGAATACTAACCAAACTTTTTTACAAGTATGATTTGCAAATTCTTATTTTCTCAACAATTGAGGACAGTTGCTTTCTAACGGAGAGGTATGTAATGAAAATGGAAAATGACTTATTTATTACATGCGATAGGTGGAAAAAGTTAAGGGTTTTGCGAAATGATAGCACATTCATGGACATTTCATTATTTAAGTGCTCTTTATGAGCTATGGCCATTTATGTCCGACCGATCAATGTGTATTCATTTTGAGCATTCAAGAAATCTATAAATAAATACGTGCAAGAGAAAAATTATCACCATTGCACGGGGTGATATTGCACCCAGTGCCTGTGTGTATTATTCTCTCCTCTCATCTCTTCTCTCCCGTTGTGCCAGTGTAGCACTTCGTGTTAGGTTTTAGGCCCCACGCCCGCCCACTTACTTTACATTCTTGGTTATAATGAGAATAAGGAGAAGAGAGTGCATACTCTCAATAGCTCCACCAAACACCTCTATGTTCTCCATCCCCTTCCCCTTCTCTCCATCCCTCTCTTGCACAGCCATTTCCTACAAGTGGTATCAGAGCATAGGAGCAAGATCCCGAGCACCGGACTATTCGCGTGTGCACTAACCCCAAGCAAGGGGAGCTTGGCAAGCTCTGCAAGGATCAACACAGCATGGCAAATTGGGGCAAACAAAGGCTTGAAGCAAGTGAATCGAGCTCGAGAAGGAAATTGGCAACATGAACCCATGATTTGGGAATGCCTTGAAGGTCTTGCAATTTGGGCACAGTCGAGCAGCAGATCCGAGCATAATCAAAGCAATTGGATGGAAATCAGGCAAGCAGGAGAAGCAGTAGCAATCAAGCTAACCAAACTAAAGGCAAGGAATTGGGGAGTCAACAGTAGCCGTGAGTCATGACTTTCATTGTTGGCACTATTGGTTGAGGTTTTGCTCCCGATACAAAGGTTACTCTGCCCAAATTTTTGCAGCTTCTCGCCATAGTTTGGCACCTCTCAAACCCTCTTGTCAGTGATGGCTTCTTCTTCAGAAAAGGAGGAATATTTCATCCGCAAGTTTAATGGTAGCAACTTCACCTTGTGGAAAGAGCGCATGAAGGATGTTTTGACTAACAAAGGTCTATCAGAACCGCTGAAAGAGTGTGCAATGGCTATATGCAGACTCAGTGGGAGCTTTTTGATGTAAAAGACATGGCTACGAAACGTCTACATTTAACCAAGTCAATGTTCTTCACTATCATAGGGAAGACAATAACCAAGGCTCTATGGGATAGCTTATGTTCAACATGGGAGAGCAAAAGTGCATTCAACAAAGTTTTTCTCATGAAAAAGCTTATGAAGCTCAACATGAAAGAAGGTAGCATAGTTTTGGGACAATTAAATGAGCTCAACCCCTTGTTCAGTCAGTTGACATCTCAAGGCTTTAATGAGTTTGATGACGACCTCAAGTCTATTTTCCTGTTATGTTCTCTACCTAGTTCATGGGACATATTTTGCACAGCCATTAGCATTTCAGATTGGCAAGTTATTGTTCAATGATGTCACAAGTGCGTTGCTCACTGAGGAGATTAGATATCAATCTCTTGATGGGAGTGGGCATGGTGATTTTTATGTGGCTAGTGGCAATTGTGACAAGCAAAGGCAGCGTGGTTGTAGCCGCGGTCATTCTCAAGATCGCAGGCAAGGTCGTAGCAAGAGTCGTTGCAAAAACATGAGAAATGTTGAGTGTTACCACTGCCATAAAAGGGGACACTTGAAGAAAGATTGCCGCACAATGAAGTGTGATAAGGGCAAAGAGAAAGCGACGTCTAGCAAACCCAAAAACAACGTGAAAATTGAAGAGATTAATGTGGTTGAGTATCCAGCCATTGAGACAGTTTCTGATGTGCTAAATGATGTGTTGATTTTCACATTGGATTTGAGTCCTAATGCATTGTTAGCTCTGGACGAGTTTTATGCGCAGAATTGGATTGTAGACTCAGGGGCTAGCTTTCACGTGACTCCTCACACGGAGTGGTTTTCTACATACACTACCACACATAGCACGGTGAAGCTAGGCAATTCTTATGATCTTGACGTATGCAGTGTGGGTAGCATCAAGTTTTCTATGTGTAATGGCACTAAGTTTATGCTACATAATGTCAGACATGTACCCAAATTGACAAAGAGTTTGATGTCAGTTGGACAGCAGGATGATTTGGGTTACACTACCATATTTGCTCATGGTTCTTGGATTATCAAGAAGGGAAATTCAGTCCTTCTTAAAGGCCAAAAGTCTGGCTCATTGTACTCACTTTATGTCTCTTTTGTGAAAGAGAATTCTATTGGTGTAGCAGAGCTGCCGTCTACAGAGTTGTGGCATAGCCGGCTAGGACATATGAGTCAGAGGGGAATCAAAGTCTTGCAGCATTTTGATTATATCCCTATGTTAGATTACTCTAACTTCTCTTTATGTGAGCATTGTATCTGTGGCAAACAGACTAGGTTGACATCAGTGCCTTTGGACAAGGAGTTAGGGAGTCCTTTAGATCTCGTTCATAGTGACTTGTGTGGACCTATGCCAATCAAGTCTCTAGGGGGAGCATTATACTTCCTGACATTCATAGATGACTCTACTAGAAAGGTGTGGGGTGATCACTTGAAGCAAAAGAGCGACGTCTTTAGTGTCTTGCAGAATTTCTTAGCATTTGTAGAGAACCAATTGGGTAGAAAGCTTAAAGCTTTGCGCAGTGACAATGGAGGCAAGTACATATCCTCCGAGTTCAAGGACTTTTGCAATAAAAGAGGCATTAGAAGACGGTTTACCACGCCTTACTCACCCACCCAAAATGGTGTGGCTAAGAGAATGAATAGAACCATTCAAGAATGGTCACTTCTATGTTGTCTACGTACGGCCAACTTACCTCAAATTTTTTGGGGAGAAGCTGTTATGACGGTTGCTTACTTGATCAATTGATCACCTAGTACACCACTAAAGTACAAGATTCCGCAAAAAATGTGGACGGACAAAGAGCCCAATCATGACAGGTTACCTAGTACACCACTAAAGTACAAGGTTCCGCAGGAAATGTGGACGGACAAAGAGCCCAATCATGACGTGTGTTTGGATGTGAGGCATTCTCACATGTGCCAAAAGCGCTTAGACAAAATTTGGACCCCAAATCACACAAGTGTATCTTCATTGGATATGGTGTAGATGGAGAGATGGGATATCTTCTCTGGCACCCGGAATTTAAGAAGGTTGTACGCAACTGACAGGTGATATTCAACAAGTCTAAGATGCATAGAAAGCAAATGAAAGACATTGACTATCGCAGAGTACGGTTTGAGGATGTTTCCTCACCCAGTTACACAGATGTTGGATGTGCTAGTGATACCTTCCACTAGTACACATACACACACACACACACACACATGTTGCTTGTAATGGAAATGGCCTATGAATTTTGAGAATAGCGGAATTAAGAGAACTAGAGTGAGCATTTTTATGAGGCTACTTTGAGAACATAGAGGGTGAACTTAATTAGCGGTAGCAACATAATCATTATAATTAATTAATTTGGCATCATGAACAATAATTTTTCAAGAGAGAGAATTAGAGAACTTGACAACAATTGAGGACCGGATTTATGTGGAGCCACTCCCCCCTTCAATAGGCTTTTGTATTCTAGATTCTCCCATAAAGATAGACTTGGTACAATATAATCTTTGGTTTTCTTGAGACCTAGGTGCATGCATCACAAGCATAACATAATCTTTGTAAAAGCATTAACCATCCCCCGGCGTGGGACAGGTGTCTAACCTCACTCCTATCTTATTGCAGACATAGCGAGAACCATGAATATAATTGTCAATCCATGGGACGAAGCTGACTCAACTAGTGCATAGAGGCTACAAGAGGTTGTCAATCTCTTGGAAAACAACAAACAACTTGCATCTAACTCAAGCTATCCTCAAATGAAAGAAATCATCAAAAGCTAGTCTCTCATCAACAAACAAATCACAACTGTTAGAGCATCAAACGACATCCAAATGTTATGAAACTTCTAGACATGTTTATAAGACCTAAGCACACGTGCTTATGGTCTCAAATCTCACTTTGGGTCAAGTGCAAAATTATCGATTATTAACAACGGTGAGTTTTTGACCTAGTCGTTTTTGACCTAGAATGCATCTAACTGCTTAGCAATGATGCCCCAATACCCCGCCTGTACTTATTTTATGATTTTGAAGCTTTTATTCCTACTTATGATGAAATTAGGCCGTGGGTCGGTGACGCCCAAAAGATACGGAGTACCATGAAATGCTTACGTAATTAATTAACTTGGCATGAACAATACTTTTTCAAGAGAGAGAATTAGAGAACTTGACAACAATTGAGGACCAAATTTATGTGGAGCTGGTCCCCCCTTCAATAGGCTTTTGTATTATAGATTCTCCCATAAAGATAGACGATACAATATAATCTTCGGTTTTCTTGAGACCTAGGTGTATTCATCACAAGCATAACATAATCTTTGTAAAAGCATTAACCATCCCCGACCTCAGTCCCAAGGCCTCAAACACCTTCAAAGGTGGAGAGAGCTAGCTGGGAATGAGGGTAGGGAAGAGGAAGAAGAAACATTCATATAAAAAAGAAATAATTTTTCACTTATCATCACTCTTCTTGCTTAGCATAGCATAATAGAGTAATGAAGATGGAGAAGATGACAAGCTTAAGCATTGAAGCATAGCTCTTGATTGGATTTGCATTCCATAGCCAAGAGTGTTGGTTAGGCTCTCAATTTCTCAACAAGCTTGGAGAAGGAGATGGAGTTCTTGCACTTTCACCAAGCAAGAATGAACTTGTGAGTGTGTGTGTGAGAGAGAGAAGAGTATACCCCCCAAGCACACCCCTAGCTTCCTTGGTCGACCCCTCCTTGTAGCTCAAGCTTCAATTTGATTGGACCCCTACAAGCTTAGCCGATCACATGCTTTAGTCATATCAAGCAACCATGCTAGTATTAGGACAAGTGTCCTTCTTACCCCTTTGAGAGAGAGGGCTTGAATAAATGAATAAACAATTAATTAATAAACTAAAATCTCATTGGACCCCTTTAGAGGCCAACCAATAGGCTTTAGGCACCTTATGAGGGAAACATGGAGAGGAACCTGACATGTGTCCTTGTTGCTTCTTTAGACTAGGCTTGCCTTGTGTGATGGTGTGTGTGTTCTATCTCATGCCCCTACAATTAGGGCTCGCCCCCCCATGAGTAGGGATATTGGTTGACTTTTGGAACACCTTAAGCCCCTCAAGCACCTTAGTCATGGAGCACCTTAGTCATAAAGCACCTCAAGCACCTTAGTTAGCACGCACGACAAGCACCTCAAGCACCTTAGTCAGCAAGCATGACAAGCACCTCAAGCTTGGGCCCGGTTCCCACCTCAAGCACAACCCTAGCTTTCCTAAGGTCTAAGGGCTTTTAATACTAACCTTTAGAGGTATTTAATGAAGCTAGCCCTAAGGTCTTTAAGCTCCATCCTAGCATTGCTCTTTGATGGACCATCTCTCATTGGACCCTTTGACTTTGGCCTCGTGTTGAGATAGATCCATAAGCACGTGTCTATATTCTAACCCTTGTTCCTATTTATTCTCCCACATTAAATGATCAGTTTAATATGAGAAAATAATTTGGGTTGGTTAGATATTAGATTTTATGACGTTACCTCTCTCTTGAAATCATAGCCGTCCTCGACATGAAGTAGAAGAGATAAAGCCTTAATCATTACTCGATGTTTCTTAGCGGGTAGAGGATACCTTTTTACCCAACAACATTATTATGAGATGGATGACTAATCCATTTGGAGCTTGGGAGACTTAGCTACCGCAAGCATGTCTACTCTTTAGTCTATATCATAATTCCAAAGTAGAGCAATAATTTCTACTTGGTGTTTGAAAGACGTCGTCAACACAAGCATGAATCTAAGTATGCATAATACTTAAATTTGTGCACAAGAAAAAGAAAATTAGTCTTATGAGACAAAAATATTGATCATTTTAAAGAAACATTTACAGTTGTTTACTCTTATGTAGCATTGACAAGGTTCATACGATCCTTAAGATGTATTCCTTGCATCCATCTAGCATCTTCAAAAGGATAAATTTTTTACTTAATAAGATACCGATGAATAATTTTACCATTGAAAAAGAAAGTTAGGTCTTATAAGACAAAAACATTGATCGTTTAAAAGAAACATTTACATTTCTTTACTCTTATGTAGCATTGACAAGATTCATACTATCCTTAAGATGTATTCCATGCGTCCATCTAGCATCTTCAAAAGGATAATTTTCTAAATTAATAAGATGCCGTCGAATAATCTTACCATGTCGTAGTACCTTGTCCTCATGCCGAAGGATAGCTTCAAGTTGTAGCACCTCTTCTTGATCTTTGATCTCTGGTGGGTCTTCAATAATTGGTTCTCTTGGTAGCTCTCCTTTGTAGGGCTTAAGGAGGCTCACATGAAAAGCATTGTGTATGAGCCATTGGTTGGGCAACTTGAGTTGATAAGCCATGTCATTGATTGGCTTCAATATTTGAAGAGGATCATAGTATCTTTTTGCTAGTTTAACATAATACTTTTGGTGGCCTGTAGGAATTTTGCCCGTCATTTGCCTTAATCAAGCATTGGGAAACTTGAGTAAGATCCGATCATTTTTTTTTAGCCTTCTGTGCTTATTAGCAGTAGGCTTTTGCCTTTGTTGAGAGATGGATATAGCCTCCTTAATCTTTTGAAAAGATTCTTGTAGGTCACGGCTATACTCATCAACAACAATGAATATCTTTCCATGTACTTTAATTAGAAGGGACTTTTAGGTCTTCGCTCTATGATCTCAAAAGGTGTCTTTCCTGTAGTAGTATGGAGAGTATTATTGTACACATACTCTACAAGGGGTAAGTTTTCCCATTGTGAGCGTTGATCTACTTCTATAACATAAGTTTTTAGTAGATTGAGAATCGTAAGATTTGCTATTTCACTTTGGCCATCCGTTTGTGGGTGATATGCCGAAGAGAAATTCAATCATGTACCTAGAGAAATTACTGGTCATTTTAGGATCTCTATCTGACACGATGGATGTTGGCAATCCATGGTGTTTGAAAATCTCGGATATGAAGAGGGTTGCCATTTGGTGTGCCTTAATAGTCTTTTTGAGAGGAATAACATGTGCTTGCTTGCTAAACCTATCGACTATTGTCCATATTCTCGTATTTCCATGGATAGACTTGGGTAATCCAAAGATAAAATCCATGGATATACTCTCCCATGGTGAATTAGGGATTGGCAATGGTTGGAGTAATCCAAGTTGCTTCCCTTTATCATACTTGGCCTTTTGGCATACCACACATTTCGAAAAATACTCTTGTATGTCCACTTTCATGGTAGGCCAATAGAAGTACGTCTCTACTCCTTGAAGAGTAGGTTGAATGCCTCTATGCCCCGCATAGGGAGGAGCATGGGATTCATACATGACTTTCTCACGAAGGGAATGGGTAACACATAGCCTATTGCCATGGAGAAGGTAATAATTATGCAAGGTGAATGGTTCTTCTTTCTTCCCCAAGGCAAGGGTTGACATTATGTCTTTAAAGTCAGGGTCAATAGCATACTCATCTACCATAGTAGATAGATCATCGTGGGTTGCTATAGACACCGCATTGACTCTTGGTCATCATGAAAGTTCATTAGCCACGTGATTATGCTTACTAGCAAAGTGAGCAATATGGAAATAAAATTGCGAAAGAAAATTGCCCACCTCATTTGTTTGTCGGAAAGCTTGGTTTGTGTCACGAAGTACTTCAGACTTTGGTGGTCTGTTTGCAAAATAAATGGATTCCCTAATAGATAGTGCTTCCAAGTATCTAGGGCATGTAGAACAACTAAAAGCTCTTTTTCGTATATGCCCAAGACCCATTCATAGGCATTGAGCCTTCGACTCTCATATGATGTGGCATGCCCTTCTTGAAACAATACTACTCCAAGGCAATCACCACAAGCATCACATTGGACCTCAAATGGTTTCGAGAGATCTGGAAGCATAAGGACTAGTTGGGAGGTAAGTTTCTCTTTGAGCTTGTGGAAAGCATTTTGCTCTTTAGCATTCCATGAGTACTTAACGTTCTTCTTTGTTAAGTCAATAGATGGTGTCAAAGTGAATGGTTTGAGTTGCAATGGTATCCTGCTATTTGAGAGAATTTTGCTATGAAGCACCTAGTTTCCTTTGTTCACACATCATTTTGCACTGGTCAATAAAAAAAAATGATCTTAATACAAATGTATAGCGCATCGACGGTTTCACACAAGTTAGTTTATCAAAATATTAGGTTAAAAACATGCAACACTTCAAAAAAAACTATCTCAAATCGCAAGACATTGATTCACATCTTGATTGCTAATACTAGCTCACACAAACCATGACGACAATGCAAATGAAATACGTTGACTCAATGACTTGATTGTTCGCACAATCTATACTATATATAATGGACCTTAAAATTTTCAAGGAAGGAGAGGGCCTCCATGTGTCACACTTTGGTTCACTTCAAAGAAAACTTAAAGAAACATTCACTTTGAAGTGTAAGTACTAGACTGTAGAAAATGAAAAGACTTTTGAGTGAGTTTTGAGACTTGAAACTGACACTGTAAAAAGTCAAAAAGCTTAGTACTCTATCTATATTTATAATATTTCCTTTTCTTTCTACACAAATATGCACCTAACCCTAAAAATTATATTTGAGCTTCAACAAATGTAGAATTTTTGAAGCTTCCACGCATTGCATAATGTTGAGTTAAAACCTTGCAATTGGCACCTTCTTGTATCATGTTTTTCTAGCCCTGAGGATGTGTCCATTGCACGTTGTAGCTTTGCACAGAGGCAGATGGTCTTGAAGTC
>NC_140956.1:21000000-21312500 GCF_014529385.1 Adiantum capillus-veneris | reverse complement strand
GTATTACCTTATGTAATGGAGTTGTAGACGCATTATATATGCAACATAAGACATTGCAAATTTCGATGAATTAATGTTTCATGTGGTCGTTATTGAAGGAATGCCAAACAAATAAATAAGTAGTTACAATGGATTATTGGATGCACCTCGTTCATTTTTTTCTTAGACTAGAGTACAAATTTTAGTGAAACATTGATAGCTATTTTGTGAAGTTGCTTTTCATGAGTGTAGTTACTATTGAGGTTCTGTACAAAAGTGACGGGTTATAATTTTAATGAGTACTTTGGATAACTGTTATAAGTTTGCAAAAGCATTTCTTGAGATGTTTTTGGGATTTCATGTACCATTTTATTTAAATTCATGGAAAAAACAAAAAAATTGTTCTTTTTAGTACCAAACTAGTGTTAACATGTTTTCAAGATTTCATGTACAATTTTATTTAAATTTGTGAAAAAAACAATAAAATGTTCTTTTTGATACCAAACTAGTGTTAACATAATAAAGATGGTTGGCAAAGAAAACAACATAAACATTTGTAGACATTATGAAAATTTGTATTACTCTTCACAACAAGTATTTTGTGTACACAATACTCAAACAAACACTATATATACATGCACATACAATTTATATGGCATTCATAAAGCCGAGTCAACATGGAAGATCTTCACAAAACAGCTAAGTTATTTTATTTCATGATGTTTTTTTTTCCTTCTTTTCTTTCTTTACTCCTTATTCTTAGAGAGTTGTAGAGACACTGTATATGTCCCGTGTGATGAAATAGAGAGGAAAACATGTATCAATATGTCGATTATAGTTTCCAGAAGCCATGAAGTAGGAAATATGTATAGAAAGATTACTAGAATTTCATGCATTTTAATATAGGTAGGATTATCGATAGAAGCAGAAGAAGGGAAGTACAAACTCCTTAATAGGATCATATTCAAAAGAAGCGTAAGGATGTATATTTCTTCCTCACCAAGTTGGACCAAGAGGACAGGGGATACGACCCCACTAGACTATAATTTCAAGAATGACTTTTGAATTAATTATTAATGACGGGAGTGAACCGCTCTCATCTGCATGGTGTAACGCTACACAACATCGTCAGGTGTGATCTGGGAGAGGTACGGTGCATCAAATAGCTATTGCTTACCGTGGGCCCTCCATTGATGCGCCCATCAACCAATTACCCAATTCTACACCCCAGCAATATGTTGGCAGCAAACAATCGAATTGCAATAGCAACAGAAGCGATAGTGTTGAAATCCACCCACTAATGCAAGCCCGTTGTTGTCTCACTCTTTCTCTTTATCTCTCTGCCCCGCATTTTCTTCACATGTGAACACACCCTCTCTCTCTTTCATAAACCATGCAGCCACGAGACCCACAATCAGCTATCCTTAGGTAACTCTCCCGCTCTCTAATCGACTGATGGTGCAAACTCTCTGCGCTCTGCTACTGCAATGGCCGAAACTGGTGCCACCTAACTCTCTCTCTCTATCTTCTGTTGTCGCCCCACACTCCCTACCTAACCCCAACCACCATGCACACACCCACACACACACATAAACGCAGTTGAACTCTCTCTCTCTCTCTCTCTCTCTCTCTCTCTCTCTCTCTAATCTACTGGCACACACCTGTGCTACACCCCATGGAAAAGGCAGCTAGTCGCTAGCCGCACACAGAGTATTTCATCGTCTACATGCAACACATGAGGTGGTGGGTGGGGCGCATGCCCAAGATGGCGGCTCAAAAGACGAAGAAGTACATGTAGGGATAACGACATCCCTCACTCACGCTAACTGACAGCAGCCAATCATTCATGCATACACCTACCAACCCACATATGAGGCTGGAAATCTCATGTGCAAGTCGCATACGACCTTAACCATCAGTATCATGCGAAACTCAAGTAATAGTGCCACTTTTCACTAAGCAACCATGCAAAACCCCAACCGCTTAAAATAGATCATAGCACTCCAGCCACAAGCGCTCTCTCTTTGGGATTCGAAGGCCTATATTGCGTTGCCCTGCAACCCGACCTCATCTTCTCATTAGCTCCCACGAGTGCCTTCTACCCAACCTCACCTCTCTCCCCTGGTCTAGCTCTACTCGACCTTACCTTCCATTCCTGGTCCTAGTGTGACTTGCAAAGAGAGAGCAAGAAGGTCGAGGAGTCGGGCACCTTGCAAGAAGCGTCAGGGCAGGGCAGGCCCCTTGGTGCTTGGGAGCACTCTCTCTCCCTCCTCCCAGTATGACTACCTACAGAGGCGAGCATTGACGAAGCTCTTGAGCGATTGTTGCAAGATATTTCATGTTTTTCGACTTTAGTCTTTCTCTTTACCTCATTTTATTTTGTATCCAGACATTGTGTTCGATTCACACCGATTGATCAATTTGGCCTCATATGTAAATTTGGCCTTTTGACGACGAGTAATATAACATTTCATTTCGCTCTCACTCTTTCCCCTCCCAGTACCGCTACTTCTAGCGGCAAACATTGATGACATTCTTCAACGAGCAGTGCAATACTTTCTTTGACAATGTCGGGCAGTGACAAGGATGATAATGATTTACTCCGACAATTTTAGACTTTTAGTTTCAGTCTTTCGCTTTACTTAATTTAATTTTTGTACCTGAGCATTGGTTTAGATCCGGAATGATTGTATCAGTTGTTGGGGTATAAAGCCCAATGTGGTCGCCCAGGTAAGTGGGCGGGCCGCCAGGTATGTACACATATTCTTTTGTAAAAACCTAATAAGAACTCACTATGCTCTACACATTACAGTAGAGCGAGTTCACCATATCATCGTGCTCTTCTTCTCGCACTCTCTCTCGCGTCGCACTTCCGCTTGTACTCCTTCAACTGGTATCAGAGCTCAGATCGAGGCTCGGGGCAGCACTGCAGGAGGCTAGAGTCACCAGCTCAGATTGGAGTGAAATTCGACAGGCAAAGACACTGCTCAGAAATTCATTCTGAGGTCATCTCGGTTACCGTTCGGCTTCGACAAAGTTCTGCGCAGGCCATTTTCGACTACGTAATCTCAGCGGGTGCAAATCCGACTCTGCAAATTTGGGGTTTTCGGCCTACGACTGCAGGTGCTGAGGATATCGACACTCCCAGAGTGTTGATTTGTGGCTGTCTATACATCGAAGGACGGCTCACAGTTCTTGGAGGCGTGTCACATACGACACGGGCGCATCTACACACAGACTGTAGGCGACATCCACTAGTTCATATGGTAGCTTGTGTTTGCTGCTTGATATTCCAGATTTCATCCTGACATTGTAGGTACTTCCACATGGGATGTATTGTCAGAGATGATGTATGTCTGTTGAGGGTTTGCTGGCTGTGAGTCACGCAGCAAACAACCGCCGCAGTGGTTACAGCATACAATAGGAAATTTGTGGATGTATGACTTTGTGGGAAGTCTATGTACTGTCAGATTTACTGCAGCCTTTGTTGAGGGTCGAGTGAGGCTTTATTGAGCTGGGGGATTCTCGAATGTTGAGATCCTTTCGGTGATACAGGTCTTGGAGCGATCCCTCGAGCACCCTTAGATAGGCAGCTAGGATGTATTGACTGTGAGTTAGACAGTTGGGATTGCATCTTTGCTTTACTGCCGTTGAGGCATTGTCGCAGTCTATGCTTATAGGACAGTGACAGGAAAGTCGGAGACAGTACAGGTGCAAGACAGGTTTACCCACAGCTTACAGTGTTAGAGAGACAATGGTTTTTTGAGCTGTTTTTTGGTCTGTTTTTAGTACACCAGAGCCATTTTGCAAAGGAGACTCTGCCAAAATTTTTGCAGAATCTGAAGCTTTCTTGGTTCATTTGACAGGTTGATATTGGTTCAGAGGTCAGTTTACAGGGGAAACTCTGCCGAATTTTTCCCAGGAAAGTAAACTACTGTGAAGCGTAGCTATGGCTGGATCACAGGACACTGCTCTTTACAATATCAAGAAGCTGGATGGAACCAATTTCCCATTGTGGAAGCAGCAGATTTGGCACGTGTTGGTACAAAAGAAGCAGATAAAACCTATAAAGCTCAAGGGCATAAAACCAGAAGATATGGACGAAGATGAATGGCGCGAAATGGATGAATTGGCACTTTCTACCATTATGCTGACTTTTGCAGAAAGCGTTTACTTCAATGTAGCAGACGAGATGTCGGCTTATCAAGCATGGTTAAAGCTGAGTGATCTTTATGAGAAGCAGAGTGCAGCTTCACAGGTATACTGGCTTAAGAAGCTTGTTGACTTGAAGATGAAAGAAGGGACACCTATGTCCAATCATCTGAATGAATTCAACACAATCTATAGTCAGTTGTAAGCTCAAGGTGTCAAGTTTGATGAACCTGTTAGAGCTATGTTCCTGTTGATCACATTGCCGGAAAGTTGGGACACTTTTCGCACAGCTTTGAGTAATTCTGCACCTCCAGATGGTTTGAACATAGCAAGTGTAGAAGGAAGTCTGCTTACTGAAGAAACCAATAGAAAGACAATGGACAAAGGCAAAGGAACAGCCTTAGTTGTCAGGGGAAGGACCAAAGAAAAGTACAAAGGTGGAAAGAGGAATCAGTCTTGTAGCAAGTCCCGCAGTGCTAAAGGCAAGAGTAACATAGAATGTGTCATAATAATCAATATCTAATTCTCCTAAATGATTTTCTCATATTAAACTGATCATTTAATGTGGGGAAGTGCCAAGGGAGAAAAAGCTAGAATATTGGTTAAGTTAGCAGACCGGCCACAGTAGGGATCCAAAGGAGGGAAAATAGGGATCCAAAGGGGGGGCCATCTGCAAAAGAGCCATGTGAAACAACGGGCTAAAAAGACCCTAAGGTTCAGCCCATTAAGACTTCCAAAATGCTAAGGTTCCAAAATTCAAAGGTTGTGTCCAAAGGTCAACCTTAGGGAAAATTGGATGCTTAGTGTGTGCCCAAAAAGTCTTTCTACATCCCTACATGGGAGGGGGCGAGCCCCAAAGCTAGGGGATGAGAGAGAAAGCCACACACACACACACAGGCTCCCTTTACACAAAGGGAATGAGGGACACATGTCAGCTCCCTAGGCCAGATGCCCACAAGGTGTGCCCAATTCCTATTGGAAGACCCTTGAAGTGGACCAATGAGAATTAAGCTAGAGTAAATCTAGTTTAATTAATTTAAAAACATTTAATAAAAGAAACCAATAAGAATTAAGTGTCCTAGAAGACTATTGGGCAGTCTCCCAAGGGGTCCAATGAGCATTCAGGAGCCCCATGGCTTGCCTGATTCCTATTGGCCAGGAGGCAAAGGGGTCCAATGAGAGTTTAGTTTAATTAGTTAATTATCTAAAGCTCTCACAAAAGGGGAAAGGGGGACACATGTCAGAAGGCTATCACTTATGCTGCTTAATCCCTATTGGCTTGACCTGGGGAGGTCCAATGAGGCAAAAGCCAGACTAACTTAGCAGCTAGGGCTCGCCCAAGAGAGAGGGGGGGCTGATTTTTGCTTGGCATTCACTCTCACACTCTCACACTTGACCATGTGTGAAGGGAAAATACTCTATCTCCTCCCAAGCTTTAATGGAGAGCTCATCACCTACTCCAAGCTTGTGAGATAGAAGCTTACATCAACACTCTCTTGGCATGTGGATGCAAATCCAACCAAGAGCCAAGCTTCAATGCATGCTCATCTTCTCTACCAAGCTAATTACTAAGCTAAGCTATGCTAATATGAGTGATTATGTGAGGAGATGTACTTCTTTCTCGTAAGATACTTCTTTTTCCTCTCAATCTACTCTCATACCCTGCTAGCTCTCACCATCTTCGAAGGTGTGTGAGGTCTTGGGTCTGAGAACGGGGATAATTCAAGTTGTGTTTGATTAAGTGTTTTGCTTGGTGTATGAAGCTTCCATCTTCATTGCACTAGCTAGTCTTGAAGGAACACAAAGAATTGTATTGTACAATGTCTCTCTTGATGGGAGAAACCATAATACAAAGCCTTTTGGAGGGGGGACCGGCTCCATGCAAATCCGGTCCTCAACTGTTGTCAATAGCTTAAATGCTCTCTCTTTTGAAAGTATTGTCGATGCTATCTAACTAGGTGTTATGCTTTTTGTTGCTCTCTCCACCCAAGCACTCTTGTAATTCTCATTAGGAATCAACTCTAATGAAATGCTCACTATGTTCATGCTAATTTCCGCTACACATAAGATTTTAGGCCATTAAATGTTACATTGGTATCAGAGCTCAAGGTTTCTCTTTTCTTGCTCAAGAAGGGAGGTCCTCAAGCTAGCTACAAATGGTTGGTATTATTAATTGCCTGTGAGTAAGTAGAATAGGGATTTTTCAGCCTTGCAGTGCGCCTGCCTTTGTGCAGTTAACGGGGCATCACCGTCGAGAGCTATGGTCTTAATAGTGGAGTCCTACGGGGCTTGCCTACGGCTTAACCACTATTGAGCTATTAGAAGCTTGACAGGAGCCGGTGCTGTTTTGGTGTCGAAAGACCCTCTCTTCTATTCCTTGCAATTAATGGTATTCGAGCCGCGGGTACAGTAGCTTGAGTGCTTTTTCTAAAGGGGTAAAGAGGAGTAGCAACTAGGGCTTGAAGTGCCAAAGTACACCTAAAAAGTTTACACCTAAAAGTTGTTAGAATGGCTGACAATATTAAAGAGAGTGAAATTAATGTTGATAACTTTGATTTTGCTCATGAGCAAGCTACTAATGATGCTTCAATGCTTGTTAATTATCTTGTTTCTAGGCTTCAACAAGCCATGGGCAATCCATCTCTCCAAAGTGAAGTGCAACGGCAGCTCCGTGCTCACGGGATTCTCCAAGCTCATCACCATGACGAGAGAACACCTAGGAAGCCTCCTTGTGAGACTACCAAAAGAGGTCTCTCTCCGATTCGGGAAGAAGAAGAGAATCCATATGAAGGGCTCAAGAACTTACTTCTTGATGATGCATCTCCTTCCCAAAGGAGAACTCAAGAGCCTCCACCGAAGGAACGAGAAAGAAGCGAGTCTCCCGCCACCTCGGCGGAGATGGCTCCACGAAGACGGCGGGCTAAACGCTCTCCATCACCACCAAAGCGGAGAAGACCATCACACTCTTCTCCACGCCATAATTCAAAGAGGGATGATAAAAAGCAAGAGAAGAAAAAGGCGAGAAAGAGGACACCCTCTTCTCCATCTTCTTATCCTCTTCCTCTTATGAAAGCTATGGTGAAGACGACAAAGATCAAGACAAGAAAAAGGCGAGAAAGAGGTCACCCTCTTCTCCACCTTCTTCAAATTCTTCATCTTCTGAAGAAAGTGATGGTGCAACTTTTGAACCATCAAAAAGAAGAGGCCATAGGAAATCCTATGCCGCATGGAAGAGGTCGTCCAAGCTGAAGAAATTCAAAGAGGGAGGGAAGAGCATCTCTTTCCTTACCTATGATGGCACCTTCGGTGCTACAGACAAAGTTTTGGCCTTTATCCAGCAATTCGATGCGGCGTTTGGAGATGAGGGCTTCACGGAGTCCTCTAAGCTACGCCATGTAGCTATGCACTTTCAAAAGTCCGCCAGACAATGGTGGTCTAGCCTACGAGCCAACGGTGAAGCTCCACGAACATGGAAGGCTTTAAGAGCTTCCATTATGAAGCAGTTTTTGGCCACCGATGCCAAAGACAAAGTACTCACCGAATGGCGAAGCTTAAAGCTCTCTCCCAATGAATCCATCCACAAATATGTAGACAAGTTTTGGGACCTACAACTCAAAGCCACTGTCTTCAAAAAGTTGGATTTTGGAGAGCAAAAGCAACAATTTTGTGCGGGCTTAACCGAAGAAATGGCGGAGTATGTCAACTCCCAAAGGCCACGTACCATATCGGCGGTAATACACCATACTATGGTGGCCTCGCGAATCAATTTCCAAACGGGGGGTAAAAGAAATAATAAGCCCCCGAAAACAAGGTTCCAATGAGCCTAAGGGGAAGGACAATGTCCAAAAGTCTCCTAAGGGCAATTCCAACAAAGCTAAAGAGAAGGGAGTTTACAAAGGAAAGAATAAACTCTCTCCTGAAGAGCTTGAGCGTTATCGTAAAGATAACCGGTGTTTCAAGTGCGGCGAACAAGGGCATGCGTACCGCGCTTGTCCCCAAAAGAACAACCGCCAAGATCCTCCTAGAGCTTCTTTGGTTGAAATCCAAGAGGAGGAGATTCACCAAACTCACCACAAAGGATCTCCTCTATGCCATGCTTGGGGAAAGGTAAGAGAACATGATGCTTTTATTCTCTTTGACCCTGGTTCTACTCACAATTTCATATCTATGGAGTTAGCCACCAAGCTAGGCATACAATCCTACGAGATGGGAGATATCCTACCCGCAGACAGTGCCTTCAAGGGGCAAGAAGCTTCAGTCACTCCCTTAATCGGGAAATTGAGGCTTCATGTCCAAGGCTATGTGGACAAAGAGGACTTCTTTATCTCTCCTCTCAAGCATGAGGATGTAATCCTAGGGGCACCATGGTTTGACCGTCTGGCTGCCCATGTTAAATTTCCTGAAAGGAGAATCTCCTTTAAGTTCAGGGAAAAGGACATGTATATAGATGCTAGGGAGATGGGTAACACCATCCCCATTGTACATACACCAGCTTTCAACAAGTCAATAAAGAGCTCTATTTCCGTGTACATGATTTTTGTTAAAGATTCTCAAAATGAACCTAATGCTTTAGCAAAAGAAAATAAAAGCAACCAAAAGGAATTAGAGTTATCCAATTTTCTCAAGGGGTTTCAAGATGTCTTTATTGACGACATCCCTTGTGAGCTACCTCCTAAACGAGGTAATGACGACCATGCAATTGAACTTCTTCCAGGAAGTTCACCGCCTAACAAACCTCCTTATAGAGTTTCTCAAGCTCAACAAGAGGAGATTATGCGGCAAGTGCATGAGTTAATTGAGAAGGGCATGGTTAGGCCTAGCTCATCTCCATTTTGCTCACCTGTGCTATTAGTGCAAAAGAAAGACGGCACATATCGTATGTGTGTCGACTATAGAGCACTAAATAGGATCACTATCAAGAATAGGTTTCCCGTTCCACGGGTAGAAGACCTATTTGATAAGCTACAAGGATCGACCTACTTCAGTAGGATTGACCTAAAAAGTGGCTATCATCAAATAAGGATAGTTGATCAAGACATTGTAAAGACCGCATTTCGTACTACATTTGGTCTTTACGAATACATTGTCATGCCTTTTGGCTTGACTAATGCACCAGCCACATTTAACCGCTTGATGGAGAAGCTGTTCAGCCTCATCGAACCTTCACTGGAGTGTTCTTTGATGATATTATCATCTACTCTAATTCATTAGAGGAACACAAGCAACACCTCCAGGTAATATTTCAAGTTTTAAGAGAGAATAAACTTTATGTTAATCGAAAGAAAAGTGAATTTTTCTTGCAAGAGATTCAATATTTAGGTCACATTATCTCTCAAGATGGAATCCAAATGGATCCATCCAAGTTAGAGGTAATAAAAGGATGGCCTAAACCAAGGAATCTTCATGAACTAAGAAGCTTTATAGGTATGTGTGCATACTATAGACGCTTCATAGAAAAGTTCTCACAAATTGCGGGACCATTACATGACCTAACAAAGAAAAATGTTAGGTATACGTGGTCTGCTAAGGAGAACAATGCTTTCGAAAAGCTTAAAGAAAAGCTTATCTCTCAACCTGTGCTTACACTACCGGATCTCTCAAAACCATTTGAGGTCCAATGTGATGCTTGTGGTGATTGCCTTGGGGCTGTTTTGCTCCAAGAAGGGCACGCCATAGGCTATGAGAGTCGAAGGCTCGACCCTGTTGAGCAAGCTCTAGGCATATACGAAAAAGAACTCCTTGCAGTTCTACATGCCTTAGACTCATGGAAGCACTATTTATTGGGGACTCCTTTCATTCTGCGAACGGATCACCAAAGTCTTAAGTACTTCATGACGCAGACCAAGCTCTCCGACAAACAAATGAGGTGGGCAAATTTCCTTTCGCAATTTCATTTTCATATTGCTCACATTGCTGGCAAGCATAATCAAGTAGCCGATGCACTCTCAAGACGACCGAGAGTGAATGCGGTTTCCATAGCAACTCACAATGATCTATCTTTAATGATAGATGAGTATGCTATTGATCCCGATTTTAGAGATGTGATTTCAGCCCTTGCATTAGGGAAGAAAGAAGAACCATTTACTTTACAAGATGGTTATCTTCTCTATGGCAATAGACTATGCGTTACTAACTCACTACGTGAGAAAGTAATGTATGAATCTCATGCTCCCCCATATGCGGGGCATAGAGGGATTCAGTCTACCCTAAAGGGAATTGAAACATATTTCTATTGGCCTACCATGAAAGTGAACATACATGAGTATGTTTCCAAATGTGTGGTATGTCAAAAGACAAAATTTGATAGAGGGAAGCAACTTGGATTGCTTCAACCCTTGCCAATCCCTAATTCACCATGGGAGAGCATATCCATGGATTTTATCTTTGGATTGCCTAAGTCTATCCATGGGAATACGGGAATATGGACGATAGTAGACAGGTTCAGTAAACAAGCTCATTTTATACCTGTCAAAAAGACTATCAAAGCCCATCAAATGGCAACCCTCTTCATTTCACAAATTTTCAAGTACCATGGCTTGCCAATGTCCATAGTGTCGGATAGAGATCCTAGAATGACCAGTAATTTCTGGAAGGGTCTCTTTGAGAATTTAGGAACAAGGCTAAACTTCTCTTCGGCCTATCATCCACAAACTGATGGCCAAAGTGAAATAGCTAACCTAACTATTCTCGATCTACTAAAAGCCTATGTAACGGAAGTAGATCAAAGATCCCAATGGGAGAAGTACTTACCCTTAGTAGAGTATGCTTACAATAACACTGTACATACTTCTACAGGAAAAGCACCTTTCGAGGTAATTGAGGGAAGATCAAAAAGTCCCTTGCTACTTAAGGTACATGGGAAGATCTTCGCTGCAGATGAGTATAGCCGAGACCTACAAGAATCTTTCCAAAAGATTAAGGATGCTATCTCTATCTCACAGCAAAGGCAAAAGGCTGCTGCTGACAAGCACAGAAGAGCCCAAGCCTTTAAAGAAAACGATTGGGTCTTGTTAAAGTTTCCCAAGGCTCGATTAAGGCACACGACGGGCAAGAATCCTACGGGCCACCAAAAGTACTATGCTAAACTAGCAAAAAGGTACTATGGTCCCTTCCAGATTCTTAGGCCAATCAATGAGATGGCCTATCAACTTAAGTTGCCCAATCATTGGCTCATACACAATGCTTTTCATGTGAGCCTCTTAAAGCCTTACAAAGGAGAGCCACCTCAAGAACCAACTATTGAAGACCCACCGGAGATCGAGGACCACGAGGAGGTGCTGCAGCCCGAGTCCATTCTCCGACATGAAGACAAGGTATTAAGAGGCGGTAAGACTATCCGACGATATCTTATTAAGTTTAAGAATTATCCTTTTGAAGATGCTAGATGGATGCAAGGCATACAATTAAAGGATAACCTAAACCTTGTCAATGCTTACAATGCTTCCCAAGAGTAAGCAAATGTACAAAATGTTAAAAATGAACAAAAATTTTTGTCTTATAAGACTCTCTTTTTCTTTATTTGTGCACAAAAATGAAGTAGTATGCATGCTTAGATCAAGTTTGCGGAGACGACGTCTCCCGAACACCAAGTAGAGCTTGTCACTCTACTATGGAAGACTGATAGGACTAATGTGCAGACATGCTTGCGGCAGCCTCAGGCTCTCAAGCGCCAAATGGACTAGTCATCCATTATGGAATGATGTCGTAGGGTAACATAGGGATCCTCTACCCGCTAAGAAAAGGACTCATGCATATGCTTTATCTTCTCTACACCATAGTCGAGGACGACTATGATTTCAAGAGAGAGGTAATGTCATAATAATCAATATCTAATTCTCCTAAATGATTTTCTCATATTAAACTGATCATTTAATGTGGGGAAGTGCCAAGGGAGAAAAAGCTAGAATATTGGTTAAGTTAGCAGACCGGCCACAGTAGGGATCCAAAGGAGGGAAAATAGGGATCCAAAGGGGGGGCCATCTGCAAAAGAGCCATGTGAAACAATGGGCTAAAAAGACCCTAAGGTTCAGCCCATTAAGACTTCCAAAATGCTAAGGTTCCAAAATTCAAAGGTTGTGTCCAAAGGTCAACCTTAGGGAAAATTGGATGCTTAGTGTGTGCCCAAAAAGTCTTTCTACATCCCTACATGGGAGGGGGCGAGCCCCAAAGCTAGGGGATGAGAGAGAAAGCCACACACACACACACAGGCTCCCTTTACACAAAGGGAATGAGGGACACATGTCAGCTCCCTAGGCCAGATGCCCACAAGGTGTGCCCAATTCCTATTGGAAGACCCTTGAAGTGGACCAATGAGAATTAAGCTAGAGTAAATCTAGTTTAATTAATTTAAAAACATTTAATAAAAGAAACCAATAAGAATTAAGTGTCCTAGAAGACTATTGGGCAGTCTCCCAAGGGGTCCAATGAGCATTCAGGAGCCCCATGGCTTGCCTGATTCCTATTGGCCAGGAGGCAAAGGGGTCCAATGAGAGTTTAGTTTAATTATTTAATTATCTAAAGCTCTCACAAAAGGGGAAAGGGGGACACATGTCAGAAGGCTATCACTTATGCTGCTTAATCCCTATTGGCTTGACCTGGGGAGGTCCAATGAGGCAAAAGCCAGACTAACTTAGCAGCTAGGGCTCGCCCAAGAGAGAGGGGGGGCTGATTTTTGCTTGGCATTCACTCACACACTCTCACACTTGACCATGTGTGAAGGGAAAATACTCTATCTCCTCCCAAGCTTTAATGGAGAGCTCATCACCTACTCCAAGCTTGTGAGATAGAAGCCTACATCAACACTCTCTTGGCATGTGGATGCAAATCCAACCAAGAGCCAAGCTTCAATGCATGCTCATCTTCTCTACCAAGCTAATTACTAAGCTAAGCTATGCTAATATGAGTGATTATGTGAGGAGATGTACTTCTTTCTCGTAAGATACTTCTTTTTCCTCTCAATCTACTCTCATACCCTGCTAGCTCTCACCATCTTCGAAGGTGTGTGAGGTCTTGGGTCTGAGAACGGGGATAATTCAAGTTGTGTTTGATTAAGTGTTTTGCTTGGTGTATGAAGCTTCCATCTTCATTGCACTAGCTCGTCTTGAAGGAACACAAAGAATTGTATTGTACAATGTCTCTCTTGATGGGAGAAACCATAATACAAAGCCTTTTGGAGGGGGGACCGGCTCCATGCAAATCCGGTCCTCAACTGTTGTCAATAGCTTAAATGCTCTCTCTTTTGAAAGTATTGTCGATGCTATCTAACTAGGTGTTATGCTTTTTGTTGCTCTCTCCACCCAAGCACTCTTGTAATTCTCATTAGGAATCAACTCTAATGAAATGCTCACTATGTTCATGCTAATTTCCGCTACACATAAGATTTTAGGCCATTAAATGTTACAGAATGCTACCATTGTGGCAAGAAGGGTCACATGAAAAGAGATTGCAGAGAATGGAAAGCAGAAAAAGGCAAAGAGAAAGCTAAAGACCATGGTGAGAAGAACAAGTCCTCAGTGAAGATTCAAGAAATAAATGTGACAAACACTGTTGTAGAGGATGACAGTCTAGTGTCAGGAGACATCTACTTCTTGAAAAATACAATGGACTCAGCTCTTCTTACAGCATCTGATGGAAATGCACTGAGTGACTGGATTATAGACTCAGGGGCATCACTTCATGTGTCTCCAAACAAGGAGTGGTTTACCTCTTATGTGACCACTAAAGATCATGTTCGGCTAGGCAATGGGTAGACATGTGAGATCTTAGGTGTTGGAGATGTTCAATTGAAGTTTCAGAATGGCTCTTCTTTCACGCTGAAGAATGTGAGACATGTTCCCGCAATTACAAAGAGCTTGATCAGCACAGGTTTACTTGATGATGCTGGCTACGTCACCACTTTTGGACAGAACATGTGGAAGATATCCAAGGGTTCTATGACAGTAGCACATGGAGTAAAGTCTGGAGGACTTTACATGATTTATGTATCAAATGTCTCTAAAAATGTAATCAATGTAACCGAGCAGCCGAACGTTTCTTTGTGGCATAGCCGGTTAGGACATATGTCCAAGAAGGGAATGGAAATCTTGTCTCGTTCTGGTTATTTGCCTGGCTTTTCATTTAATGATTTTGAATTCTGTGAACATTGTCTGTATGGTAAGCAAACACAGCAGCCACATAAGCATAGAAGCAGTAGAAGAGATACACAGTTGGCACTTGTTCATAGTGATTTGTGTGGACCTATGCCTAACCTATCTCTAGGGGGAGCTTCTTACTTTATGACATTTATAGATGATTACTCGAGGAAAGTATGGGTTTACTTTCTCAAGCACAAGGATGAAGCGTTTAGTGTTTTCAAAACGTTTGTGACACTTGTGGAGAATCAGAGTGGCAAGAAGCTTAAATGCTTACGCACTGACAATGGTGGAGAGTATGTTTCAAAGGCCTTTCAGGACTTTTGTGAGTCAAAAGGTATAAAACGTGAACTTACTGCTCCTTACAATCCTCCTCAAAATGGTGTTGCTGAGAGGATGAATAGGACCATACAAGAGAAGGTCAGAAGTATGTTGTCTAATGCACAGCTGCCAAATGGGTTTTGGGCTGAAGCTGTATCAACAGCTGTTCATCTTGTAAATAGATCTCCTAGCAAGGTTTTGCAGAAGGATTCAGTGCCAGAGATGGTATGGTCAGGCAAAATGCCCTCATACAAGCATCTCAGAGTCTTTGGCTGTGAGGCATATACTCACGTTCCAAAGGAATTTAGGAACAAACTTGAGCCAAAGAGTAGAAAGTGCATCTTTCTAGGCTATGGTAATTCTGGTGAGATGGGGTACAGACTTTGGGATCCCGAATCCAGAAAGGTTGTCCGCAGCAATGATGTTCACTTTAATGAATCCAAATATCATTCTAAACCAGAGAGGGTTGAGGAGATTAGAAGAGTTGTCTTCCAAGAAGATGGACCTGCACGTGCAAGACAAAATGTCAGGGCTCAAGAGGAGCAAGGACAGGATAGAGTGGAACCACAGGTTGTGGCTGAGCCTGAGCCACCTATTGTGCGTAGATCTGGACGTGTCACGCGACCTCCTGATAGGTTTGTTCCATCTATGAACTATGTCATGTTGACTGATTGCAATGAGCCTTCATGTTACAAGGAAGCAGTGCAAATGAAGGACTCCGGGAATTGGCAATTGGCCATGCAGTCAGAGATGACAGCTCTGCATAAAAACAAGACATGGAAGCTAGTTAAATTACCACAGGGCAAAAAGGCTCTACCTTGTAAATGGGTTTACAGGTATAAGATCACCGCTCATGATAGTCAGCCAAAGTACAAAGCAAGGCTTGTTGCCAAGGGCTTTAAGCAAGAACAAGGCATTGACTTTGATGAAGTCTTCTCTCCGGTGGTCAAGATGACTACATTGAGATGCTTTCTTGCATTGGTTGCCATATTAGATTTGGTGTTGCACCAAATGGATGTCAAGACAGCGTTCTTGCATGGTGATTTAGATGTGGAAATTTACATGCAGCAGCCAGAAGGGTTTGTTGAGAAAGGCAAGGAAGATTGGGTATGCCAGTTGTTAAAGAGTCTTTATGGCTTAAAACAATCACCGAGGGCATGGTACCATAAATTCCACAAGTTTATGCTTTCTCAAGGCTACAAACGTAGTGAGTTCGATCACTGTCTATATACAAAGAAGGCTAAGGATGGTAGTTGGCTGATCCTTATTTTGTATGTGGATGACATGTTGATTGCTGGCAAGCACTTGGAAGAAATTTCAGCTTTGAAGTCAAAGATGGCAAAATCGTTTGACATGAAAGACATGGGTGAGGCAAGTCATATACTTGGTATGCGCATTGAGAGAGACAGATCAAAGAAGTTGATTTGGTTATCTCAAACAGAGTATATTGACAAGGTTTTGCAACGTTTCAATATGGAGAAGGGAAAGGCACTGAGTGTTCCATTGCCACCATATGTGAAACTTAGCAAACAAGATTGTCCTGTGTCTGAGGAAGAACAGGCTGAAATGGATAAGATTCCATATGCGTCTGCAGTGGGTAGTTTGATGTATGCAATGATTGCTACTCGCCCAGACATTGCATTTGCAGTGGGAGTAGTAAGTCGATACATGTCAAACCCAGGCAAGAAACATTGGGAGGCAGTGAAAGGAATATTGAGATACCTGAAAGCTACAAAGAGTATGCGTATATGCTATGGGAGTCAGGAGCTAAGTGTAAAGGGTTTTACAGACTCAGATTATGCAGGTGACTTAGACAACCGAAGGTCTACGTCAGGGTATGTCTTTACATTGGCTGGTGGAGCAGTATCATGGCGTTCTAGATTACAAGATTGTGTTACTCAGTCTACTACAGAGGCTGAATATGTTGCAGCATCAGAGGCATGCAAAGAATCAATTTGGCTTAATCGACTAGTAACAGATTTGGGAATCAAAGAAGAGATGCCTGTGTTATATTGTGATAGTCAAAGTGCTATACAATTGGCTCGCAATCCAGTTTATCACTCAAAGACAAAGCATGTGGATGTGAAGTATCATTTCATCAGGGAAATGCTCGAGGATAAGCAACTTCAGCTTGTCAAAGTTCACACCACAGAAAATCCTGCTGATCTACTTACAAAAGGACTTCCCTCAGAGAGCTTTGCGCATTTTCACAAGCAGTTAGGTGTAGGGTAGTACATCACTTCTCTACATCTCTTGTATATTAGCTTGTATAGTAGCTTCTCTCACACTTAAAGTACCACATTGGACTTTAAGTGGGAGGTTGTTGGGGTATAAAGCCCAATGTGGTCGCCCAGGTAAGTGGGCGGGCCGCCAGGTATGTACACATATTCTTTTGTAAAAACCTAATAAGAACTCACTATGCTCTACACATTACAGTAGAGCGAGTTCACCATATCGTCGTGCTCTTCTTCTCGCACTCTCTCTCGCGTCGCACTTTCGCTCGTACTCCTTCATCAGTTTGGTCCCATAGACCTTTGGAAGACGAGAAATATAGCATGTCATGTTGCTCTCTCTCTTTCCCCTCCCAATATGACTACTTACAGTGGTGGACATTGATGAGCTCTTCCATGACTATTGCGATACTTTTTGCAATGATGCCCAATGCCGGGCATCCATGGGACTTGACGATGACAACGATGATTTTAGTCTATTTTTGTACCCAGACATTGTATTAGAACCACAAGGACTATCTCACTTTGTTTTTGTAGGTAATTTTTGTATTTTAAAGACGGATACTATAACATTTCATTTCTCTCTCTCTTTTCACAACCCCCCCCGCCCCCCCTGTTGTCATGTTTTGATAATTGACGTCAATCATGATATAATTTTGACAATTATGCAACGTATAATAATCCACTAATTGCATTATATATATATATATATATATATATATATATATATATATATATATACATATATATATATAGTAAAAATAAAGTAAAAAATACATTAGAGAACATGCATCTACCTGGTACCTGAACAATGCACAAGGCATGGCTCATATATAATTTGGACGCTAGTGTACACTAACCACCCTTAGAATTGCAGCTTATCCCGAGAAACTTTGCTCATTCTAGTTAAACATGGTCACTGAGTTGAAAGCAGTTTTTCGATGAAACTTTCAGCCAAAATTAAGTGCTCAAAACTATTTGAGCACAAGTTGCCCTACCACTACTCATACACTCGATAAGTTCTTGCTATTGGTACTAAAATGTTCATAAATGTGTTCTATGTTTATTAGCATTCTTTTCAAATGAATCTACCTACATTTTAATTACACAAACTCTTTGTGCATTATATTTCTACTTTTAATGCCAATGGTAAGCATATATATCACACATTCATGTCGACTTCTCATTGTTAACATGGCATGTTTTAAAACTGATCTTTGGGAGAGAATTTGTACGAAATGGAAACAATCATATTGATAGACATACAAGGGGACATCAATAGACTCTAGATATTCCGGCTTTTGGCCATGTAAATTGAGTGTATGATTAGATTGTTGTTGAATTTAACACAAAGTTGTTTTTAGTGCTTTGTTTTTTAGAAAAGTTTTGTAGATAAATCTAAATACAATGTTACAATGTTCTCATATCAAGTCCCATGTATGACATTTTTTAATGCATTCTGATAATACCCCTCTTGAAACATCATTTCAGTTATCCCTGATAAGTAAAATCTCTGTATGTATCTTTAGACCTAAAAGTAACATTATCTAATTCACCACCACAAGTGCTTATCCCATCTCTTCTCTTATCTTGGCCCCTCCAAATTCCCCCACCCTTCACCACATCTCCTTATGCATGAATCCTCTAGTTTAATAGTGGTTTGATAAATTAATAATTATTATATTTGATTTCTTTTAAGTGAGTCTTTTTGTAGATATTCTCACACCCCTATAGATACCTAAGCACCTTTGTAGCAGGCAAGAAATTTTTCAGATGCTTTTAAGAAGATAGAACTTCCTTACTTGTTTACATTATGTTGCAAAATCCATTGTTTCTAATGTCATGGGTTCTACTTTCTTTGATTGGACTCTTACTGAGATGACTTGTCATACCACTACTTACATGAGCTAAGTTGGTGTGCGATGATCGCTAACATTTGATGCATACTTCCACATTCCAGTTTATTCCAATTTCATATCAAACATGTCATTTATTTTTCACTTTTTATGCCTAGACTAGTCCATTGGTCGTAGACACACAGATTCGCCGATTTTGACAGTGTGTAGATACTCATCTTGGTGCAGATTCGTCAATTTAGGTAGCACATTGATAAAACGGAAGATTCATGATTCTTAAACAATATCCAATACAGATTTTCCAATTTAGGTAGCATTAGTGCAGATACGCCAATTTAGGCAGCACATCTTATTGGTGTAGATTCGCCGATTTAGGCAACACCGATCACAAAATCATGCTGTAGTGGTTGGCCACCACTATAACTAGTATGACTTTGTTACTCGGGTATACAAAATGAGGGATTTTTGGATTTGGATTTGAAATGGATATATATATTGGCAGGTATTTGGATTTGGATTTGGAATCGATATATGATGATTTTTTGTCGCAATAATATTTATGGAATTGCAATTGACATTGATGAGAATTCACTTATTGAACGATGATTGTGACCAATGATATCCTAATTCATCAGGGTATGACATATACTGCTTATTCTAGTGGTGTGGGACACTAGAATTGGTAGTATGTGGATGACGACAATCATAAACAATGTTATTTAGTTTAATATTTTCTTCCTTTAATTATGACATGTTCCTAACCAAGAATACTAATCACTATTTTTGACAAGTATTGTTTGTAGATTCTTATCTTTGCAACTGAGGACAATTGCTTTCTAACGGAGAGGTCTGTTATGGAATTGATATTTTACTATTTATTTCTCTCTCTCTCTCTCTCTCTCTTTGTTCGTGTATTACACGACTATGCGCTTATGGGATTGCCATGTCTTTGCTATTTTTGTAGGGCTCGTTGTGCTCTCGTTTGTAGCACGACACATATTAGATGCATTATTGACCAAGTGCCGCTTGAATCCAAAGAGTAAAAATAGATTAAATACGAGCATCACATAGCCGCATTATTGAGCGATGCCCTTATGTTTCTTTTGCATGGGGAAGGGAAGTTGACTCACCATAATGATTTTAGTATTGCCGCGTTACCAACGTAGTACCCATATGATGAGCCAATACTTATCACAAGGACATCATATTCCCCGTGTAACCAAGGTGATGCCCCCGTGGTAAGCACCATTTCAGAGAACGGCTAATGCACACACCCACGTTGTGTGATAAGGTATCCTTATTGCCATACAATACAACACAAGGTATGCTACCACACGACACACACACAACACAAACACATGAGTCATGTGGTCAGGTACTTTGCTGCCGGCCATGCATTCTGATGCAAAGCATGCTCCCACACGACCCCCCCCCCCCCCCCCCCCCCCCCCCCCCCCCCCTCTCTCTCTCTCTCTCTCTCTCTCTATGGTTCTCAAAATGCTACCTCGCGAGCCTGTCCGGATGTGCCTTTTTATTATGTTGCAGGCCCACTGGGATTTTTGCTTTTCTTGGTCAACCCGCCGATTTTTTTGCTTTTCCTTGGCCAACCCATCAAGAAAAGCAAAAAGCTCGACAAGCTTTTAGTGGGTTAACAAGTCACCCTAAACCGACGTATTTGTGATCATGTAAATTGTAATTATGTAAATATAACAATAAGACTTAGTAATTACATAAAATTTTATGTGATCATTTAAATATTAAATCCCTGACAAGAATTCACCAAAGAAATATAGGAGCCCTTCTCCATCATATTCTCAAATTGTGCAAAGTTGGAGCATAGAGCGGTGGTAGCACAATGCTCAAGACATAGGCAAGACTCACAAGTTACATGCGTCAATATAGTGGTTAGAAAATGAGCTCCAGGTCAGTAATACCTTGACCAATTTCTTGGTTTGCAACATGTTTACACTTGTCTTTGCCGCAATATGCTATCTTTCTACTCTATTATGGCAAGGCTCTTTTAGGCAATATAGCCATGTGCTTGAAGCTACAAAAAATAAGGAGATTTTGGATGGGCACCCTTGCGGGGAGGTGAATGGCGCCAACCAGCCAAATGGGGAGGTAAAGTTGAGTCTCTCTCTCTCTCTCTCTCTCTCTCTCTCTCTCTCTCCTTGTGTGTGTGTATACACACACACACACACACACACACACACACACACACACACACACACACACACACACATATATATATATAGATGAGTCTTACCATACACCGAGCGAACTTTACCGACCAAACGAAGAAACCGAGCGAAACCCATGTGTGTGTGTGTCAAAAGGTAAGCATACAAAATGACACGTGCATGAAAAAATAGCGTACTTCAGTGATGTAAAGCAATGGTGGTTCTCCATACCTCTGAATGAAGAACAATATTGAATCATTGCACTGCAAAGAAAAAAGAGAATAGTAAGATAGGAGATAAATAAAATCTACAAGTCGCCCTTCTAAATTAACCTAAAATATATAATTAGGAAGGGTAAATCAAAAGTTTCAAAGGACTATGGTCTCCCTTCTAGAATGAGCCTTTCTGGCTAGCATGGCCTCCCTTAGCTAGATGCAGGCCCTCTCACAAGTTCTTGGAATGGCGTGGTTGCAGAGTAGACATATTATAAGCATGGTATTTAAATGCATCCTTGTTTTGTGCTGGCCTATTGAGAACAACGAAAGAAGTGGAACAAACACACCTCATTCAGTGCTCTATACATTACTGCACTAATGTGGGATATTTTAGATTCAACATAGAGGAGATTCACATGCGTGAATGGGTGGGGTAAAGCAGACGTGAGATGCATTCTTTCCTTGCCCTTGAATAAACTGAGCATGGAAAAATAAACTGTCGTTTTCTCACCAAACGAAGCCTTGCTCCAACTAACTCTGTAGTTTTTTACAAAGTTAGCTTGCAAGAGCCAGTGTTCATAGAAAATTGACCTTTAATGTTGTTTTAAAGGACAAAAGCTGAAAATTCATAGCTAGGCAAGAGGATCAACTTGATGGAAATTGACTAGGATTTTGGTGTAGAACTTGGTAAAAGCACTAAAACCATCACTAGTGGGAGATTAACAATGCTCTTCTTTTTTCCAATTGGTTGCTAAGAATGTTTTTTGCAACACTGGCGAGAGCTTCATTTCATAGAAGTAGCCCAAAAACGATCTCATCATCAACACATTCCGCAGCTTGTGTGCGAACATGCTCATCAATGATAGGGAAAAATCATTTTCTCAAACATATAAATTCCTTTCCTTAAATTTGCTAAAAGGAGATTTGAAAAAATTGGGTTATTTATTCAAATTTTTAGACTATTTTGTTCTATTTTAGGGCGGATTTTTCCCTTTTTCCAACCGACAGTTTTGAAATGGAAAATGGCACCATATTAAGCTGAGACACATTTTTCCAGAACAATGGCGCTCATAATACGTGAAGAGGGTGCGTTGCATGTGGACTCTCGAGGATAGAGACAAGAGGATTGGACCCTCGTTTGGTGCTAGAAACCATTCTGCGGCGGCCCGTCGGCATCCTTTAGGATAGGAAACCATAATAGATAGGCTTTTTGCGTGCTGATAGCCTCTCAGGCCCGAGCGACTCCTGAATCCCTTGTGCTTCTACTGGAGTCTGGTAAGATCTCTTTTGAGCCAAGACCCTCGTTTGCTGCTTGAAACCATTCCGTGGCTGCGTGGAATCCTTTAGGATAGGAAACCATGATAGCCAGGCGGTCCGGATCTTTTCTCATCCATGATTTTAATGCATACAAAGTTTCAAAGCTCTTTTAAAAGTCTTGCTGCTGAGTCGATGATAATGTATAGACTTTCTTTCTCCTTCAGATACAACACATCGCGGCTGCACGAAGACCTCTATAGTCTCTCTCTCTCTCTCTCTCTCTCTCTCTCTCTCTCTCTCTCTCTCTCTCTCTCTCTCTCTCTCTCTCTCTCTCTTTGCATGCTGACAGCCTCTCAGGCCCGAGCCGCTTGACTTTCCCATGCTTCTGTTGGAGTTTGCAAGATCTCTCTCTCTCTCTCTCTCTCTCTCTCTCTCTCTCACACACACACACACACACACACACACACACACACACACACACACACACACACACACACACACACACACACACACACACACACCTTTGTGTGAGCTGGCAGTTGTAGGTTTTGAGCTAAGATGCATTCAGGGGTTTGGGAAAAATGTCTCAACGTGATATCGTGTTGTTTTCAATTTCAAAACTTCTGGTTGAGGGCAAGGGGAAAAGGAGAAATTCCGCCCCAAAATAGAGAAAAATAGTGTAAAAGCCTGAAAAAATAACCGAACTTTAGTTTCCTCTTGACAAAAACAAAATCAAGGAAAGAGTTTTGTATGTTTGGAGAAAATAAATTTTCCCGAACACACTGGATGCATTGCAATATGCAAGCATCTAGTAATTCAATACGCACGCCCTGGAGGCTCTGCGTCAGCAAATAAGTAGATATATTGACCAGTTAAATCCTGACAAGTGGAATTTACCTTTGATGACCTTCATTCTCACTTATGCTTGGGACACTGCACAAAATGGTATCGTGCCGACTGGGACCGTTTTGTGCATTGTCCCAAGCATGCCTTGAAGCTCAAGATAGGTACTCTGATAGTTTTTTGAACACAACAAAGAGGATGAAAGTATAAAGAAATAGGTGGTGAGAAGGAAGGAGAGGGATGGAATGCATTTATATGGGGAGAGGCAACAAGGATCCCCATTATTGTGGTGTAGTAGTGTAAGCAAGCGTCCTGTAGAGGTGTAATAGGTGGGAGGCAGCAAGCTAGGAGCCCCATATCAACGAAGAGTGCAACGGTGACTATGGAGTAACTATGTCACATAGATTCAAGAATTAACACATCAGGGCCAAGCCCACATATGGTTAGACACTTTCTCAACTATGGTGGAGGCCATGCTATTCCAGATATGGCACACGTTAGAGGGCCCGCATCTAGCTAAGGGAGGTCGTGCTAGCCTGCAAGGCTCATTCTTGAAGGGAGACCATAGTCCTTTTAAATTTTTGATTTACCCTTCTTGATTATATGTTTTAGGGTAATTTAGAAGGGTGACTTGTAGATTTTATTCATCTCATGATTCTTTTGAAGGGGTAACATTTTGTCCACTCTTCTCTAAAGGGTTAGAGTGCCTTCAAAATTTTGCCATGCTTGCTTGCAATCAAGCGGATTATGTGATGCATGAGGTTACATGACATGCTCAACTTCGCCGTGTCCATTGTCCGCCTTGCTCCCTCGTATCTATTTGCTAATATCCCCCCTCCCCCTCGTCCTCTGATTCTTGCAGCTCGCCATGCTATGTTGAAAACATGCCCCCTTAGCATGGCACAGTGTGTCTCATTGGCTCTTCACTACCCTACGGATGCTTCTCCCTACCCTATCACCTTCACCCACTCCCTCAATAGTCAGCTTCCAATAAACCCACCTCAGAAATGAGTGCCCTCAACCATCCACACTTGTGTATACAATCATTCCTCTCCATAGCCATTTAAATCTAATGTACTATCCTCCTCAAAGCCTCCTCCTCAAATGCAGCACATATTTTTCACATTAGCACTACTAATTCAATTCAAAAGGACGTGACTTATGCCATGAATATTGTAGACTTTCCTCAATGTACTTGTGAGGAATTCTAAAAACAAGATAGCTAGTGCCTCACATATGTGCCATGCAAACACATGTATTTTGTGTTCTTTCATGTCCTCGGGTTAGACTGTGCAGTTCATGAATTTATGCATCATGATACACTAACATAAGTAGAGCTATTCTAGGGGTTCGGAGGGAAGAGATTTTAAGCATATCATCATGTCCCTGACAAGTTGCTATTTTCAATTGCATATGGATTGACAATTTTTTTCAAACATGTGATGTACAACGTTTCCAAGTTTTTGTAGTACTTGTTTCATTTTCTTAGCCTAGATAACTTAAGCAAGTTTGCATTTTCTATCAAGATTTTAGCAAGCTTCGCTCGAAAAAATATGTCGCTCGGTTTTTTTTGCTCGGAATGTGGATCCCCCCTAGATATGTATATATGAGAGAGAGAGAGAGAGAGAGAGAGAGAGAGAGAGAGAGAGAGAGAGAGAGAGAGAGAGAGAGAGAGAGAGAGAGAGAGAGAGAGAGAGAGAACCAATGTTCTCTCAAAAGTAAGCTTCAATTGCACTCCATTCACCCTATGATGTAGCTACTTGCCATTCATCCTTACCAACTGATTTGTACCATTAGGAAAAGAATTTTACACCTGATATTGTTATGCTGACTTCTTCTTTAGCTTCTTTTAGAAGGTAGAATTTAAATAACTGTGTAGCTTCTTGACCAATTCTAGCATACCCTTTTTCAAAAGCTTTGATTGAATTTGCAACTCTCTTCTCTCTTTTCTTGAAATAAAAATATGCATCAGCTTCTCTATTCATCTACAAAGTCTCAAAAAAAGTGCCCTGATCATGTACAATATCCTTTTAAGCTTTACTGACATTCCATATACCTTCCAATGCTCCAAACTGTGCATGTATAAGCAAGAGTTCCTCTTTACCATAAACCAAATTAAACGGTGTGAACTTTGTATCTCTTGATAAGGAGTCATGTAAGCCCCCAAATTCTTAACTAGATTGGCCTCCCACTCATCCATCTGCATGTATATAGACCTGGTGATTATTGCTAAATTTGAGAAATTTTCACATATTTTGTATATTCATCGCTCCCTGATCCCATTGTGCTATGTATGATCAATTTGGACACCTAGAACCTCAAATTAGGCCCAAAAAGTATCTCAACCCTTTTTGACTTGGTCTTTCTGGAGTCAAGTTGGAATTTTTGACTTTTGACCTGCCTTTCTGACTTCATTTTTGTATTCAACTCTTCAAATGGGTTCTCTAGACTGGCAACATGCTAAACCTGTCAATTTTCCTGGTTCAAGTGCACTCTTTAGGTCATGTGGCAACAATCGCGGTATCTGTCAATTGTGCCTATTTTTAGCAAAAGTGGTACCATCTGATTCCCCTTGGTGTGTAGAGTTTACTACCACCCTGCATGGTCAATTTGGATCACTGGTTTGGTCACCACTTAATTTTTCCTCTTGCCAAAAGTCCTTTTTGTTAAGCAAGCCCTAGTTATCGTTTTGCAGTTGGGTTCAAACCTTCCTTGTAGCTTTCTATGATCACTCATGTTCTTTTGGAGGGTTCGGTTGTAAACTTTGCCCCATGTGCTAGCCAATCTGCATGTTTTGAGAAAAAACACACTAAAAATGCACATTCTTTGATAAGTTGAACTTTGAAAATCTTTTTGCTCTATTCCTTATGGTAAAGGGTTCCTTATGGTTAGGTGGAGGTTATGGTCCAAAAATTTGAGGCTTTTGCACAAGTTTTGCCTAGTTTTGTAATATTCTCGGCTATTGGACTCTAAAATCTGTAACTTTCTGGGTGGAAATTCCTTGTTGGCTCAATTTGAGCAATTAAAGTGCCTATGGACTCCTCTTCACCTGTAAAACCTACTGACATCCAATTTTGCCTGGCATGAGCCTTGTGGCAACTACCGCGATATGTGTCATCTGAGGCCAATTTGCACAAAAATCACATGGTTGGGTTTCCCATGCCAAGGAGATCCTGTTGCAGCCTTGCACTTGTAGTTTAGAAACATAAACTCTTGTGTGAGGGCCAAATATGGGTTCCTAGGCACTTTGGCTATTCATGTTGAGTTGTGAGGTGATCATAGCCTCATGAGGACCCTCTGGTGGTGGACTGCCTATCTTTTGTTTGTGATTTGGTGCTGGGTGGCAGCTACCTGCTATGTGTCACTGGCAACTAATGCATACTTGAGTGAAATTTTTGCATTCCCCATGCTTTGGGGGTTCTTTTGATGCCCTGCACCTATCATTTGGACTTCTCTACCTTGTGGAGTGCTCATTTTTCTATGTGAGGTGCCTATACTCTATTTCTGTGTTTTTGGTGGGTGGGTTAGTTTTTGACATCCATGCACATGTTTTATAAGCACCATAGAACTCACCACTAGCTTCGCTTGCCATGGGGATGCCTGATCTATGCATACGGGCTCTCCAAAGGTCACGTGTGCTCTCTCTCTCTCTCTCTCTCTCTCTCTCTCTCTCTCTCTCTCTCTCTCTCTCTCTCTCTCTCTCTCTCGCAAGGTCGCTATGTGAAAATGACTAGAAAATCCTCCTAATGTTAGTATATGTGCCTAGTGCTTCCCTCTTCCTTGTGCATAATTTATATTTTTTATAGATCTTCAATTTTTGCGTTTGGACTTCGTATGTCCAACATACGGTAGGTTTACCTTTTGGGCCACCGTCACATTTAGGTCAAAATTTGACGTCTTCCATTTGCTTCCAAACTTTTTTTTGTGAGTCCTTTCTGTTATGGTATTTTGTTGTTTGGCTTCAGATTCTCCATTGCTTTTTTGGATTTTTAATTAGATTTTTAGAAAGAAAATCCTCAAAAGGTACTTAAAAACTGTGATAAATCCCATACTTTAGCAAAATCAAGCCAAAATCCTGGGGGATTCACTCTATATACAAAGCGGGACGCCACCTGTAGAGCGGAAAACTTTGATAAAACCCCAATATATGATCCATATTAGGGAATACGACCCCACTTTCTGCGCTTATACGAAATCAATGAAGAAAACTATCATACCCCTATCTTACATATAAAATTTAGGCCTCACATTATCTAACTAAGTAAAACTAGTCAAAGAGTGTGTATCATAGTGACTGGCAATGCACTATGGTACCACTTCAGTTGATAACTAGATGTATCATCAATCTCTCTTAGTTTGACTTTCAAACTATGTGCCCAATCAGCCTGCACTCTGGCTACTCGTCCAATTCTGTTCCATCCAAAGCTGGTGTAAATCAACCCTTGATCTGCTCCAAATCATCCCTTATCTATGACCGGCTTGATGAAAAATTTGATGTGTGACCTGATAGAAAACTTTGTTGGAATTAGGGTTGCAGAGAAACACACACATCTTGGAGAAGACGAAGGAAGCTCAAGGCACACAATAGAGAGTGTGTTACTTAGTGTGCAATGGAAAGATAGATAGCCCTAGAGTGATGGGCGTATATACAATGCACCGGGGAAAAAACCTCCTAAAGAGGGAAAAAATGCCCCGGCGGTCCTAGTGTGTTCACACACATCACTACCACATGTATATGGTAACAAATCTCCCCTGGAGTGATGCGGTGAACGAGAGCTGGCACATGAGTAAAGGGAAGTGCTATGCCCGGAGGACAGGATCAGTCCACAAAGGGGAGTAAGCCCAAAGCTTTGCGGAAAGCTTCAAGCTTCTCACGAGACAATGCCTTTGTGAAAAGATGTGCAAGGTTGTCCTATGTTGGCACATAAGCCAAGCTGATCTCTCCTGCTGAGAGCCTCTCCCTGACATAGTGGTAATGCACCTCAATGTGATTTGTGCGAGCATGAAAAACTGGGTTCCTCGCAACTGCCAGTGTAGATAGTGTTGGCAGTGTCTTGTCGAACAGTGTCTTGTGTCAGTGTAGATAGTGTTGGCAGTGTCTTGTCCAACACCCAAATCGGTCATAAGGCGTCTGAGCCATACACACTCAACCGTAGCTGTGAAGACTGCCCTGTACTCAGCCTCACAACTCAAAGTGGCCATAGTAGGTTGCTTCTTGCTCAACCATGATATACATGAACTGCCAAGCATGAAACAAAAACCACTTGTGGACACTCGCGTGTCAAAACAACCAGCCCAATCTGAGTCCGAAAAAGCATGTAAGTCTGGTGGCAATGATCCCCGCTTGGGATAAAACAAGCCAAGATGTAAAGTGCCACTAAGGTAGCGGAAAATCCTCTTGACAGCCTGCCAATGCTTAGACCCTGGGCTATGCATAAATCTACTGACCTGTGAGATGGCAAACTGAATATCCGGCCTCGTGTTGCATACATAAATGAGGCATCCAACAACAGTTTGGTAAAGAGTCACATCAGCAGGATCGCCAACATCATGTAGACTCAACTTCAAACCTGTTTCCATGGGAGTGGCAATAGGTTTGCAATCCTCAAGTCCAAACTTACATAGCAATGTCTCTATGTAACTTTTCTGACACAAGGCAATACCACCATCACACTGCTTAAACTGTATACCCAAGTAATGATGCAACAGCCCCAAATCTTTCATCTTGAAAGCAGCATTCAAATCGGCCTTAAATTCAGCAATATGTCTCTCATTTGGTCCAGTGATCAGCAAATCATCAACATAAAGAACCACGATGAGAAATACATCACCCTCACGCTTTACATACAATGTGCTTTCTGTTGGACTGTTACGAAAGCCTTGTTTGACCAAATGAGTGTCAGCTTTCTCATACCAAGCACGAGGAGATTGCTTCAACCCATACAAAGCCTTGTTACATTTGCACACTTTGTCCTCTTGTCCTTTTATGACAAAACCGCGAGGCTGCGTTACATAAACTTCCTCAAATATGTCACCATTCAAGAAAGCAGTAACAATGTCTGATTGATGTACATCCCAACCAAAATGAGCTTCCAATGCACATAGAAAACGCACAGTAGTCATACGACAAGTGGGAGCAAAAGTCTCTTCATAATCTATGCCTTTTTGCTGTGCATAACCCTTTGCAACAAGTCGAGCCTTATGGCGATCAATCTCACCATCCGGCTTGCGTTTCAACTTGTAAACCCACTTCGTACCAATGGCCTTTTTGCCAGGAGGCAAATCACATAAATTCCATGTGTCATTTTCTATTACGTGCATCATATTCTGATTGCATGGCAGCCATCCAATTTTCTGAATTCTGTGCTTCATCAAAAGACATAGGCTCCTCAACATCATGTAAACTAGACACAGCCAAAGCATAACAATTAGATGCATAAGATGCATGGCGAGAGCCTGAACGAGTATGACTAGACAAAGGTGCATCCAATTTACTGTCACGCAAAGTGTGCACCAGCCATTTTGGCATACCTCTAGCTTGCTCATTTTCAGCCCTTTAGTCATCAAGTACATCATGTACATCTGCATCAGTAATAGGCTGATCTAAAACATTTTTAGAAACCCCCATAGGCTGTACATTTGCCTCATTGGAACTTACATTCGTATTTCCACCACTGAAAAGAGGCAACAAAGTGTCATAAATGTCCTGTGAGCTTACATTACTGTCTCTAGTACATGACAGCAAGGGCTGAACAGAATCTTCCACAAACACTACATCCCGAGAAACCAGAATACGTTTTGTTTGCGGATGATACAACCTGTAACCTTTGCTTTCAGCATTATAACCAACAAAAATACATTTGACAGCCTTATCATCCAATTTTCTGCGCTGCACTTGTGGCACCAAAGCACATGCCAAACAGCCAAAAACACGCATGTGCTCAATAGAATGCTTTCTATCATGCCATGCTTCATATGGAGTAATAGACTGCAAAGCTTTCATAGGACACCTGTTAAGTACATAAGTGGCACACATGATGGCCTCAAGCCAAAAAGAATGCGGCAAAGCTTGACTTTTGACCATACATCGTGCCATTTTCGTCAGTGACCTGTTTTTCCTCTCAGCAACACCATTTTGCTGAGGTGTATAAGGCACTGTACATTGGTGTTTTATCCCACGACTAGCCAGAAATGCATTAAATTCATGAGACATATACTCCCCCCCTCCATCGGAACGGAGGGTGCCCATAGTACATTTCGAGACATTTTCAGCCATAGCCAGAAATTGTTTGAAGCACATAAAAACTTCGGACTCCGCTTTAAGCGGAAATACCCATGCATGCCTGGAGTAATCATCAATGAAAGTCACGAAGTACAGGTAATTGCCCAAGGATGGAGTTTGCATGGGCCCACAAACATCACTATGCACAAGCTACAACCTGCATGTGGCCCAAACTGAACCATCCTTTGGAAATTTAGAACGCCGCATCTTACCCAAAATACAGCCTTCACAAACATGTTTGACAGGTGCTTCAAGAGGCGGCAAAGAAGCAACCATATCAGATTTCTGCAAACGCAGCAAACTGGCAAAATTCAGATGACCAAAACGTGCATGCCAAAGTTTTGCATCTGAAATAGCCCTTGAATCTGCAACAACATTTGCAAAATTTTGTCCACACTTGTCATACAAAGTGAGCTTATACAGCCCACGGCACAAAAGGCCAGATGCAACAATTTCATCACCAAAACTGAGATCATGAACTGTACATCTGTCATCCACAAATTTGACTACAAGTCCAAGTCTAGCAAGTACGGATACAGACAAGAGATTCTTCTTGATCCCAAGTACATAAAGTGCATCAACAAGTGTGAAGGAACTGCCATTAGCAGCAGTGAGCACAATCTTTCCAACTCCCTGAACTGGATAAGAGGCGTTGTTGGCACAAGTGACGGAATTCCCATGAGGGACAGACTCCAGAGAGGTAAACAATTCACGATGTGAGGTAATGTGCTTTGTAGCACCACTGTCGAAATACCACACATGTGAATCTGCAGCAACAACTGACAAGCATGCATCATGGACAACAGGATTGTATGTGCACTCTGCGCTAAAATCCCATTCTGCATCAACATCAGCAACACAGTCTCCTTTCACAGAAGACTCAACAATGGGTGCATTTGTAGTGGAACCAGCATTTGCAGTGGAACCACCCTCTTTCTTCTTAGCCTCTTTGGCCTTCAACTTAGGACACGACTTGATCAAGTGATCATTGGCTTTACAATAATGGCAACGCATCTTCTTTTTGCCCTTATCACCAGAATTTCTAGACAAATTGCTGCCAGCAGAAGCATTAGGAACATAATTTTTGCCACTCGCAGCAGAACCATAAGAAGTGGCTGCATTACTGTTACCACTCTTTCTTTGAGAAGCAATAAAAGCTTGGTCAACTGCACGCTGCCTAGTCCTGTTTTTTCTGGAAAGTGACTCTTGCAACAGCAATGTGCATAATGCATCAAACTTGACAACTTCAGGATTTCCTTGGGTCATCAGTCTTCAAGTACTAGCAAAAGTCTGGTAGGAATCTGGTAAGGCATCAAGAACAGTCTGCACAAGGGAACTGTCTGAAATGACTTCACCTACAGAAATAAGCTGCTCATTGATATCCTTGGCACTAGCAAGGAAAGTGTCCATATCATCTTCCTCATGCATAATCTTCGACTCCAGCTCTTTACGCAGCAAAGCAATTTTAGCCTCATTGCGGCTTGCATAAAGACCTGCTAAAATATCCCAAGCCTATTTTGTTGATTTTGCTGAACGGATGTGAGGAACAATGGTGCGCTTCACAGACAACGCAATCAATGCATGAGCCTGCGCATCCTTAACATCCCAACGAGCTTGTTATGCCGTAGGCAAAACAACTCTAACAGCTACAATCCTTGCAGCAAGACCTGCAACATCCTCAACATCGCCTACATCCTCAGAACCAGGACGTACATCAATGCCCTGCACAATGTTCCAGACACCTTTTGACACAAGAACATGTTGCATCATATAAGCCCACATAGGGTAGTTGTCCCCATCCAACCTGTCCTCAACAGCAAACATCTTGAACACATCTGTGTTGTTGTTGTCAGCCATGGTAAATGCTGCACCTGATGTGAAAACTGCCCGAAAATAGGAGAAATGGAGCGGGAACAACTTGTTCTATATAGCACAAACCGTAGAAGACTATAAGGCACCTGTTATGCAAAAAACGGCACTGACAGAAATTCTGCACAAAATGACGAAATAGCCTGTGCGGTACTGCCTGTAGTGGAAACGTAGGCCGAAATGAGCCCAAATCAAAATTCTGAGCAGACGTGTACTGGAGCAGCTGGCGACTAAGCCCGGGAGGACGTGACCTGCTCTGATACCAATTGTTGGAATTAGGGTTGCAGAGAAACACACACAGCTTGGAGAAGACGAAGGAAGCTCAAGGCACACAATAGAGAGTGTGTTACTTAGTGTGCAATGGAAAGATAGATAGCCCTAGAGTGATGGGCGTATATACAATGCACGGGGGAAAAAACCTCCTAAAGAGGGAAAAAATGCCCCGGTGGTCCTAGTGTGTTCACACACATCACTACCACATGTATATGGTAACAAACTTCCCCCAACTTCCCCCAGATTCATCCAAATTCTAGTGCACACCGGTGACCAATCATTACAAGTAATCAACACGGGTCAAGTCTCCCCCCCCTCCCTATAAATATGATACCCCCCTCCCTTATTTTTAAGCTTGGAAGATAAATTATTCAGGGCCTTCCCCTAACTTATACTCTTATGTAACAAAAATCCCCCTCCCTTGCACTTACGTGGTCCGGTAAGTTTTCCATGGTGAATCCCCCTGGGGCCAAAATTATCCAAAAACTACCTAAAAATTAGGTAAATTTTTCTAGGCTTAAGAAAATAAGTTTTTTGCTATGTACAAATTATATAAGCCATCCTTTGTCTATTTTTGTGCCTTTCTCTCAATTTTTGACCAAAGTTTACCATATTATTAGGAACAAAATACGAAGAGCTTTTGTGAATGGAGTATATACAAGACTATGGGGTTACTTTTGGCCCTACCATGACCTGAACCCCCTTTACTTACTTTGTAGACATTACTTATCATCTTTTAGAAAAATCAAATCGCAATAAAGCACAACAAGGTTTAATCCATTATAAGACAATGCCTGGCAATATATTTACACTGCAAGATGTTATGTGCACTTGTGACGCTTTTAACGACGGCAATACATTGGGTTTTTTACTCCTTGGTGTCGCTACCACCGTCGCTAAAAGCGTCGCTACGGGAACGTCGTTATAGGAGTTGCTATATGCGTCGCTATTTAGCGACGTATATAGCGACGCCTATAGCGACATTGCAATCCTTCTGTAGTGATGCTCATAGCGATGTTGCAGAACCTTATATAGAGACGCTTATAGCATGCTATGTCCGAGAGTAAGAAATTTTGGATGGCAGAGTATTGAATGCCCTGCCACCCATCAACCATATTGAATGTTTCCAGGATAAAGTATACCTAAATGAACCCAAGATAAGCACATATTTACCTTTAAAAGAAAGTGCAAGGTATAGACCCAAAGTAGTCACCCACAAGACAATATAACCATTAACTCCATCATGCATAGTATTGTTTGCAGAATAAAGATACAAAACTAACAAAAGTAATTGGACGAAAGTGAATTGATGAAAGTAAATCAATGACCAAATTATACACATCATAGGCAAAATCACTTGATTGTTAAACTTTGCAAATGTAATAGTTACAACACAAAGTCATTGATTTGAGAAAATACATCGTTTTTCAATAGTTACAAAAAGACGTATACATGTCATCTCATTATACATGCTATGACAAAAGAAAACTAGTGCTATCTAGCTATGGCTAGACTGATGTCGTCTAATCAAACGTCTCATCGCATCCAAGCAGCATATCTATCGGACTCTGCAAAAAAAAAACAATAAGACTTTCTGTAAGCATAAACATATAATTACAAAACAATCTATTTTCTTAGCTTATCATTAAAATACAACGAATGTAAAAGAGTAAAGTGAAATACTAACCATGCAGTGCAAGAACTGAGAATGTCCATCAGGGCTTTAAGCCCTTTCTACCCGCGTGCTCGCGCTCGTGCGGCGTGGGGTCACGTCCTGTCATACCACTGTTTAAAACATACAAAGAATACATTATGTTAGAATTTAAAAGTACAAATAGATGTAACTACCAAACCTAAAGGGCAACACTTACAAAATTGGCCTCAAATGATGCCCACCCGCCGCTCCCCAAGTGGTGCGAGCTCCCTGCCTCTACTCGCGCTTTGGTTGCCTCCTTTTGTTGCCTCCACTTGTCAGGATTCTCGCGTGCTGCGCACTTCGCATTCTTCCAATTTTCTTTGGCTAGCCAATCTGGTCTAATTCACCCATGCTTTATTTCTTTTTCTACTTCAAAATGCTTGTGCTTGCAGTATTCGCGTATTCAAACCTTCATCAGGTCTTCATTGAAGCGCTCATCCCGACTTGACACGGGAAACTCGTCATGCAGCATGCTGATGACTCTGTCTTTTAATTCATTTGGCACTTCACGCCAGGTGTTTAGTATGTAGTGTCGAAACACATGAGAGCAAAGACTGCGCATGCGCGAGATCACCTTCTTGCCTTCGTCATCCAAGATGATGCCGCCGCTGATGTCGACCGAGTACGATAAATCCTCTCGCCTGTGACGCATGAACCTGGGTGCCTCGGCAGAGGTCTCGAGTGGTGTCTCTAGTGGCGTCTCGATGGGGGTACGACGCCAGGTGTCTCCACTGGAGTTTGGGCCCCGAAGCGAGGAGTGTCGACTGGGGTGTCTCCTGGAGGAGTAGCTAGTGGTGTGTAGCCAGGAACGGCCAATGGCCGCACAAAACCTGGCTAGATGGCGATGCCATGGCTAGTGTGGGGATGGGAAAAGAAGGGGAAGGTAAGGATTCTCGTCAAACACGAGGCGGTGTCGAGGCATCAGCAACGTCATCCCCACAGCAACCGTTGTCGCCACCACTAGAGCGATGGTGCCTAGAAGAGTGTGAAGATCATCTAGTCGACACCAAAGTCTCGGAGCGTGCTGAATGCTCCGAGACAGAGGGAGACGCTGAAGGAGTGGAATGACGTGATGGTGCTTCAAAGCGATGACACTCCTTGTACCACCTCCTCTACTGGGGTGACAAAGAAGAAAGAAACTCATCATCATCCATACCTACATTAAACACACGAACATTTAATCTTAATATTGAATGGAGAAGAAAATATGGATAAGTTATAATGTATCTATAGATAATGGGGGAGAGAGAGAGAGAGAGAGAGAGAGAGAGAGAGAGAGAGAGAGAGAGAGAGAGAGAGAGAGAGGACTCATAAAGGGGGAGGGATTCCTGCAAGATGAGGAGTTCACGCTGACTTCAAATTAAACCTTAGCGAGTAGCAATGCACGCTTCCTACTTCTTCGTTAGAAGAGCAAGATCTACCTGCCCTTTGAGGACTCCTTCGGCTTGGAGTGGAAGCGATGACAATTAAACACAATTTAAATTTCTCAAGTACAGCATCTAGACAAGAATGGACAAAAAGCCACGTAAATACAATATATATTATAAAACATAGCAAAATTGTTTAAATACAATGTTTTTGGCTTTAAGAGGTCTCTCTCACATCCTCACATAGCTCAGCATAACTTCCTATGCCTATATAGAGCTCTCCGTTTAGGCAGATGTCCTCCGTTTCATTTTGTAGATCCTCTGCATGCACTCCATAGAGAGTAGCAGCTTGATGCTTGTCTGGCACCACCTCAACGTCTTCTGACTGAGAATCCTCTCCGATCTCCTCCACTGATGCCGCTGTGAGATTGACACATGGTAGCCCTCATATGTCCGTGCACTACGAGGGGCTACCTCTATGATGTACCACCAGTTTGATGTAGACTTTTATACGATGAAATACCACCTGCCAGAGCCACATAACTTATATGAGCGCTTCCAGGCACGTAACTTCTAAAATTGGATGTTAAATATTTACAGACTTACTTGTTCACAATGCTTGGGTAGTACGAAAGTGTCTCTTAGGTCGGTCCATTTTTTAATTGCATCCACCTCAAGGAAACTAGACTCTCCTCTGTGCACAGTAGCGTTGCGACCCTCCATGTTTATTTTGAACCATTGCACATCGAACAAGTCCACAAAAAATCCTGTATAATCGATTCTCAAAATCTCTTGTAGCATGCCAAAGTAAGTGAGTTCCGCCACCACAAGATCTGCATCAGAGGACCGTCGTTGACTAGACTATTCAAATATTGCCATGATTCCACAATCTTGTGCAAAACGCTTTTTGTAGATCCGTTCCACCCTAAAATGTCGACCTTGACACCATGCTGCTGTGTATGACTTATACTACAACCAACAAAGACTGTGAGTGGCCATTCAAATATCTAGAAAACCACGAGTAATACATTGCAAAGTTACCTTGGTCACGCAACCCTGAGAGTACTCCCACTCCTCCTCAGTCACTTCTTCACCGCATTGTTGTGCACTTTTCAATTGGTTGTGCAACCATCTTAAGCTCATGAATGTTGGTAGGCTCTCCAGACCCGCTAGATAATGCATCGGTGGTTGTCTTCCCCGTCTCCACTCGATCCGTGCCCCTTGTCACTCTTGCTTTGCATCCTCATAGTGTAAAATCCACTTTTGCATCATTGGATTGTGAAGCGTGCAAAATCGATTGATTTTAGCCTCTAGATCTTCCGTCATCTTCTTCTCAACACCGAGATTGCACATGACAATCCCAGATATGCGCTCATCATCTATGGTTTTCCATAGCGTGTCTTGGGCTTTATTAGATCCGTCTAGCCACTCTCCAATGTAAACTAGGGACTCTGATACCAGCCAACCTTCTGCCATGCTACCCTCCAGACGTGTCTTCCGATGCACATATCCCTTGAGTGTTTTCATGAAACGTTCTAAAAAGAATATCCATCTGGAATGTACTGTGCCAGCTATTTTCACCTCATCAACTATGTGAACAAGAAGATGCACTTGAATGGTTAGCATGGTAGTAGGAAAAGTGTATCTCAAACATGCACACAATCTCCACAATGTTTAGTTTGGCAAATGGTATGGGGTCTACATGGATCTCCTTTTGTGAGATCCATTGCATCAACTTTGCAAGTTTGTAGATTGTTGTACGGATGTCAGGAGACAAACATCCCTCAATGGTCATCGGTAAAATAAACTGCAAAACACGTCTAGCAATGATATTAAAGTCCAAACGTGAATTTGTTACACAATTCTCATTATGATATATTCCACTTCAAACATACCTGACACATTTTATGCCGGTTGTGTGACTTCAAACCAGTAAGCTTCCCTCCTTTAGTGAAACACGTTCGGAGCGAGTGCATTACGCCAGTAGGGGTCCGCACAAATCGAATGGTCTCTTTTACTTTGCGTTCTTGGGCTCCTGTCAAAATCCATGGAGCTTTAGGGAGTTCTATCAATCCATCGGGTGCTGTCTGACTGCGACCAATATTTCTCCATATGATCCACATTTCTAAGGTCAAATCTAGCTCCCAAAGTATCTTTCTTGCCGATCAGATGGTCCCATAGCAGATTACCCACATTCTTGAATATGTGCATTGGATCGAGAAAGATATTGATCATGAGTCTGGGCCAATATGGTAACTCGTACCATAGAGAGAGTCTCTTCATCCCTAGGGGCAAACCGTCATCACACATCTCCTTCATCTCTAACCATGCTTGTGCAGACATCCTTGGTGGCCCTCTTTCCAAAAAACCATCACGTAACTCATGATTCTCTGGAAGATGCGCTTGATGAACTTCGTAGATTTGCTTCTTCAACGAGGACGCCGGATGTGCATTAAGTCTAGGTCCACTTGTGACACATACTGTGTAGCCGCTTGTTTGAAGCCCTGCATGTATACACATGACAATAGATAAGCTTGAGAAAAACCAAGATTTATAGTGTTTGAGTTTGAGTATAAATCACCTGAGCATTCTGTTAGTCCAGGATAGTCATGCATGGTCCACATTAGAATGCCTCTGATCAAAGCATTCCATCAACCTATGTGTCGGCTCATATCCACCACTTCTATACCAATCCACAATTGTTGTAGCTCTTCCAATAGTGGACGAAGATACACATTCATATTCTTCACTTTATACCGCCCCGGCACAATCAAGCTTAGAAACAGGTGCCCCTTCTTTGTAGTCAACCACGGGGGAATGTTGTAGGTGACGTTGACAGCGGGCCATACACTATAAGATGTTGACCTCTGACCAAATGGATTTACACCATCCATAGCCAGTCCTAAGCGCAAATTTCGAGCTTCCCTGGAAAAATCCGGCCATGTGTCGTCTATATGTTTCCGGGCTACACAATCTGCAGGAATCCGTAGCACACCATCCAAAGATCTATTCTCCTCGTGCCATGATGCTAGGCCGGCCATGGACTTACATTCGAAGAAATGCTTGATGCGAGGAAGCAGAGGAAAGTGTCGCAAAACCTTTTGTGGAATTTTTTGTCCGTGAAGATCTACCCGATATCTCTAGGAATCACATTTCGGACACTTCTCCATGTCTATGTATTCCCCTCTAGACACACGTGCTTCATCATACAATGGCGTATCCGATTCACTTTTCATATCATCATAGATAAGCCTTTCTGAATCCATGATCGTCTTGATCATTTCATTCATTTTGGGCTCAAACATAGCCTTGTTGGGAATGTGGTCTGCATGATCATCCTCCGAGCTGTCAGAGGCTACATCTTGTGACCTCACGTATGCTGCTTGACCAAAGCGCCTGCGAATACGTCTATTGGGTTGCAAGATTGTGGTTTGTTGGCCAGCGTCAGAGTCCAACGAGTTATAATTGGCGACAACTCGATCTATAATAGATGGATCAAACTCGCCAAATTCACGAACGTGCTGCAAAGAAATGCGTCTTGTCCATCGCACACAGTATGTTTGCATTGATTACAAGGACATAAAATCCTTGTTGAGAGATAGGTGTTTTGGTTGGACGGCCCCACATCGTCATCACTACTCATAATGAATGTAAAAACCTTATAACTTAGACATAAATCTAATCTTCTATTGGCATCCTCTGTCTTTTATCTCTCTCTCTCTCTCTCTCTCTCTCTCTCTCTCTCTCTCTGTCTTTGATCACACTATAAACTACCTCACATTCTCTAGTCATGTTCGATCCCCGCACACCTCAGTCTAGAGGTGCATGGAGATCATAATCACCAGGTTATAATCTTGTCTTTATTGCCTATATTTGTCCGATGCCCGCACACCTCGGTCTAGAGGTGCACGGAGATTTAATCGCATCCTCTGTCTTTTCTCTCTATGGGTAATCCATATCTTACAAATACATTTTTGTATAGAAATTGTGCACTGGTTCTGGTATCTGCCTTTTGTGTGGCTTTTGCTTCAGCCCATTTTGTGAGATAGTCTGTGGCGACAATGATATATTGGGCATGGGATTTGTAAGCGGGTGGTGAGAAAATCTAGACCCCACTTAGCAAATTCGCTTGCTCCCATCATCGGCCGTAGGGGCATCTCATCTCTCTTTATAGGCACCTTAGCCCGCTGACAATTGTCACATCATTTAACATATTCATCCGCATCTATGTGCAATGTAGGCTACCATATTCCCGTAGTTAAGAAAATCTTAGTTGTCTTATCTCTTGAGAAATTGCCTTCGCTAATCCCTCCATGTGCTTGCTCTAAGATAGGCAAATATTGGTTTTTTGTTGCACATATTCTAAGTTGTTTATCCTTCCCTCTCTTATAGAGTTGATTTTCAATTAACGTGAAGTCTCAAGCTTCCAATTCAATGGATCTTTATCTGGCTCTTGTAACATTTTCAAGGAATGTCCTTGTTGTCAGGGTATCAACCATATATTGTGAGGCCACCTAAAACAATGTGGTATATCCACTGGTTGATTGTTCCTGCATGTAGCACAATTTAGTACATATCTATGTACATCTGCATGCATGTCTAGCCAATACACCCATTGTTGCTTTAGGCATTGGCGTGTCTTATTTTGGGAAAAATGGAAGGCTATGTCTTGTACATGGGCTTCCTTGAGATAGCACTCATATTCTTTTGGACTAATACATAGTCTCACAGTATTCCTTCGGATCCTCGATGGTACACGCTTCCTCTACAAGCTGAAAGTTTTTAGCTTGCCTAATTTTTTTGTCGCTTATGGTTTTGTTCAGTCCTATCAAACTCGCCACACTGCTGTAAGTCAAAAGATTTACTACCTCTTGAGACCACTTTTGAACCATCTCAATTTTGAAGAGGTAACTATCATGTATATCGTCATCCACTCCTTCGGGTGCTTTGCCATTGGATAACCTAGAGAGATGATTTGCTCTGAGATGTGTTTTCCCCTTTTTTACCACAACCGCGAAATCAAACTCAAGCAATATAAAGAACCATGGAGCAATTCTTCCTATATTGCAATGTTCGTTTGCTTGGTGATCCGTGAAGAAGAAAAATTTGTTAGCCAAAAGATAATGCCTAAATTTCTTTACGTCGTATATCATTCCTAGCCCTTCTCATTCCGTGGTTGTGTAATTAATTTTCTACATTGTTCAGCTATCGACTAGCATAGCAGACTGGGGAGTCCATTGTTCCTTCTCCTGGTTGAGCCAAGATACAACCTATTGCAAATGCCAAGGCATCAATGTGAACATGGAATATTCTATCCCAATCTGGTGCTTTGACTATTGATGTTGATATAAGCACATTCTTAAGTTTTGTGAATGACTCCTCACACTCCTTTTTCCAATCAGAGATAACTATCAACCTATTCAAGGGTTGTGCAATAACTACATACATGTATATAAACCATCAATAGTATCCACAGTGTCCCATGAAGGATTGTACTAGTTTGGTATTAGTTGACCTTGGCATTTCCACAATCACCTTCATCTTGTCAAGATCCATAGATATACCTTTCTTGGAGACAATATGTCCCAAGATTCTACCTTGCCTTACCATGAAGACTCATTTTTCAATATTTAGGCAGATTTTTTTTTGAGATGCTCAATGTGCTCTGCCATAAGGATAGAGTGAACACAAAAGTCATCCATGTAAATTTCTAAGAATATCCACAAGTATTTATCAAAAGTGTGCATTATTAGCCTTTGGAATGTGGTCGATGCATTGGTCAAGCCGAAAGGCATTACTCTATAAGCACCATTCTGTGACGAATGCTGTTTTGTATTGGTCTTCTACCGTGATAGCCAATTGGTTGTATCCTAAGAATCCGTCTAAAAATGAGTAGACTTGTTCTCTAGGCACTCATTCAAGCACATGTTCCGTGATTGGTAAGGAATAGTTATCCCTTATTGTTGCAGCATTCACTTTTTTGAGATTCACACATACGTGTAATTTCCCATTTTTTTTGGGGACAACCACAATGGGTGACACCCAATTAGTGTGTTCAATCTTGTAGATGAATTTTGCCTCCTTAAGCTTAGGGACGTTGTCTGTAGGGTTTAGCATCAGAATTTAAGGGAATCATGTGTTGACATATCGATGGATACACGCCCTTGAGGTCTTTGTATGGCCTTGTAAAAACATCTCTATACTTTTTGAGGAGTTGGATGAGCAACTTCTCTTCTTCTGTGCTCAGATCCGTTTCTATGTAGACCGGTATCGAAGCCTCTCCAGGTCCCGCTAGATTAATTTCTTTGGCCTTTTTTGGGCCATCATAAGATTCATTTCCTCTTTTCTCCCTTATCGATTTAGTCATCACTATTTTTCTATCTTGGATAGTGAATTTTCGGTAGTGGGAAAGGACATCCATATTTTCTATCCCCGTGCTCTCTCTTTCCTCAGTTTCCATCACCATCGTCCATACTTCCTTTATCATTCTCTTGAGTTCTTGGTATTTCTTTTTACATTTGACCTGGGTCCATTTCGGTTCTCCGAACTCATCCATTCTTGGTTCTTTTGGCTTCTTTTGTTTTGTTTCTTTTTCAGTCTTTTGAGCTTGCTTTCTCAAGCTCCTAGTTCCCTCTTTTGTTTTTGTGTCCTGTGTTTTTGTGAATTGACCCTGAGATTTTGTCTTTTACACAATCTTTTGTCTTTGTAAGCATCACAAATTGAGTTTTACCTTTTACTTTTGGCATTGGAATTTCTTTGGCCACGTGTAAGGGTCTTTTCTTCGTGTAATATTACTACTGCATAGGTTTTGGATTTAGAAAGTCATAAAATGTAATGGTTTCTTCTTGATCACTAGGGTTGTCAGAGCATTCATCATCTGCATCGTCATCATACTTGAAATGCTTTGGAGAGTCGTATAGAACCTCTTCCTCTCTATCCTTAGCTTGTTTTCTTAGTTTGGTTCATTTGAGGCTTGACTCTCACTCGGTTCCTCAATTACATTAATCATGTAAATGGGATCACATCATAGCCATCCTTGTCACATAACTTGGTCGTGGGACCATCAACCATAGCGCACACATCCAAAGTTGCCAAAATGTGTTCCCATCCTAAAGGTTCTAGTTCTTCTTTTGGAAAGGGCTCTAGGATGTATTCTTTGTCTTCAAAAACCCTTTCTAAGATGCACTCCTCGCGCTTTAAGCTTCCACAATCTAAAGCTCCGCACATCCATAGTTGTTTGGATTGACCTAACCATGCTGGGAGTTCATATCCGGCTAATGTAGCTGCATCAAACTCCTCAACTGGTGTTCTTGTTGCATCCTTATAACTATGGTCTTTTAGGTTTATCCTGGTTGTTGTTTCCATGTTTCTTAGGTATATATGGTCATAACCCCAACCTTGGACCATTTTTAACTATCTCATGAATGGTCTTCCAAATATGATGTCGTACTTGTTCTTCTTGCCAAATTCGACAATAGCAAATGTATGCTCATATTCAATTCTGCAAGAGCTGACAAAATTCCATAGGAAGAGTCATGTTGCCATCTTCTCCTTCACAATATTCTCTGACTTTGTTCAATGATACCGGCCTGGTAGTAAGGTGAGTTTTTTTGAGTTCTTGGATTCCTTCTTGAATTTGTGACGAAGGATCCTTTACACCAAACTCTTCCAGATAGCTTCCTACCATCATCCACATGTTCGATCGTATTTGTAGTAGCTTAGCTAACATTATTGTGCATGTCATTGGTGTTGACAAGATGTCTATCAGCCCTTAAGAGTCAATGACTTTCTTGGAAGCGAGTCTCTAGGATGGGACTGCAACCACAATTGTTTTTGCCTCGTGCTCTCCCATATAAGATGGTAGTGTTCTTAGCGAATGGGGTTGGCTGTCTATGGATAGAGTAGATCCTTGGTCTCCCAATACGATTGCACTTCTAGATTTATTTGAGATCCAATCTCAAATTCCTTTATCGTGGAGCAAACACTTCTCACCCAGCAGTGGTCTGGTTTACGCATTTTCTTAGCTCACTAGCTTCTAACCTATTTCCATAGTTTGTCAAGACCATCTATTTCTCTACACACCTCTAGTATACCTAGGTGGAATCCCTCTTAAGAATCATTTGTGGCATTTTTCTTAGCTCACTAGATTCTAACCTATTTCCACAGTTTGTCAAGACCATCTATTTCTCTATTTCTCTACACTCCTCTTGTATACCTAGGTGGAATCCCTCTGAAGAATCATCTGTGGTATTCGATACTATCTTTGGTTTTGATGCTGGGTCCTTGAGTTCTGGTTCATGCTTGTGACTAGAATCTGGCTCTATTTGTTCTTGGTTTGGTGGGATTATTGGTGCTAATGGGAGAAGGATCACATCCTCAGATCTTCCAACTGGAGGTTCTAATAACGATTGGGTTGTTTGATTCATTTTCCGGCACATTTCAAGCCTTTGCTTTTCTAGCTCCTCATATGGATATGTCATCCATCTTTGTTCTTGGGTTTGATTGTTCTTGAGTCGTATATCACAGGATTTAACATTAGTTTGGTTCCAAAACAGGACACTTAAGTGTCCTTTTTTTTTACAAATTTAGATTAAATGCTACTTGCATGAGACGGTGTATTTAAGAAAACCCTCTTGATATGCTTAAATATGTTAGCTAGAGGGTCTTTGAAAAATATAACCTTGCATATTAGAAGCTATCATGATCAAGAAATATACTCATCAAGTGGACCCCCATAAGACTACAATTGATGCTTTGAAGAAATCAACTTTATAAGCTCAGGAAAAAATGAAGCGACCTTGTAGAAAATTGTACACAAATTTTCTACAATTGTGCTATAGATAATTGCAAGTTTCATGTACAATAAAATCTACTTGAGAGTATATAAAATAATGGGAAGTTCTATGTGTTTGATATGGCCATTTCGAGCATATCGTTGTATGCATAGACAAAATAAGTTTTTGAGTTTTCAAAAGTGATACATTGCTTACCCTTTGCAATGAGGACTCAAGGTGACAAGTAGAAGTGCTTTGGTAAGAAACAATTTTTGGATCATTTCAAATATTCAAAACTTCGCATGCAAAAATTTTGATATTTTAATTCTTGAGATGTAAGTATTCAAAACCTCACATAACTTCAAACTTTCCACACATATCAACTAAATGTATCAAAGTGTGGTATGAATACAAATGGGATACCTAAAACCTTGGCTTCAATGTTATTGTGGAGAACTCAAGATTTTCAAGAGTTTTTGCACAATCAAAATTTCAAAATAGGGTGTAAGCGGCAGGATTTAAGTAAGTTAGGGAGCCAAAAAAATACGTAGTTTCTTGGTTTTAACATATAAAGTCATTTGATGTTGTCGAATTGCACTAGAATAGCCCCATTCCATGAGAGGACCTTTGAAAGGCCAAAATTATGCTCTTAGTCAGCACGTGCTCAAGTATGGAATTATGTTTATAAATTGTAATTAAATTTGAAACTATTCCTTGAAGGTCATTCCATTGTTTTGTAACACTAGGTACTAGCATTTGGCTTTTAAAAACATAAAAAAGCTCACCTCTACAAAAAGATATATGAATTTTATGATTTTTTTGGCAAAACAACTTGAAATTTTACAAAAAATTACGACTTAGAAATAACCACAATTCTCTCCATAGGGTTTGTATTTTGACATGGAGAAAAATCCAATGTTTTCTTTCCCTCATAACCAACCTATGGTAGAAGCAAGGTGTAAAAAATTTCTTTCTAGCTTGACAAATAAATTGCCCCCCCCCCCCCCCCCCCCCCTTCCGCGCGCCCTTGAGTCCAATTAGATTTTTGACAATTGCACTATACTTAACACTCTCAAAAAATGTTATACACACATTTTTGGTCAAGTTTGATTGTCTTTTCTATCTATTAAGCTCTTGGGTGTCTTTTCTACAACTCAAATCTCTGTGTGTGTGAGTATCCGCAAACAAGCATGCAATTTCTCAAGACAAACTAGCTTTCAAACATCCAATGAACATATGTGTCCAAGAAAAATTTGAAATTTGAACTTCTAGAGTTGACTTAAGAAAAATAAAAATTTTCCCCCTCTAATAGCCCAAAAGAGCTCTTTTTTCCTCTTTTCTTGATCTGATGACTCTTTTACATTCTTTTAAGCACAATGAATGGTTTGTCTTCCCTTTTGTCCTTGCCAATTAGAGTCAACAAGCATATGACCTTATTGACACTAAGTCCCTTGACCCTTGCACACAAAGCATGCTTCCTCTTGTGCCGAACTCTCACACAAATGCTCAAACATACTAGCCAAACACTCTTTTCAAGTCAAAATGTGCAAATGTTCTTTAGACCAGCTTGATGGAAAAAAAACATATTTTTTTTAATCACAGAGGCCAACGATCAATTTTTTGAACTTTTTGTTTAATGCTATACACTAACACACTCTTGTACTTGCAATCTATGCGCTTAAATCACAACTTGCTTTAATGTGATTCAAGTTTCACACAATCACCACACTTAGCTTCACACCCACAATGTGTGATGGAAGTTTTGACTCAATCCAAATCCAAGATTATGAGAGTACTTGTCAACCTTTTCTACATACTCTACTCCTATGAAAAAGGAAAATAACCTAAAAACAACAAAAGAAACAACCCAAATCAACAACTCTTTACACAAACCCGGAAATGTTACGTTTTCTTTTGTTTTTCAACCTAGTGCAAGTTTAGTTGTTATTCCGACCAACAAAACTATGCACCAAGATTTCACACTTACTCTTAACACTCTACTCTATCTCTTTTTCATTTTTGTGGCAATAAACTCACCTCACAAAACACAAAGGTCAAGGATACCTTGATATCTATGCCAAATATACTCTATCCAACTAGTCTAACTCAAGCAACTTTGTTGGTTAGTTTAGGTACTCGTTCTTTGGCAACGGAGCCAATGTGTCAAGGCTACATTGTCATCACCTATAACATCTCACGATGACATGGATGTCAATCCTAAGAAGCAAGTGACTTGACTAGTGCATATAGGCACACCAAGTGGTTGTCAATCTCTTGTTTGAACACAATACACTTTGATGAAACTATTTATGTGTGCTCTAACAACAAAAAACTTGGTTTTTAGCTCGATGTTTCAATCACATGTCCACATAAGAAACCAATAGCAAATCAACTCTAAACAACACAAAACTTAATAGACATCATCCATGCATGGTCAGAACACTTTTGGGTCATGAAACATAAAATTTTCAAAGAAGAAAAAAATGCATTTTTTTCCAGTAGCAGTAGAATTTTAGGTCATCAAATTTGATGTTTGACATGCCTACTAGGTTCTCCAAGGTGGCCAAATGTGTGGATATCTATATTGCAATAATTTTGTGAGATCGAAGCATCGACTCCCACAAACTTTGAGGAGACATGTCTATGTGGCCAAATGATGTGCCAGATATCTAAAGCATTGTATGCATCCTAGCATAAGGTGTCGACAAAGAGTTTAAATGTCAAAGCCTCAAATGAGCTCTAGCGGTTGTCCTTGTGAGTAGAATGAAGCTTCAGGCATGATGTATGGAATGTACCTACATCGAATGTACACCAATCACGCATTCATAAATCTAGGACAAAGTAAGCAAGAAATTATAAAAAGTATTTTCATTGACATGAAGATAACTTACAAGCTGATCACAAATCCAAGGGAGGAACATTGTGTCTTTCTACCCTAACTCCATGTGTCACACCAGTATAGCTTGGGAAGAAGAGGCAAGTGTTACCCTAGCAAGTGTTACCCTAGCTTGAGAAGAAGAGGAAAGTGCTACCCTAGAAAATTGAGGTGACGTTCAAACTCAAGTCTAATCCCCATTTGATAGAGTGAAGATAGGAAGAAGAGGGTGTTAGTGTCATGATCAAACCATATTGGTGACCGGAGAGTCAAATCAACCTTGTTCAAGCCTCATATGAGAGACTCAAGATAGAGAGAAGAGGGTCTTGGCCTCATAAGAAAATTCATATTAGTGACTAGAGATTTAAATGAACCTCATTCAAGCCTCAACCTCAAGGCTGCTGGAGACACAACTTATTGGTATTTCTTGATTCACTCTGGATGCAACACCAACAAGCCAAGATAGATAGAAGATAATGAGCCAATGCTTTCATAGAAAACTGAGGTGGTGTTAAAACTTAAGCTTGAGGCTCACTTGATAGTCTCAAGATAGGATAAGAAGAGCATCTTAGTGCCTTGAGTATATTTGTATTGTTGATGAGAGACTCAAATCAACATCATCCATCCATTCTAAGGTTTTACTACTAGGACAAATCGTAGCAAAGAGGCCATTGTTGAGAGTAACCAAGCATCATGCTATAACAAATGTAGAATAAATAGGATCCTATAGCAAGGAGAGTAAAGAGAGATACAATGAAAAATAGAGAAAAAGTAAACTTTAGATTAGGACTATTCCAAAGTGATGGCATCATTCACCTCTCTCTCAAGGTAGCACTTAGATGGTGATATAGACAACTAAAGCTAGTAGGTAGGAATACAAGGGGCTGGTTATCCTTCACTATAGGATTCCATGGTTCATGGAGATTTTCTCCTTATATAATGCTATAGTGGGTGGTATATAAGTGTGTGTGTGTGTGTGTGTGTGTGTTGTTTTAAGACAACTAAAGCTAGTAGGTAGGAATACAAAGGGCTGGTTATCCTTCACTATAGGATTCCATGGTTCATGGAGATTTCCTCCTTATATAATGCTACAATGGGTGGTATATAAGTGTGTGTGTTGTTTTAAGATAATACTTATACACAAAAGAACATATTGTTCAGAAGATAACTAGCTCTAGATATTAAGAAGGTGGTTTGAACAAAGACAATTTTGTATTTGGCTCGCTTTGTACAATATGATCAGAATGCAATATTCTAGTTATCGTATACATCAGGACTAAACCAATTTACAACAATGGAATAAGACTTCATCTCCAAATTTGATGGACTATAGCTTAGCTGGTGTCAAAGATCCTATCAATTGTTATCCATGTCCTACTTAAAGATTATTAGAATAGCTAGAGTCCTTACAAATGAAAGAAATTCTAAACATTATTTTGCCTCTTGATTACCATCAAAAGGCCATCACCCCTTTTAATGGCGATCACAATAAGTGTTCAAAAGTTTTTTTTAAAAAAATAAAATTAGTCCATTTTCTTAACTTGATCCATTCTAAGATTTTACAAGCTACCCTTACTTTTGAAGCATACTGCACAATTTGAACAAGTTGAGACAATAATTAACGTAACTTTCAGACATCATAGAGTCTAAGTAACAAACCCAATAATCCAACCTTCTTAGCAATAAGATTTTATGCATGTTAATTCAATATTAGGTTTAGCCAAAACTATTTTGTTTTGTCATAAACATAGTAGAAGTCTCAAAACAACCGACATTCATATCAAATAGCTTTTTCAGTCCAATCACAACAAGTTAGTCCCTAGCTTCATCAGGTCAAAAGTGACAGCCTACTTATTTTCAAAAAAAACTCTTGAGTAGGCCTAGAAATTGAAAGGCGCCCTTGTCCTTCCCGAGGAAGGGGAATCCCCTTAGGTGGACTTTGGAGAGGAGGGGCCATTATACACTTCGCAAGGCAAAAATACACAACTTGTCACTCGGTGATCCCTCTCCCTAATTTGCTCACTTTTCTAAAAGATTCACTTGCTTTTGGTTTACCTTCTGTTGCTCCATACTTAAGAGGAGCCAACATAAAAAATAATGGTAGTTACTTGTAGCTTGAGACAACTACATCCATCTCTCTCTCTCTCTCTCTCTCTCTCTCTCTCTCTCTCTCTCTCTCTCTCTCTCTCTCTCTCTTTCTCTCTTTGTGTGTGTGTCCATGCATTTGTGCATACACATAAAGTTATGTAGAATATACGATGTTGCATGCATCACTTGGGTTATAACACAAATCCCTATCTTAATTCCAAAACAAAATGTTAGAATTATACCTAAGTGATCCTTGAAACATTAAGTCTTGACTCCCAATCTCAAAAGTGTGTTGATGTATTGAAGTTTATACAAAGCTGCAAAAATTTCAAGATTTTCTTTATATATCATCTTTCACTCTCTACATTATGACATCAAATAAATGTCCAAATCCACAAATTATAAGTTTACAAGGCCAGTAAGGCATGAGGCATCCTTGGATTCAAAAAACATGAAAGTGATTAGTTGTTGTCTCCCGAATAATCCTTAAGCAATGTCCGATCCTTGCCACAAATCCATTCATTGTTGTGACTTGTCTCCTCAAGACTCAAGCACTATCTCTTCACTTCCTCAAAGAAATTCATGCCCAAACTCGGCCTCTTATAGATTCCTCACAATTGATAGTTTGTAATCACATGTGTACTAGAGGCTAGGCTATTAAAGGAGGATCCTGGAGGTCATTGGGTTTTGGAACCATCACGCAGGTGGAAAGCATCATGAGAGTGTTTGCCTCAAACTTTGCATTGCACAATGACTACATTTGTAGATAAAAGCACAACAAGCAAGCCACGAGCATGTGACTCCCCAATCTTGTTGTACTCTGATATTTTGAGGTAAAAGCGTCATCTCTTTTTTGAATTAGGAGGTAGAACTCAAATTTTAATGAATACAAGCTTATATTTTACCACCTTATAAGAATTTAGCTCGACTTTTGACCAAAGAACCTTATATTTTGATATTTTGTAAAATTTATTTTTAAAAGGAATTTTCAAAGCTTTCCCTTCTTAGTAAATGCTTTTTTTAAAGGACCTGTTCACTAGGAAGGGGTCTCTGACTAGCTTTCTTTCCTAGGGAAGGCCTATCACAAAAGTGTCAGGCATGTGAGAGCGACACCCCTAAGGAAGGGTTGCAATTTCCAGCGCTGCTCTTGAGATCCAAAATAAAGGATAAGTCCCAATTTCTCTAAAGAAACTCATAGTATTCAACACTCATTTCGTAATAGGATTTAATATGGGGATTAAACTACCATGTTAAGTCCAACACATGAAGTTAAATCAAATGATTTCCAGCCCTCAAGTCATGAAATGCCTAGCATTCCAAGGATTATCAATAAAGCAATGAAGCTAGTATTGCTAGCTTCAAAATATTAGTAATGGTAGAATGGAAATAATACCAATTCTATGCTTCAAAAACTAGTAAACTAGTAAATTCAATAACCCAAGCTAAGAAAAAACATGAACCTTATAGGATTTTTAGAACAAGTCTTAGCCAGACAAATACAAGTTTGTAAAACCCACCAAAGTGAGCAATATCATAAGATTAGGGTAGGTCAAACCTCAATCAATCAAACCATATGGTAACATTTTAGAGTGGAAGCAATAGGGTTGATCAGAGAATCAAAAGTGAAAGCCTTGTGTAGAGACACAAAAAAATCTAACGAGTTTAGAATCCGATTTGGGAGAGAATATCACCATGTTATAATTGAATGAAAAGTAACAAAATGTTAATGATGTCTTGCTAAGGAGGCTAGAAAGGGGTGCATTCAAACTTAATCAAAATTGCAAGCAGAAGTGCAAGGTCAAAGAAGCAATCAAGAAATCAAGAAATTAGTCTTAAGATAACATCAAAATCATCATAAATCCTTTGATTTTTTAAGCTTCCGTGTTATCAAAAACCAAATCCCTTGTAGGTTAGAAGAACAAAAATACATATAATACATTTATGAGTTCCATCGTTTATGGAGAATGATAGCTTCCTTGTAGCACATGTTATGCAAGAGAAACAGAGATCTAGAGATGAGAAGCCTAGTCATTTTAGAAAAATAAGCCAATTTAGTCAAAATTCAAAAGCTTGTAAGGCTAAGCACAAAGTAGAAACTATAAACTCAGACTTCGTTATGGAGAAATCTAAGGTAAATTTATCTAAGATTCTTAAGGAACCTTAATTATGACAACCATCTGTAGTCATGGAGATTAGCATCATTTCTTACCACAAAAGGCAACACAATACATGGATGTATAAGAAATAGGACTCAACAAGCTTTAATGCTCAAGACATCCATCATGTGCATTTTCATAGTCCACAATAGTATGAACGTAATTTTAGTCATATACTTGATAACAATAGAGTCTTGATATCCAAGGTAAAGCCTCATAAGATGACCAAAGGGAAGAAGAAGACAATTACAACATGCAGCTATAAGAAATCCTGGTAGTTAGACAAAACAAGAGGCACCAAATGCCAAGAGCACCAAATAATTAGTGGACCTCCAATAACCGTTTAAGCCCAACATCTTCTCATGGTTAGATACATTCCATTATTGTGGTTGAGTATCCAGTGAGCAATACATTTTTCAAACCTTTCTATTGTCTTAGGTAGGAGTCAATACAAGAGGTCTTTTCAAACTCATGAGAACAAATTTCTCCAATATCCAACACATCTATCATTTTTCAAACCTTTCCATTGCCCTACTTATGAATCAATACAAGTTGTTTTTTCAAGCTTATGAGAACAAATTTCACTGGTATCCAACACTTTAGTCATAGGTTATGGAAGATTTACTAGATTTATGAATTCCAAGCCAACAGTCAACCTAAAACAATGCGTGCATGAGGATCAAATTGATGCTCATAGGACCAAAACTTCCTAGATTCACAAAAAACCATGTAATCCCCCTTTTTTTATACTAGGAATCTTAGTCTAAAGCCAATCCATTGAAATTATTCAGAAAGAAACTCAAAAGAGAATTGTGAGAGATTAATCAAGCATCCTCAAGGTCATCCATTGATGGATATTAATCATAGTGCTAAAAGTGAAACATGCCTAAAAAGGACCACTCCGGTGTTAAGAATTTAAATTAAATAGTCAACACTGCAATTTGCCAGAAAGTAAAGCTCATCACCCAAGTACTAGCTCTCAAAACACAAAAGCATGTTCCCTATTCATCATAAAAACTTCCAGAGAGATCACTTGATCAAAAATTCAAAATGAAACCAAAATAATGTGTCATAATTACAAACCTGTGAATAAGTCCATCCATAATTTCCAAGATGTCAAGAAATGGGTATAGCCAATCACCAACATACAACAACTCAAGTGTATTTCCCACTCCACCAAATAAACAATCCACCCACTATTAATCTACTTTCTCTCACTCTCACAATCCTTTTCATTGCAAACAAAAAATAAAAAACTCAAGGCTAAGTGAGGGATAGAAATTTCTCACCTTAAAATAGAAAAGGGGAAATATGCAACATGTTTCTCCACCATCCATATCAATTATGTTTAGCAAGCAAGGTATTAGGATTAGTCCCTTCTACATTAGTGTGCCTATAGACAGGAAAAAGCAAGTAGAAGACCTTGAAAGGCACAATAGGGTAGGGTATGTAGAGGACAAATTAATAAAGTAATGAATTGACAAGCCATTCCTTAAGCAAAGCAAGAATTCATCAAAGCAAAAGTCCTCGATGGCTTCATGGTATTGCAAAATATTTAAAAAATGATGACAAGATATCAAATCCTCATTATAATACCTACATGTGCTTATGAGGGGAGGTCTTCAACACTAAGATAACAAAAGCAAAGCTTGCTCTCAGCCATCCCAACTAACTCAAACATTTGGAGGCAATGAGAGTGGGAATCAAGGAAATTACACCAATTGGATGAACACTGGGGAGGCAGCTCGTGTGTATGAAGCAATAGGAAGGATTTCATTCCCACGAGGGATCCAGCTAGTAGGGATTTCATTAACATGATCACAAACACACAAACATGTTGATAACATTGAGTGATCACTTTTTAAAACGCGTGATCACGTTAAATATTCACGTGACCTTCCTATTAACCTATAAAAACCACCCAAACTAGTAGTCCCATTGGGCTTTTCCATATCCTGGTAGGCCGGTTGGCCTATTTTTGCCATATCCAAGTGGGCCCACCACAAAAAATTAGTAGCTTGGCAGGCTTCTAGTGGGTTATCAAGTCACCATTCATCGGCTTAAATGTGATCACGTAAAGTGTAATTATGTGAATATGATAATAACACATGTTAATCACTAAAACTTCAGGTCATGTGAATATGATAATAACACATGGTAATCACTAAAACCTTCACATGATTATTAGATCCCTGCCAGTCAGTGCACTGGAAGGGGAGAGTGGATTGTAGCATGATAGCGGTGTCAGCAATTCACTCGATGTGAGTATGGTGGAGAGCAACAAAGCAAAAGAAAAAATGTAGAGCCTTGATATCGGGAGTGAAACTAATAGCCTCATCAATGTCAAATAAGAGCTACCAAGAAGGTAGGTGAATAAAGCATAAGCAAAAAGTCACACCATCATAAAGCAAACCTCAAAGTTTAGCAAACAATAGACTAGGAGGCTGCTTAAGTGGGTTCATACCAAACCAAGCCCTCCTTATCGAAGTTAGTAGTGTAGGATGGGAATAGACTAAGAGGACACTCCCACTGGATATGCACCCTGTAGGGATATAAATGTGAAAAGCATCAGGGAGATGTATTTTTATGCAAATGAGAAAAGAGATAGAAAAAACCTAAGATTACAAACAATAAAGTATTATTGAATGGCTAGTATGTGATTTCAATAGAGGGAAAACCTATCTGCAGACCCAAAATATGTGGGAAAGCTAATATCAAAGCCCAAAGGATGAGGACCATTTTAGTAGCACAAGTATTTGATTCAAGGTAGAGAACATTACTATTAGATCCAACAAAGATTGAAGTGTTCCCTACTCAATACTATTAGATCCAACAAAGATTGAAGTAGGATAATACTCTAGCTCCACAATTTCATGCTCAATAAGCTCTCAAATGTGATGATTTGGAACCTCAATATACTTTTGGCATGCATGAAAGACACAATTTTTTGACACTCGCCACGCAAATTTGGTTTGACACATTGAAGTGTTGTTGTTGAACCAATAAGAACACCTAAGTCCATGAGAGCTCTCCTGAGCCAAAGTAATTCACAAGCAACAAAACAAGCAGCTTTATACTCCACTTTTGGTGAAGAAAGAGCAACGGTTGGCTGCTTCTTACTAATCCAAGAAAACACTCCATAACCAAGTGAGAAACAATATCCAGAAACTAACTTTCTAAAATCACAATCTCCTATCCAATCATAGTCATAATACCCATGAAGGGTATTTAAGCCAATTTTGTAGAAATGCCATGGCCCAAAGTACCTTCAATATACTTTATAACATGCATGTCTGTCTTCTAATGAGATTCCATATGCTAGTTGAAAACTTTTGCAAAACACCAATTGCAAAACAAGTGTCTGGTCTAGTATTACACAAGAAAATCAAGCTTCCCAAAAGATTCTTATACTTCTTGGTGTCGACTAAGGGAGAATAATTCTCCATGGAGAGTTTCACATTCACCTCCATTGGAGGGCTGTCATGTTTACAATCCATCATCCCAAAATGCTTTTGGAAATTTTGTTGCATACTTTAACCGTTGAGTGATGAATATGCACTTCGTGGATTTTCAAACCTCAATCCCCAAGAAGTAATATAAAAGTTTGTCATTTCAAACTCGGAATCCGAACTCTTTTGAGTTTGTTGAATGAGCTCTTCATGATCATCTATGATAATTGAGTCATCTACATAAACATATAAATGGCTTGCTTTTGGTTATCTCTCAGTATATATAAAATTTTGTGAGAAGCACTCCTTTTAACACTAGAATGGTAACAGGACACTTTTATGTCCTTGGACACTTTTGTGTCCTGTTAAGTGACCATTTTGCTTGAATTATTTGAAGAGTGTGAAAATGAATTTCTAGGTGCTATATATCCACAAAGTTGCCTTACGAGCTGAAAAAAACTTAGCATTTTTTTTGGAGTATCGATCTCACCATTAACCTTACTCTTGCACAACATTTTTGAACCTAAAATGTGTGAAAAAACGGGTCCTGTTTTTGGCTTTTTTTCATTTGTTTGTAACTATACCACTCTAAATTCTTGTTTGTGAGGTTTAGATGGCTAGAGGTTAGGCCTTCATAGTTCTCAACATGTTTTGATGCTTGTAGGGAGAGCTAAGTGTTAACATTGAAAGTTATGACCAATTTACAAGAATTGCATAATCCTGTTTTTTGGCCAAAATTAGCACTTTTATGATTTTTTTGGTGGCTTACTTGATATCCAAATTCAATTTTGATTGTGTAAGTGTAATGTATAGCATAAAGCTAATCTTCCTTGAGTTTTGGGGGACCTAATATGCTATATAGCATAGTATATGATGATGGTTGAGTTTTTTGATTGCTGAAGAATACGATACATTTTAGAGTAGCAAGTATAATTTTCTCAACATTGCTAGTTTCTTAGGCCAATTGTGTGTATTTTGTAGATAGTAACCATATCTAATCATAGACTACAAACTTGGCTAGATATTGAGTAGTTTCTATGGGTTTCTGGAGGTCATAATGCTAAACCCAGTTTTTTCATATTTGCTGTATTTAGCACTTTATCATTGCCCCCAAGGTTCCAATTCTAAGAGATCCATTATCCTTTTGACATGCTCCATGGCTCCTTTTGAATCCAAAGGCCCAAACGGAACCAAGAAAACATGTATATAGTATCTGTATTGAGCGTGACTATAGAAACTTTGATAATAGGTCCGCAGAATGGCAAAAATGCAACTTTTTTGTAGCTATTTTTTTTGCCCCAAAAAAAATTAGTGAGGTAAAAGCAACCATATGTTTTGGTCACCAACCCATTGAAGTTAACGGGGCATTTTATCTCATGTCCTACAAAAATTCCCACTCTTATTTATATACAATCAACCGTAAGAAATTGATGTTTTGGGCAAAATGCACTGGTCCATCAACTTTGGAGGCTTGTAGTGACCAAGTGATGAGAAAAATTACAAGTTTCTCATTGTTTCCATATGTAGTAGTTATTGAACTATAAGCTCATGAAAGGATTTTTCAAAATGAGTGGATCTACTATGGTTTTGGAATTTTTTCCCAAAACCCTGAGAGGACACTTTTATGTCATGTTAGGTTACCATTCTAGTGTTAAAGCCAAGATTTTTTGAAGAACTTATCTATCGTGACATGCCATGTTCTTGGTGATTTCTTTAGGTCATATGAAGCCTTTTTCCATCCTACAAACCATCCCTTTTTAATGAGGCAACTCAAACCGTGGTGGTTGTTCTACATAAACCTCCTCTTTTGAGAATTCCATTCAAAAAAGTTGATACTACATTAATTTGAAAAACAACCCAAGAAAAGATAGAATCAAGAGCAAGTACAAGGCGAATAATGGTCATTCAAGCTATGGGAGCAAAGGTTTCACTCACGTAAAATCCTTCAATTTGTAAAAAACCTTGTGCTAATAACCTTGTCTTGTACTTTTCCAATGATCCATCAGCCTTGTAATTAAATTTATAAACCCATTTGGTGCCGATGACCTTCTTGTTTGGTGGTCAATCTACTATTTCCTATGTTTCATTCTTTGTTATGCTATCATAATGTGGTTGCATTGCTTCTCTCCACTTTGAATCAGCCCTGACCTCTTTGATGGAAGCAGGCTCCTTTACAAAGCCCACAATTTTAGTCATGAGAGCCATGTTGACAATGTGTTCGAAGGATCATTTTTGCTCCTCTATTTTCATTGACCTTCACAAACCATCTTCTTCTTCACGAGGGATTGCAAACATGAGGATTTCAATCATCAAAGAGCTATTGAGCTCAATTTGTAAGTGGGTTCTCTAGTGATGGTACAACAAGTTGGTTGGCTTTTTTTGAGTTGTCATCATTAGAAAACTCTTTCGCCTCAATATTTTCCTTACTTTGATCTAGGAAAAATTGTGTTATTTCTGCATTTGATGAGAAAGTGGATGAACCTGTTTTGTCCATTGAATGTGGCCCTTCTTCAAATACCACATCATGATTAGCCTAGTATCTTCTTTGCCTCTAGATTGTAGAGTATGTATGCCTTAGACTCTTCACTATATCCTAGAAAAACACGCTTTTGGATTTTGGCTTCTACCTTTGCTCTTTTGGAATCAAGAACACGTGCATAACAAAAACGCCCAAAAGTTTTGAAATACAAGATCGAGGGTTTCTTACCAAAATAGGCTTCTGAGATGTTTTTCCTTTCAAAGACTTTTTGTAGCTTTGATTAAGGATATAAACTATTGTATTTACTTCTTCAATCCAAAAAGAGTCTTACCACAGTCCAATTACAATGTTCCTCAACTCCATTCTATTATGGTGTGTAAGCAATAGTAAGGTGACGCTTGATGCCATGCTCATTGTAATAGTTGTTGAATTCATTTGAAATTAACTATCCGCATCTATCTATGCAAAGTTTCTTGACCTTCTTTCCTGTCTCATTTTCTACAAGCTTATGCCACACTTCAAGTTTTTTACAACCTTCATAATTCCCATTAATGAAATATACCCACATCTTTCTACTAAAGTTGTTGACTAACAAAAAAAAAAAGAAAGATCCAACCAAAGCAATAGTAGACATTTTAGTTACATAGACCTGCATCTACCAGGTATAGAGGAGATTGTGCTCGATTATTCGTCTCTCTTGGAATAGCCTTTGTTTGTTGCTTGCCCATCATGCAAGCCTCACATACTTCATTCACATATGAGATTTGAGGCATGTGTGCAACCATCCCAAATCTCTACATCTCTTTTAGCACATCAATACTTAGGTGACCAAATCTCTCTTTCCATAATTCAGTTTTATCTTTTTTTGTTAGTTACTGTAAGTGCAAAAATCTCACAAAGGTTGTTTCACTTTACTCGCATTCCCATTGCATTTCCTCGGGTATCCAAGATTTCTGCTTGAGTTTTCTTGAAACAAACTTAAGAACACGATCAATGATTGCTATAATAAAGAGCAGATTCTTCTTGATTTGTGGCACATACAACACATCAGAAAGTTTCTTAGTTTCACCTCTAGCTGCTAAAAAAGAAAAACTTCTACTGGACTTTTTGCATTATTCCCAACAATTACACTGGTGGTTGCAACTTAGAGTTTACATTGAATACTTACTTGCAACCTTGCTTGATGGACCAAGATCCCCACATGTGCAGTAGTTTGGGAGAGTAGTGAAAAATTAACAAGTAAATAATGATTAATTAAGTGAAATTAAGAAATAATTATTAGCAATCAAGAGATTAGTGAATAATTAAGAGATTGGAGTACACACACCATTTGAGATTATTTGAATGATTAAGGATCAATTAGTAAAAGATTAGAGAGAAAATCACAAAAGCATACATAGCTTTACACACATACTCACAAGCCAAGAAGAGATATGGACTCACAAACACACAATTAGAGATTACTAAATGATTAATGAGAGATTAGTGAAAGATTAAGGATATATTAGAGAGAAAATCACGTGCAAAGAGTTAATTTCACACACACACACACACACACACACATACTACTGTTTATACGCAGTTTAACTCCTGCTGGTATATAGGAGTGGCTTGTTTCCACTTCCTAGGTGGATATAAGCTGGTGACTGGCCTCAGTGATTAGTATTGACTTGGGAAAGATCTTATGAGTAATGGTTTGAATTCACTAGGTAATTTACTAATGTGGAAAATTAGTGGGTGGATACTTAATGTATGGTACCTAACACTTTAGAAGGAGTTAAGCGGGATAGTGGGATTGAGTTGGCTGGCCTGACTCTGTATGTAACCTTGTGTTCATTCGCATGATGACATGGTGGCACATTCCTGTTGGCGTCTACTCTATAGCACTCTGTGTTTGTGTGTGTGCATGCGCGTGTGTGTATGAAGCGAGCCAAGAGCTCTTTTCCCTCATGAAGTCCAGACCCACCATACTACTGTGGAGGGAATTTGGCTACTGGCATCCTCCCCTATAAAAGGTGAGCTTCCTTTGCTCACTTAGCATTGGTACCTATGTGCTTCTGTGGTGTGTGTGTGTGTACTAGTGAAGGGTTGCCTATGTTAGGTTTTCCAAGCCCTTTGTAGTAATGTCTTAGCCCATGGGAATATGGTCTTGTGACATGCAGGTAAGAGTAGTGATTAGTGGAGTTTGCATGAGTAAAAGGTGTGGTTAATATCACTTCTCAAAACTATGTAAAGAACTTGATTAAAGAAGAAGTGGCGTTGTGAGCGGGATGGAAACACACAAAACGCCTCTATAAGGACCCGACACACACTCTTGGAAGGATATACACACACACACACTATGGGGCACCGTTCATCTTACACAACACACCTGGCCGAGACAGGGAACACACTGATGGAGTGAGAGGAGAGAGACTATCCACTTGCCCACTCCGCACAGACACACACACACACACACCCAAAAAACTCAGGTCAAAAGAGGAGAATTTCTGATGTTTAGATACAATTGAGCTTGGGCCAACACCAATGAGGCAAATAGCTCACACAATATGGGTAAAAGATGCCAGATACAATCACAAATTGGAGCAGAAGCTTCGCTCATAGGAGAAACTTACACAACCAAAACAGCAGAAAAAAGTGAAGAATTTGGAAAAATGGACAGCGCCATCGCGTCCGGAACGGCCCAAAACCCCAGTCTACCATGTCGAAGTGCTCAAATCCGACCTCGAATGAGCAGTTTACGGCCAAAATAGGCTCCAAAAACCCCAAATACATAGTTGCGGCTGTTCCTCCTCTCTTCTCCACGTTTTTTTTGGTCCTCTCTCAGTTTTTTCAGTTCCCACACTTATCTTTATTACGTGGGCACCCTTGGCCTTTTAGATGACCTCAAACGGACCCCGAACAAGCCAAAAACTGACCTCGCAGTGCATAGTTGTCACCTTTTTGCATCCATCCGCACACTTGGCACTCAGCTTTTTCCAATAATGCATCCCGCCACCACGTGAAGTGGCCCTAAAAGATGGTCCTCATGATGACCTTTCTGCATAATTATCACAAGAAACCATCCATCGTGTCCATACTTATCCATGTGCAAGTATTGACCCCATTTGGCCTCTTGACGCCACTAGATGCCATCTGACGCACCTGCTTACCTCATGTCGTCGGCCCGCGGATAGCTTCCTCGAGAAGTTTTATGCGCTACCAACTCCTCATTATTATATAAAAAACACACTAGTACTGGTGATAGTGAAAATCGATACACTATGTACATGCTGTCCTACCTGGACACATGTGGGCCCCACGTAACCACCTGGCTCTAGAAAATGGGCAATTCCTTATTTGATGCACCATGCATGTGTATGTACATATGCACAATCCCTTGCTCCAAAAAACTCCTAACAGCGTGTTGTTTTGTTTTACAAGCTATGAATCGACTCTCTCTCTCTCTCTCTCTCTCCCTCTCTCTCTCTCTCTCTCTCTCTCTCTCTCTCTCTCTCTCTCTCTCTCTCTCTCTCTCTCTCTCTCTCTCTCTCTCTCTCTCTCTCTCTCTCGCTCTCTGCTGTAGTAGCAGGCCTGCACCACCATGGCTCCATAGCCCAAGACCCAACACTGGTATCAGAGCCTACCGGGCCTTGGATCTCAACTCAATCTCGCGGGTACAACCGCTTACACAGAGAAAAAAGGCAGAGTCAACCTGCTTGGAATCGCCCTGCCTCTGTGGTGACTTTTCAATACATAAGCGAGCCCTGGTTTGGTGGATTTAGCCTGCTGCAAAGCAAATCCATCATCTTGTCGGCGTCGTCTGTAGCAGAAGAAATTCGATGTGTATTTTTTTTGCATTAACTTTCACACACAAGGCCTGTCCGCCCATTATTTCTTGGCCACCCTCTATGGAAGAGGTGCTTCTCACCTTCAAAGCTGGCTTTGTGGAACATTAAGGCATTGGACCACCATCTTGGAGGTAGGAGGCACAAAGCTATTGCTGAAAGAAAATTAGCCAAGTCTAGTAAGACGTCGGTTGATGGAAAACATAACCCTATTTTGATTTTCCAGCAAACGGGCATTCCCACCCTCGCAAAATCTTTCTGCTACAAGTCAAATATGACTGAACTCTTCACCTTTTATTTAAAGACCTCAACATGGCGTCGAAAGTCGACAAATACAACGGGACTGGTTTCCACACTTGGCAGATCAAAGTTAAAGGCTATTTGATGCGCAAAAACCTATGGAACGTGGTCAAGCCTGTCGCAACTGACGAATCTGGCACATCTGTTGCAGTTATAAGGGAATTATCTGCTGAGCTACAAAGGAAAGACAAACAAGCTTTTGGTATCATTCTAACCTCCTTAGAAGACGATTTTATTAATTATTTGAACAATGTTGATTCTTCAAGTGCTACCTGGATAGAGTTAGAGAAGCTTTTCGGTGCCAACGCTAAGTATTCAAAAATGAGTTTAAAAATGGAATTATATTCCATCCGCATGCGTGAAGATGAAAACATTGCAGCTTTAGCTAATAGACTGAAGAGTATTAAAACTCAACTTGTTTATGTCGAAGCTCCAGTACTAGCAGAAGATCTCATAGCCATTTTGTTGAAAAGTTTGACTGACAAATTTCATCAGATTGTTACCGTTTTAAAAGAGAAAGATCCGTTGCCCTCCTTGGATGGTATCATCAATTCATTGCAGGAAGAAGAACGCAGGGTACCTAGTACCAATTCTACTATTTTTCCCATTGCATATATAGTCTCCAATGCCGTATCCCCCACCAGTTCTTTTGATACGTCTAATGCATATGCAGTCACTAAATGTGCTGCTTACAGCAGCTTCATCTCGACCATTCAATGGAACTAGATCTTGTGCCATTTGTGGGCGCAACAATCATCAGACAAAAGACTGTTTCAAGAAGAATCCTTGTGTTCACTGTGGTAAAACAAATCATCCGTCAAATAGATGTTTTCAAAAGGGTAAAAATCAAATTCATGTGATTGAGGGAGACACTGAATCTCCAATATATTCTGTTGACAATGAAGCTTTTTAGATCAACTCTTTTCATGTTGTTTAGTCAAAATAAATTGTACGGGCTATAGACACTACCACACATGAGTGGTAAGACCTCCCAAATTATCAATTTTTTGCTCAAGTCCTATTACTGGGTACACCTTAAACCCAAGGTTTGGTAGTGAACCAAAAACTCCATCTATTGGTAGCTAATTTTTTGACCCACACCCTATCTGTTCAAGGGGGGTTTTATCATAGCACCAGGTTATGGATACACCAAAAATCCTTGATTGTGAGAGAACCTAAAACTCACGGTTGACGAGTACACCAAAAACTCAAGGTATCATGAGAGGGTCTGTCTAGTTCGGGCTTGAGAGGGGATTGTTAGGTTTTTCAAGCCCTTTGTAGTAATGTCTTAGTCCATGGGAATATGGTCTCGTCACATGCAGGTAAGAGTAGTGATTAGTGGAGTTTGCATGAGTAAAAGGTGTGGTTAATATCACTTCTCAAAACTATGTAAAGAACTTGATTAAAGAAGAAGTGGCGTGTTGTTTTGTTTTACAAGCTATGGACTCTCTCTCTCTCTCTCTCTCTCTCTCTCTCTCTCTCTCTCTACTGTAGGCCTGCACCACCATGGCTCCATAGCCCAAGACCTAACAGCCTGTACCTTTGGAGTGCGAGGGTTTGCCAGCGCAAGGGTGTGTATTGTTAGTGTGTTTGGCTCTATGGTAAAAGGCAAAGATAAGCAAACTATTGTGGAGCTGGCTGCTCCGACTCAATCTCAGGTGAATTAAGATACTGCTATCGAACTACTATCCGAGCTTCATGGATGTGTTGTGATTCACTTTTGATATGGTAATAGAACTCATGCATGTCCCGATTGTAATAGTGTCGAAGTATGAATGTTATGTTGCTATGTCATAACTAGCTTGCTTATGGTTGGCAACTTCCACTAGCCCTTTGGTATCTGCGGCACTGTCATACGTATGCATACTAGCAATGAAACACATTGAAAGGATGTATTCTTTCTTCAATGCAGGTTAATAGGTTCCTTTGAGATATTTTAGGAGCCATCTTACAGAAAACTTGGTGGATGGCCTTATGTTATATGGTGGGTATTGGCTTACTTTTGAGAGGTTTTAGAATAAGCAGGCATGGTCTATTCACTGAGGCAGCTGCCGCGGTTAATTTTCTAGTGAGGTGCCTCTGGGGTTTGTTATTTTTACCTATAGGATTGAGATTTCTGTACGGTCATGAAAGGTAGTGATAGCCGTTTTTCGGCTCTCCATAATTGCCATAGTAAGTTACTCCACCCTACCAAATTCACCCAAACGCTATGGCTATCCCTACCATTTCACTGTACATAAGCGTGTGTGAGTTAGGGGGCTTTTCTCGTATCTTCTTAAGAACCCTCAGCTAGCTAGTCACTGGGCTAGTTGAGCCAAAAAAATAAAAAAAATAAAAAAATAAAAGTATATTATGGCCTCTTTGTGTGTAAATATTTCATTGTATATATGGCCTAAATATAGGGAATTTTTATTATTATTTTGGTATTTTATTTAAATATTTCTACTTAGGTGTGTTTTTTATTAAACCTATGTACACCTTCTTTCATCCTCTTACACCATAAGTATATTTTTTGCCAATATGTACATACTCTAACCTTATATTTTTCCTTTATACAAATCACTCCCACATTTTCACCCTCACCCTCGTGAAAACAAAAAATTGATTTCTACTCATTGGTTACTTTTATTATATTATTTACTTACATACCTTTTCCTCTTTCACCCAAAATAATTCAAGGAGGGACCATATCATATGATTCCAATATCTTTCCATATCCATAACTCCTCCATATTTTTATTATTATTTTTACTCATTATTCTAACACCATGTGCTCATTGAGCTAAAGTCCATGAATAGTCCATACACTAGTCCCACCATGTATATATTTCTTTATTCACCAATAATCCTCCTCCATGCATGGGTCAAGGGCAACTTGGATGCTTTGTATTATAATATGACAAAGGAGGGGCTCACTCTTGGATGCATTGTACAAATTCAACAAAGGAGGGGGCCACTAAAAGACTTTTGCAGGCATAAAAAACAGGCTTTTTGGTGAGAATTTTGGCACCTATCTCCACTCTGAATTTGGAGTGGTGGTCAAAAGAGAAAATGTATCCCACGCTCTGAATAATTACCTCAAATTTTTTCATGATTTTTGGAGCTACCAGCGGTGAGCTATGATTTTTTGAGTGGACCCTAGTTTGCCCACTTTTCTCACAAGTAGCCCTTAGTCTTCTCTCACCCTTCCACACACCTACTCACTCTTACACATCCCTCCCTCTCCTTCCCTCACTCAAACCTGCAATTTCCATGGCTTTTCCCACCTTCTTCACCATTACCCTTCTCTCTCATCCCTATAGTTCTTTTATGAACCTCTACATACATACACCCTCTCCATGTCTCTCTCTATTGCTTCTATGTTACAATTTCATTTACCTCTCCTAAAAATATCTAAAATTCAGCATCTTAACCATGATAACTTCTGCAAATTGAGGATTTTTCATCAACAAATCCTCTTTTCATCGTGGTGGTCAACCGTGGCGGCGGCGTAAAGAAACGAAGAAGAAGAAGAAGACCAGCGGTCATTTTTTCCACAATCTACACAAGGGTGAGTTCAAGCTTCTTCAAAGCTTCACCATCTCAATGATTCTCTTTTAATTCATCCCTCTTCCTTCATCAAATCAACTCATCCTACCCATTGTAAATGTATCACTAACAATTCTAGTGATTATTACCACTAACAACTAACTTCTCTTGTAAAAATGCACCCACACTATCAACATATGGAGTAGGCAACCGCACAAGTAAACCAAATTCACTCACTCCCATGGAAGTTTCTCTCCTTTCACCACATCAATAATTCTCTTACTTGAGCCCACATCCATGTGACTCAAGAGAAAAGAGAGACCCCATTCTCATTTGAAATTCATAAAAATTCATAATCCTTGATCTTTCCTAATAAAATTGATTAGGCTTAATCCTAATCAAGGCTTCTAAAACCTATAAATAGAACCCATTCCTCCTTGTAAAAGACATCACTATATCATTGCACACTAGATTGAGCGTACCACACGCCAGTTCTATCTTGGTTGTAAAGAGAGAGTAAGCTTTCTATACACCATCACCTTGGTGTATAGAAAAGCTTGAGCTAGTTTGAGTGAGTACGAGTAGAAGATATTCTTCCTACCATTGTTGTATCTACCCCAACATCAATGAATTGGTAGTTTTGGGTGCAATTCATGTCCAAAGGCTTACGCTTCTCCCCCAATTTGGCTTGGCAAACTCATTCATCTTCATAAGGTGACTTGTTTCATTGAAGGTTGTTGTTTTGTTGCTTGTGATTCATTGGCTATTGTTTGGCTACCATTGTAAAAGGGTGGATGGTGAGAGGGCTCCCATAACCCTAAGACAATGTGCTAGTGATGCTATAACCAAATCTTGTCACTTGATTCCGCAAGCTCTAAGTTCCTTTTTGTACAAAATATAAAGTTGAAGCTAAGTTGTACACCATCTCTCTCTCTCTCTCTCTCTCTATCTCTCTCTCTCTCTCTCTCTCTCTCTCTCTCTCTCTCTCTCTCTCTCTCGTGTTTTAGTGTGTGAGAGTGTTCCATTGGTGTTAGGGTTAGTGTAAATTCATTGCTTGTTTGTGGGTTGCCCTAACGATTCTCCTCTTTTGCGTCCTAGTTCGCTCTTAAACTAAGTGGTGCCCCTTGTGTAGTTGGGATTTGGCTGTGGGTTTGTTGTTTTGGTTTGTGTTGTGTTGTGCCCCAGCCCCATTGAGCAGCACGGGAGCCTTGAAGGGTGTCTAGAGGTTGCTCTTCTTGTTGCCCGCCCCGGACCGCCTCAGTATCTATGCATGTTGGTTGTTTTTTTTAGAATTGTGTGACAAAACTATGGCAAAGCTCTGGCACATAATATAAGCTTGATGTTTTTAATGACGATCGGAATATCGACTACCTTGGACCTTTCTGTTAACTTGAACATGAACTTCTATCTAAGGACTGGGCTTGAACCTGGCACTTATAATTAGTCCTACCTTATAGCTGCTCATGTGGCCAAATATGGTTATATTTAAAGGAAAGTAACTATCGATTGGATATGGTTCTTGTGTGACACTAACAATTGTAACTTTAATTGGGTTTTGGGTAGTGCCGTTGCTGACCTATTAGGCCTTACAGGGTCAATCTCATTGGTTTACTATGTTCTTTTGGAGCTCAATGACTTCTTTAAATAAAGTCTCCTGACATATCATTTGTAATAAACACTTTAGGTTTCAAATCTTTGCAAGAAATCTTAGTAAGTCATCTTGGGTACTTCATGGTTCAAAAAAGTGAGATTAGATGCATTGATAGCATCAACAGGGAAAAGTCCTCTGACACAAGCTGGGTTTGGTGATTAATGATTTACTGTTAAGTAATTGCGGACTTGGTCTGGTTGCTGAGTCAACTACCATGGTTTATTTTTTGATAAAGTTACATTTGGGGCTTGTTACATCATTTTTATGTTATTTTAATGGGCCTTGGCGACACACTCCCTTGGCCTCTGGTAACAACCGGGGGATTTTTTGGAATACCCCACCTCTATGTGTTTGTGATTAAGTGGAATTAAACATTCATACTTACTACTTTTTATGTGGTTTTTTCACCTCCATCTAGGGGAGGTGTGTGCATACTTACTAACATTTCTCTGTGTTACAAGAGACTTCAAAGTATAGATTGGCTTTCAAAGAATAATAGTAAGAAAAGGTAAAGCGAACAATAACATATATTCAGAGTTGGTTTCTTTTAAAAGGGGTTGCTGGGAAAATGTGGAGCCCCTTTAGCTTTGCAAGCTCTCATGAGATAAGGCCAGAGACGAGTTTTATGAGGCTTTTTAGCCCAGAAGTGGGCCACATACACCTGTTTCTTAACTTTGCAGAGTTTGGCATTAATTCTTGCTATTTTTTTGGGTCAATAATAGTGCTCATACGTGCAATCAATCTATAGTTGGGTGACACTATAACATGTGGGATACCCATGCATCACCTGCATACGGTGCCAATGCTAACTATATGTTGTGTTGTTTCCATGGGTGCAGGTGAGGGTTACCTTCTCAACTCTGGTTTTCAAAGCTCCTCGGCTTGAAGATGGCGGACTTATATATCTTCAACTTCAATAAGAGGCTCTTGATTCTCTCTTACTTGTGTATAAAGACTGTTCTGTACTATGAATGGATTTATACCACCTTTCATTGACATAGTTTCTAGTGTCTTTTGTAATTTGTAAGGATTCTTTGGTGTATATGTTATATTGTTATTGGAACACACACATTAACAAAAAAGGAAGAGAGAGGGAGACACACATATAAAGAGAGCAAGAAACACACACGCGCGTGCATGTGTGCGCGCACACACACACACACACACACACACACACACACACACACACACACACACACACACACATACACACAAGTTGAATTTTGAATTTCAAATTTACCTGTTGTCTACACTGATTGCTCCTCAATTTTAGTTTATTGCTACAACTCCAACATTAGAAACCTGTCATATATATATATATATATATATATATATATATATATATATATATATATATATATAGAGAGAGAGAGAGAGAGAGAGAGAGACTATATATATAACGTATTATATATAATATGCTATATATGTGTGTGTGTCTGAGAGAGAGAGATATGTTATAGCAATGAGATGCATTACATGCTTGAAATAGAGCACCCCTATCATTTAAGTAGCCTAAAATGGGCTCATCATGTAGGCATGTGTATATATGTATTATATATTCATAAATACACACACACACACACACACATATGTGTGTGTGTGTGTGTATACCTGCATGCATGCATATGTGTTTTATATAATTATACTATGTAAAATCACTTTTACATGTTCAAAAGACACAAGACTTCTGATCTCAACACAATGAGTACAACACTTCTTTTATATTTTAAGATGTTGTACTTCAAAGTAAGAATGGCAAGTGCATTCTAGTTTTCCTAACTATAAAGAACTTAAAATTACAAAAGTAGATGTCATTGGCCTTCATCTTCAATGTCAAATACTTGTCACTCTATGTAAGGTTTTCAGTTTTTGAAACCTTAGAAATTGTACAAAGCATGTTAAATTTAACTTGGTTATTGAGAAAACACTGTAGAATGATCCAACTATGGCTGATATTGGTATTTTTGGAACCGTAACCAGAGCTTTACTATGGTTATAATTTTTCAGAATCAAATTCCGATGAAATCTGAAAAAGTTACGGGCTCTAAAAGGTTACACTAGGAATTTAATTAGTTAAGTAAAATTGGATGGTTTCAGTAATTATTATTGCTAAAGACTTTCTTATCCTAAGGTTCTAGAAATTGCGGATATTTCCAATTTTCATCATTAAAAATCAGAGAAATTAGCAAAAATCGATTCTGGAAGTTGGGGGGGTTGTGTGGAGCTGTGGGGAACATGCTCGGGACAGATTTAGCACAGCAGGTGGCACTAGTTGGAAGCTAAGGCCTTGCTTGAGGTGCCAGAACCTGCCAGAAACAGCCCAGGGACCCTGAAAAGCTATAAAAAGATCCTCTTCCTTCACAAAAAATTAGACTTGGAGCCTTGGTACATTATCTCTCATTTAGAGGGACCTCTATGTAGAAATCCCTAGAGAGCAAAGCTCTAGTTGGTTAATCAACAGCAATTAGCACTAACCTTTTTTAATAAGTAAAACTAGGTTAACCTATTTATAATTTTCTTAATTAATTGAAGATTAAACCTATGTATACTCTAAAATTCTCTCCAAATTCAAAATTCTCTGCTGATTATTAAGATTAAGCTTAGGGACACTAAGCTAATTAATTATTATATTATATTAGGACTGAAATTACTCATTTTAATAATAAATTAATGATAATTATACTAATTAAATTTAGATTAAGATGAGATAATTATCAAAGCTGTGTTAAATTGTCATTATGCTAAGAAAATTATCTTTCAATTTTTTTGAGTAAATTTTATAATTAATTAAGTAGAATTACACTGTTTTTAAGAGATAAGTAAAGGGGGAAATGATCAAATTAATCCAAAATGGATTGAGATAATTATTTAAAAAAAACACATGTTATGAAACCCGTGATAATAATCTTAATCTTAGATAATTAGTTTAACAATTATCTCAACAGAATTACACTGTTTTAGAAAAAAATAAAAGGGGGAAAATAGCAAACTAACCCAAAATGCTTTGAGATAATTATCAGAGAAAAAAAACATGTTATGGAATCCTTGATAATTTTTTTAACCTCAGATAATTACTTTAACTAATTATCTCAGCAAAATTACGTTGTTTTTAGGAGAAAATAAAAGGTGAAAAATAACAAACTAACCCAAAATACTTTGAGATAATTATAAAACAAAAACACATGTCATGGAACCCGTGATAATTATTTGAACCTCAGATAATTAGTTTAACTAATTATCTCAACAAAATTACACTGTTTTTAGGAGAAAATAAAAGGGGAAAAATAGCAAACTAATCCAAAATGCTTTGAGATAATTATCAGAGGTAAATCACATCTTATGGAACCCGTGATAATTATTTGAATCTCAGATAACTAGTTTAACTAATTATCTCAACAAAATTACACTATTTTTAGGGGAAAATAAAAGGCAAAAAATAGCAAACTAATCCAAAATGCTTTGAGATAAATATCAGAGGAAAAATACATCTTATGAAACCTGTGATAATTATTTGAATTTCAGATAATTAGTTGAACTAATTATCTTAGTAGAATTACTCTATTTTAAAGAAAAAATTAAAAGGAAAAAATAATTAAATTAATCCAAAATGCATTGAGATAATTATAAGAGAAAAAACACATGTTATGGAACCTGTGATAATTATCTTTTACCTCAGATAATTAGTTTAAATAATTATCTCCGCAGAATTACACCGTGCTTAGGTGAAAATAAAAGGAAAAAAATAGCAAACTAATCCAAAATGCTTTGAAAAAATTATCAGAGAAAAAATACATCTTATAAAATCTATGATAATTATCTTAACCTCAAATACTTAGTTTAACTAATTATCTCAACAGAATTACATTGTTTTAAGGAGAAAATAAAAGAGAAAAAATATATCTTATGGAACCCATGATAATTATCTTAACCTCAGATAATTAGTTTAACTAATCATCTTAGCAAAATTACACAGTTTTTAAAGGAAAAATTGAAAGAGAAAAAATAGCAAACTAATCTAAAATTGCTATAAGATAATTATCAGAGAAAAAACACATCCTATGAAACATAATTATCTTAACATTAGATAATTAGTTTAACTAATTATCTCATCAGAGAAAGACTTTTTTTAAGGAAAAATACACGGGAAAAAATAACAAACTAATCCAAAATGCTTTGAGATAACTATTAGTGGTAAAACACATTTTGATAAACCTGTGATAATTATCTTAATCTCAAATAATTAGTTTACCTAATTATCTCAATAGAAAAACACTGTTTTCAAGGGAAAATAAAAAGGGAAAAATAGTAAATTAATCAAAAAGCTTTAAGATAATTATCAGAGGTAAAACTCATCATATTAGGAAACTCGTGATAATTATTTTAACCTCAGATAATTAGTTTAACTAATTATTTCAGTAGAAAAACACTATTTTTATGAGGAAATAAAAAGGAGAAAATAGTAAACTAATTTGAAAAGCTTTGAGATAAATATCATAGGTAAAACACATCTGAAAAAACCTGCAATAAATATCTTATCTCAGATAATTAGTTTAACTAATTATCTCAATAGAAAAACACTGTTTTAAAGAAAAAATAAAAGGGGAAAAAATGGCAAATTAATCCAAAAACCTTTGAGATAATTATCAGAGGTAAGACACACCTTAAGAAACTCGTGATAAATATCTTAAACTCAGGTAATTAGTTTAGATACTTATTTTCATTAAAAGTAACCGATCTTGTTTATAAACCGAAAAAAGGAAATTAGTAAACGAATTTAAATAATTACCTTAGCCTAAATAATTAGTATAACAACTTACTGTCGGCAAATTTTGCCTAAATTAGACCATAAATATAGAAGGGAAAAGTTATAAATCAATTTTATGAGTTAACCAAGAAATTCTTAAAGAACATATCAAATTCCATCTAAGGTGAGTAATCCACTAGTAGATAGGTAACTTATAATTTACTAAGGCCAAAAATAGGATATTCTTGGAATATAGACTAAGGAGAAATCCAGTAAAATAGCTCCCATAATTATATGATAATTATGGGAGAATACTAATAGTACAAGGAAGTTACAGGAGAAATATCTCATCTAATAACTAACAAGGATACCTATTTATTCCAAAAATCCTTATTTTTTGGTAAAAAGGAAGAAACGAGATTATTCAATTAATCCTCTAATCGATTAAGTCCTTTTATAAAGGCTGCCAATATGGCTCCAAAGAGAACCAAAGGAAATCCTCTTACCGATGAAGAGGATATTAGCAACAAAAGAAATAAAGCCACTCATGACCATGAGGTTGGGCCTCGTCATAGGTCTACGAAGGAAAGTCTGCAGGCACCAGCGCAGCAGCACATGGCCGACCAGGTGGATTTCCATTTTGTTCACTTAAGTCTTTAATTATATTAAAGTTCATTTCTAAGTTAACATTGCATACGTAAGGGTTAGGAAGGATAAACTGGCTATAAATGGAAGGTAACTTCTAAGAAACCAACGAACAATAATTGTAAATAGGAAAGAAGTGATTGGGTTATGACTGATTGACCTAAGAAAGAAATGTTTGACCATCCTTAAGACAACTTGTCTCAAGACACCTCTGATTCCTTGGAATATTTTACTCCAGGTAATGAGTAATGATGGCGATTCCACCATGGATGAGTCGGTTTCCTCAATGCACGTGGAGTCTTTACCCTGTGCTTGTGGATATTACTTAAGATATCAAGTTTATCCTAGAGGAACCGTCCGGTTGTATGGGCGCTTGGACTATGGATAATGGCTTTTTCCACCTCGGTTTTTATAAATAAGGAATGGGTGCCGTTTTTTCACCCCTGTATAGGTGGTCTTGAGACAAGTCAGTACTGGTCAGAGATACTTCAGAATGACAGTACCTTGTCTTAAGTCAAAAGATGTTCATTTGCTAAAAGAATGTTTTCAATATTGTTTTCAAGGGTTGTTTTAATGAAATTCAGTTATGAAAGTTAAAAGAAATCATTGTTTTAATTGTGATAAGAATGTGGTAGTAATTAAACACACAATCATGTGTGAGTGCGGGGGGGTAAGTGGGGATTGACTAAGGTTGTTAATCATGGACGGATGGACTTGATTAGTCAGGTAACTATCCATTACCGCGTACTAAAAACGTCTAGAAACTTCTTCACTTGGAAGAGGAATCCACTAACAGCTGTGCCCTCACATATGTTAGGGGGAAAAAAACATTGGCTAAGGAAACCTTAATCTGAATGATGGAAGTTTTAGGGCCGTAATAGTTTTTTTTTTAAAATTCAACAAGTTGTCCCATTTCTACTGCGAGACAGGACTAGGTCTCCTTCTAGGGCTATAAACCTAAACCATTATCAATGGTAAGGGTGAATTCCCTAGAATTCTTCTTGTTTAGGGACTCATATTTCATTAGGCCTAGAGACCTGTCAAGGGTCCCATCCCACTTTTGGTGTCGGCGGGTTTGGGGTCCTCACACTCTAAGTGCATATAAGAAAGGATAGAGTTTTGCAAACAAAAGAAGAAAAATTCTCACCTGCATTCATGTAAGCAAAACAATCAAACATTTAGTTTTGAGAGCTACCTATGGGATGAAAGAAGGCCCATTAAAGCTAGTGAAGGTGTGATATTGTTGGTCCTCCATATGAGACCATAAACTGTAGGGTGTTATTTGTGAAGAATCTTTGCATCCATGAAAGCCAAGGGTATTGAAAGCTTGTAGTTTGAGGTTAGTTATCTAGCTATCAAATAAATCACAAAGGAGAATTATTAATCCTAAATGAACACAAAGTCATATCCTACCTTTTGTAGCAATGAAAATGAAACAATGGATGTAGATCTCCTTGATAACTTGGATGCCTTCATTGACAATGATGACATTTCTCATAATCATGACAAGGAGGAAGAAGCTGGAAATGGTTGAATAGAGGTCATTTTCCTTCTTCTAGAGGACAATAGGTCAGAGAATGATGCCATGACAAGTTACTACAATATCATAGATGGTACCATTAAGAAAAGGAGCTACATTCAAAGAGTAAGGGTTTTTAGAAAAATAAGGAAGTGTTTAATAAGAAATGTACTCCTGCACGGATCCACAAAGTTGCAACGATTGATTTTTGTGAGCTAAAATGTTGTCAAATTGAATATAGAAAAAAAATGCAAGCAAGTTTAGACCTCTGGGGGTAAATCTACTCTAGATAAATTTATACTAGATTATATGAGCATGGCCTATAATTGGGTCAAGATGATGGCTGTTGTGAATTTGCTTTGATGGAAAAAGGTTTGTTATAAGGCTAAGTATATATATATATATATATATAATGTGACTCATGCTTATACTAATAGTTGGACATAAGTTTTTCTGAGAGGGATTCTAAGAACAAAATGAAAAACTTGCTACTGTGCAGGGCCTGTGTGTGAGGATTGGCATCACTGAGATCTGTTTAGCTGGCGCATAAACATCTAGCTTGCTGTGTTGACTGCGAGCGGGTTGAAAACAAGCTCATGGATCGTGACCCCGTACCATAGCGTGTAGGATACCTGGTTTTACAGGGTTGCCCTCCTGGGCCTTCCGGTTCTTGACGACGTAGGTGTTGAACAGACCACGAATGCTGCTTGCCTGCAGACGCAACGCGCGCAAGAGAGAGAGAGAGAGAGAGAGAGAGAGAGAGAGAGAGAGAGAGAGAGAGAGAGAGAGAGAGAGAGAGAGAGAGAGAGAGAGAACTCTGAGGCTCCTTAATAATTGCGATGATCTTCTTTGCTCGCTTCCCTAGCAAATAAGCGTTGTTTTTTTTTTGTTTGGTTTGCTTTAGGTAACCTTAGTCTTGAGATATTATTCCCTTTTGGAACTTAAGCCTACCACTCTTTATTGCAGTTGGAAGGGGAGATTATTGCTCTTTCTTTTTGTGAGCCACTTTGTAATGGAACCCGATGTTTTAGTAAGCGGCGAAGATATTATAAAATTTTCACAGATGTTAGCGGCGGGTAAATTACCCGAAATGGAGTTAGCAGTGCCGATGGATGAAAGCGACGGTTCGGTTTTGAAACCGTTATATGACGCGGAAATATCGAGCGCCAATTCGCCAAAGGTTTCAACCATGAAAGAGAACAAAACGGTATCGATTGGTAAAGTGCCTTCTAAGGAAACAAGAGAGAAAGTGGACTCAGCTCAAGGGTTCAAATTCGAGGTTAAAACCCTCAAAGACGGGGTTCCTCAGGGTCCCATCTGTACGAACATAAATAAGGCGTCAAGATCATCTACAGTTCGTAGGCCAGGCATCTCGTTTGCCAGCATACTCAAGGGGCCTAACTCTAAGGATTGTGGAAAAGACTCAGCAGAAGGGTTGTCGAGTGAAGGAGATATCGAAAAACTGCAGAATATAAGAGCTAGACTTCAACAAGAGCTTAAGGAAGTCAACAAAATGATTGATTCCGGCCCTAACACCAACAAAAGAACTAGCTCCCAAACAGATTGTAGTGGACTAGTGGAAGACGGGTTGGCAGATCGGGTCTTTTCTGCTTTGAAAAAGTCTTTGCCCCAGCAGGTGGAGGTTGCTGGGGCTATTACTGTAGCGATTCCACCAGCAATTATAAAAAAACAGTTAGCCAGTCAAGCTAAGCTAACACTTGTATTTGGGTTCAGTGGAAGAATCGTGAAGAGGTATGAGATGATTCAATGGCTTCAAGGCCCTCAAATTCTTGGTCATGGAGGAGCAGTTGAAAGTACTTGTTACCTAGCTAAAGGATTCTCCTCGGTGAGATTCAAAGAGGCCTCCGATGTGGAAAAGATCCTTGACAAAGCGCCCCTAGTATTTAATAGGACTACGGTTTGTGTGGTGCCTTGGGAGCCAGTGTTCGACTCAGCTGAATCTTTACAAGGGTTTCATCCGGTCTGGGTTGAACTTGTGTGTCTGCCTAGCTGGCTGTGGGAAAATCTCAGGATGCTTGCTAGCCAATTGGGCACTCCCTTATTTATACCTAGCAAGAGAGGGTTTGGCAGAACCTCAAACAGGGTTTGTATAGGTTGGGATGTGTCTAAAACGCCACCTAAGAGCATGGTTATCAATGTCGGAGCAGGGCTAGCTATTATTCCGCTGAACTTTGGAACATACTTTGGGGCATGTTTTGAATGCAACAACTTTGGATACTTTGCCAAGGAATTCCCCTTGAAGTCTAATGATACTGCAGCTCCGACAGCATAGGCCCCCAGTAAAATGGAATCCCTGATGGAAGGGTTGGAGAAGCAAGGAGGCAATAACGAAGGGGTAAATGCAAAGAAGGATGAAGGAGGTATGGTATGTGACAAAATGGATATTAAGATGCAGGATAAGATTGTGGAAGAATCGATTCCCATACAACGAACTTTTGAAGGTGCATACAATAATAGTAGGGTCATTACTCCCGCTGCTACCCCCAAATTTATGACAGTGACAACGGTGACAGCTGTCCAAGTCCCTGGTCTAAAAAGAGCCAGAAGAGTGAAGGCAGTGGCAAGAGACTCCAAAGTGCTGCAAGCCGGGAGAACACTTGAGGTGAAAGAATCTAATTCATTCTCCACCCCTTCGAAAGGAGGGGGGTTCACTATCCCACTACACAATCCATTTGCAGTACTGCAAGAAAAGAAATCCCCTGACTTGGAACCCCCGGATTCTCCTGTGATCAAGGAGAGGGGGGGGGGGGGGGGGGGGATAATGATTTGGATGTTGAAGGATTCGTTTCTCTGTCCCAATGAACCCCTCATTAATGATGGAGTCTCTCACTATCCAATCCTGGAATGTAAAGGGGTTGAAAACCTGTAAGAAGAGTACCCTTTTCTGGGAGGAAATAAAAAAGGAGAAGACAGTCAATTGCTGGGCCATCCAAGAACACCACTTAGATACCCGTAGCAAGAGAAAACAGGTGCTAGGAAAGAAACTGGTATTCTATGGAGAAGGAAGTGACGGTTTCAGTGGCGTCCTCAGCATTGCAGACAGAGAATTGGAGCCAAAGTTGGTTCTTAACCACCCATCCGGCAGAATCTTGGGGAGTAGAATCAGATGGGAAGGGCATCCCTTCACCGTTGTGAATGTGTACGGCCCTTGCAATGCAAAAGAAAGAGCTAAACTATGGATGCATCTTAGAGATACTCCTATTGAAGGGGAGTGGCTGTTGGTTGGTGACTTCAATATGGTAGAAAAGAACAGGGATAGAACATGATCCTGTAGTATGTTGGCTGGCTTGGAAAGGTCTAAATGGAAAAGTTTGTGCGAAAAGTGGGCGACGATTGACTTATGGGAAGTCGGCCCATGGAATAGAAAGCCTGGTTTCACCTACACAAGCCTCCAGTATGCCCCCACTGCCTCCAGGCTGGACAGATGCTATTGCTCATACCAAGCTGACTGGATACCGTCGTTGATGGAGATGAAGGTAGTCCTAGCAAAAAGCCTGTCGGATCACATTCCACTGCACATACATTTTAAGAAGAATAAAGAAGAGGAGCAGACCCCAAGAGGTGAGAAAAAACCATTAGTACCAAGGGCACACCTATTCAAAGACCCTCTTTTCAGGAATCTAACCAAGAAAGCACTGGGTAAGCTCAAAAAAGATGTCAACCTCAACAAGTGCAATGCATGGGAACTTTTTGCTCGAAGCATCCAGAAAGCAATCAAAACCTCGGGCCCCCGTTTCAAGAAAGCTAGGGAGGTACACCTTCTGCATCTTACAGCGGAGGTACAATTGCTTACCTCCATAAAAGCCAATGGGCATGCTACTGAGGAGGAGCACAGACGATGGCTCGAAGCCAAATCTAACCTTGCTAATGAGCAGTTAGAAGATATCAGAAAGGCAAGGATTTGCTCGAGGGAGACTTCCCTTTAACCTGAAGCCTCCAATCAAATTTAGTTTTTTAGGGCTTTAAAAATCAAGAAGAGCCAGGGCCATGTCCGCTCGCTCTATGATGAGAAAGGGACAACAGCTCATAACTAGGATGAGATGGCTGCTATGATGTTGAGCTATCTTAGTCAAATCATTGGACGGCCAGAGATCCAGTCCCAAGAAGTGGAAGAAGCCAGAGGGACCGTACTGCAGAGTGTGAAGAAGGAAATTCCCCACTCAGAAGCTAATTGCTTGGAACGGGCATTCTCCGAAGACGAATGTTCACTAGCATTGCAAGCCCTTGGCAAGGAAAAGTCCCCTGGTTGGGATGAGATGACGGTGGAATTCTATAGAGAATTTTGGGATGATCTCAAGGCCCCAATCACAAGATTGACCAATAAAGCCATGGTCGAAGGGTAGTTGGAAGTAAGTGTAAAGAGAGGGCTTATCAAACCCATCCCAAAACAGATCTACTGTTCTCAATCGAAACACTGGCGCCCTATAACGATGATGTCAGTGGCCTACAAAATTATAGCTAAAGCAGTAGCCCTCATACCAGCCCTTGTACTAAACAAGATCATCTCTCCCCATCAACATGGGTTCATAAAAGGAAGGTCCATTTACGATAACATCTTGGCAGCAACGGTGGGCATCGAATACGCAACTATCACAAAGCAGGAGTGCATTCTGCTGCAGTTGGACCTGGATAAGGCTTATGACAGAATAACATGGACATATATAGAAGCCATCATGGAACCTCTGGGCTTTGGGCCTCGCCTATGTCGGTTGGTACGCGTACTGGGGGCTGGAAGCCAGTCAGAGCTCCTGTTCAACGATAGAATTGTGGGATCTTTTGAGGTCAAAAGGTCTATTAAGCAGGGATGCCCTCTGCCCCCCCTACTTTTCGCCATAGGATCACATCCTTTAATCACGATGCTCGAAGCTAGTGCGGAACGAGGGGAGTTGCAAGGCCTTGCTTTGCCAGGAAATAGCCAACTCCTAGCAAACTTTTTGCAAACGATTCTCTCCTCTTCTTGAAGGTGTGCCCACAGGTCATCAGAAAAGCTCTGGAGATTGTACAAATATTCTCAATAGCTTCCGGGTCCCAGTGTAATGTAGAGAAGTCAAGGCTGATCTCCCTATCGGAAAATGAGTCATTTGACCCTTCTGTCTGGTCGGGGGAGATTGTCACAAAAGGGAATAAATTCAGGCATCTGAGAGCCCCCTTGGGGGTGGACGTAACTCACAAGCAAAGATTTGAGTGGGTTCTTGAAAAAATCAAAACAAAAATGAGTAGGTGGGAGTATGCTCTTCTCCCATTCCCAAGTCGGATAAAAGTGATGAATGCCTTTATGATTCCTTGTATTGCCTTCACTAGCCCGCTCCTCAAGATGGCTAAGTGTCACTAGAAAGAGTTCTTAAAACCATTTAAAAGGTTTTTATGGAAAAACAACACGAAATCCTCCAGACCATGGCAATGGGCCCGGTGGGAATCAGTTGCTCGACCGGTGAATCAAGGAGGCCTCGGAATTCTCAACCCTGTGGCCCATGCAGAAGCTTGTTGCACCAAGTTTGTTGTTTCCTTGGCTAAACAGGATCAAGTTTGGGTTGTCATGGTCAGAGATATGATAGAAGCAGATAAACTTGGCTCGGAGGGTGGAAAGTGGAGAGGGGTGGAGGTTCATGACAAACTCTTAGCCCCGGAGTGGTCTACCTTGAGATTGGGGGGCAACTCGGGAGAATTGATAAGAAAATGCAATAGAGCAGCAAGAGTTCTAAAGTGGGGGGAAGAAGTCAGATACTTCAAGAACTCCATTTTGGATTGGTCCCCCTGGCTGTCCAAAGTTGTAGATCTACCACAAACTCCTTATTGGATTGAGACAGCCAGAAAACTGAATAACAAGGGTCTGAAGCGACTTGGGCACTTCTGTGACACTGGCAACAAGAGTTGGAAAACCATTGACCTTTTGGTTACCCAGTACCAACTCAATAGCTTGGAGGTCTTGCTTGTCCACAAAGTGATGAAGGAGCTTGACGATTTAGTGGTGCCAATCTGTGATTCGGAGTTTGACTGGGATGCCTGGAAATGGCTCGGAAGCAGTCTCTTATGGAAACCCCATCCTAAAAGCATATATCAGGCAATGATGCATAAGAAGAATTGGTCTAGCCCCCTTAACAAGGTGTGGAAAAAGCAATGGCAGGAGGAAAGGTTGGAGCAAGTAATGGAGAACATATGGAAGCCAAAGGTTCCACAACACATGAAGGTCTTTCTATGGAAGGTAATTTGGGGTGCTCTACCGACGGGGTGAAGATTCAGGAGAGAGGGATTGGATCAGATCGATGCTTGGGGTGCAGGATGGCTAGTGAAGATCTGGCCCACCTATTCATGGACTTCCCAACTATCAAAGGCCTCGTAGGGAAATATGCAAGTGGGTCGAAAGAACATGGAAAATTAGTTTCTTTAAGACTGACCTGTTCCTTGGAGGCAAGAATACAGGAAGTCCTGCCCTCCTCGTCAGCACTCAAATCGTCAGATACTTCTTCTTACATAATGTATGGTAGACAAGGAATCGCCGTGTGTTTGAAGGAGGTTTGGAGGTGGCAAGCATCGTAGAAATTACTCAAGAAAGCAAAGTGCTAATATGGACGCTTGGGGGCAAGCAACACTCAGAGGATTGGTCTAGGACTACTTGTGCCTTGCTGTCAGCAGATGGACGGGGAAAAATCTTGGCCATCGATAAATAAAAGATTTCATAAGGACAAGTTTTTTTTGACCTTGTGTATCGAGGAGGAGGCGTCGAGGTGGTGGGGGTGGCTGCCTTGATAGCCGATGTAGTTATAGTCCCTGGATGATGTCATGGCTCAACAAGAGCATGACAAGACCTTGTAATTTTTTGGGCTGTTCAATATAATTCACTCACAATTGTGAGTTGCTATAAAAGAAAAAAAAGGCTTAAGTATATAATGCATGGCATAGGGAAATCAACATTTTACACCTCAAACAAAAGTTCAAAAATGGTGCAAAAATCCTACTCGTAGAAACTTGGGAATAGTGGAGAACCAAATCATCCATGTGAAAATGGAAAACTCAAGCATATAAGGATTCACTAACAATAATGCAAATTAAATGCCACACTCAATCACGAGAAACTATACATGGGACTTATGAAACTCAATGGATACTACCAAACAAGTTGATATACTTCCACGAGTTGAATAATACATTGGTGTCATTGAAATACAAAATGGTATCATAGGCTACTTTCTCAAAAATGTGGATAGAGTCTTCAAGAAGGTGTCTCTATCAAAACCTTGCACATTCGTTGAATGCAAGGAATGTGCAAGATTTGTAATGCAACATTTGAATTACAAGAAAGTCCAAACCAAATCAACAAGAGTGTGCCAAAGACTTTGCACAAAGGGAGGTCCACACCTACTATAGCAAATGAGTTGTAGAAATTTGTATTTCGCTTAGAGAAGCTCATCAAACATGTACCCACACAAGTTCTTCTACATCATACATAACAAGATGGACCAAAGCAAGATCGTTTTAGCACACAATAAACCAATTCCCAAATCACTCAATGGAGTTGAAAGGCTTCTAGTTTCATTGATAGGAATGCTCATGCGTGGACATGGACATACTGTATACAATGGGTCCTGCAAAAAGGAATTGGAAAAACAATTTACAAATTGAATAAGAAAAGGGTGTATTTTATTTGTCAAAAATTCATAGATAAGGAGTCTTAGAAATAGTCTTTGAATGCACGTGATATACACAATTTATACATAGTGAACCCCCCCCCCCCGGAGGCATGACAAAGGAGAGGAGTTTGACTATGCTATTTGGAGAAACCCAGTGATCAAATACTCAAAAAAATTTAGCACTTTTTGTAGATCCCTTACACCAGCAAACACAAAGATTTTCTTAATGAATTCTAACCAAGGTCCAGTGCATGTAAACATGTTATGTCTCCCTCCAATGAAGAGGAAGTAGTCTAGATGTTGGACTTGATGTTCAAACAAAGGGCATTAATGCAATCCAATACACAAAAAGACAGTAGAGAAGCTCAATGCCTCTCTTGATGTGGCAAAGGGTGACTTTGTTCCTTTGTTCTCCTTTCTTCTTGTGTGACCTTGTGATGTAAGCTATCCAATATGGCTAGGAGTGACAACAATCAACCTTAATCAAGAGAGAGAGTTAGCACACTACAATGAGACTACAATGGAGTGAAGGTACAATGTTGGGCACAAATTTCAAAGAAGAGGAATGCGGCTAATGGATAAGCCTAAAGAGACTATTGGAACAAGTATTGGTGGGAGAACAAAGATGATTGAGAACATTGGGAAGACACTAGTTGTATCATCTAGGCATGGAGATTCAGGTACGTACCAATCTTGAGAACTACAACATTTAATGGCCTAAAAACTTGTGTGTAGCGGAAATTAGCATGAACATAGTGGGCATTTCATTAGAATAGATTCCTAATGAGAATTACAAGAGTGGTTGGGTGGAGAGAGCAACAAAAAGCATAACACTTAGTTAGATAGCATGAACAATACTTTCAAAAGAGAGAGAAATTAAGCTATTGACAACAGTTGAGGACCGGATTTGCATGGAGCCGGTCCCCCCTCCAAAAGGCTTTGTATTATGGTTTCTCCCATCAAGAGAGACATTGTACAATACAATTCTTTGTGTTCCTTCAAGACTAGCTAGTGCAATGAAGATGAAAGCTTCATGCACTAAGCAAAACACTTAGCAAACACAACATCAATTATCCCCGGTCTCAGACCCAAGACCTCACACACCTTCGAAGATGGTGAGAGCTAGTAGGGTATGAGAGTAGATTGAGAGGAAGAAGGAGTATCTTACGAGAAAGATGTACATCTCCTCACATAATCACTCATATTAGCATAGCTTAGTTTAGTAATTAGCTTGGTAGAGGAGATGAGCATGCATTGAAGCTTGGCTCTTGGTTGGATTTGCATCCACATGCCAAGAGTATGTCGATGTAGGCTTCTATCTCACAAGCTTGGAGTAGGTGATGAGCTCTCCATTAAAGCTTGGGAAGAGATAGTCTTCTCTTTCTTCACACATGAGATTGTGTGAGTGTGCGTGTGATAATGCCTTGCAAAAATCAGCCCCCTCTCTCTCTTGGGCGAGCCCCCTTGCTATTTTCTCTTGCTGTCCTCCCATTAGACCTCCCTAGAGCTAGCCAATGACAATTAAGCAGCATAAGTGATAGCCTTCTGACATGTGTCCCCCTTTCCCCTTTTGTGAGAGCTTAAGGTAATTTAATAATTTAACTAAACTCTCATTGGACCCCTTTGCCTCCTGGCCAATAGGAATCAGGCAAGCCATTGGGCTCCTGAATGCTCATTGGACCCCTTGGGAGACTGTCCAATAGTCTTCTAGAGGACTTAATTCGCATTGGTTCTTTTATTAAGTGTTTTTAAATTAATTAAACTAGATTTACTCTAGCCTAATTCTCATTGGTCCACCTCCAAGGCCATCCAATAGGAATTGGTTACACCTTGTGGGCATCTGGGCTAGGGAGTTGACATGTGTCCCTCATTCCCTTTGTGTAAAGGGAGCTTGTGTGTGTGTGTGTGTGTGTGTGTGTGTGTGTGGCTTTCTCTCTCATCCCCTACATGCTAGGCTCGCCCCCTCCTATGTAGGGATGTACAAAGACTTTTTTGGTCACACACAAAGCATCCAATTCCCTTAAGGTTGACCCGTGGACACAACCTTTGAATTTTGGAACCTTAGCATTTTGGCTTAGGGTCTTTTTAGCCCATTGCTGCACATGGCTCTTTTGCAGATGGCCCCCCCTTTGGATCCCTATTTTCCCTCCTTTGGATCCCTACTGTGGCCGGTCTGCTAGCTTAACCAATATTCTAGCTTTTTCTCCCCTGGCACTTCCCCATATTAAATGATCAGTTTAACATGAGAAAATCATTTAGGAGAATTAGATATTGATTATTATGACATTACCTCTCTCTTGAAATCATAGTCGTCCTTGACTATGGTGTAGAGAAGATAAAGCATATTCATGAGTCCTTTTCTTAGCGGGTAGAGGATCCCTATGTTACCCTACGACATCATTCCACAATGGATGACTAGTCCATTTGGCGCTTGAGAGCCTGAGGCTGCCGCAAGCATGTCTGCACATTAGTCCTATCAATCTTCCATAGTAGAGTGACAAGCTCTACTTGGTGTTTGGGAGACGTCGTCTCCGCAAACTTGATCTAAGCATGCATACTATTTTATTTTTGTGCACAATAAAGAAAAAGAGAGTCTTATAAGACAAAAAAAAACTTTGTTCATTTTTAACATTTTGTACATTTGCTTACTCTAGGGAAGCATTGTAAGCATTGACAAGGTTTAGGTTATCCTTTAATTGTATGCCTTGCATCCATCTAGCATCTTCAAAAGGATAATTATTAAACTTAATAAGATATCGTCGGATAGTCTTACCGCCTCTTAGTACCTTGTCTTCATGTCAGAGAATGGACTCGGGCTGCAGCACCTCCTCTTGGTCCTCGATCTCCGGTGGGTCTTCAATAGTTGGTTCTTGAGGTGGCTCTCCTTTGTAAGGCTTTAATAGGCTCACATGGAAAGTGTTGTGTATGAGCCAATGATTGGGCAACTTGAGTTGATAGGCCATCTCATGGATTGGCCTAAGAATCTGGAAGGGACCATAGTACCTTTTTGCTAGCTTAGCATAGTACTTTTGGTGTCCCGTAGGATTCTTGCCCGTCGTATGCCTTAATCGAGCCTTGGGAAACTTTAATAAGACCCAATCATTTTCTTTAAAGGCTTGGGATCTTCTGTGCTTGTCAGTATGTACATTGTTATTGTAGGCATACTCCACTAAGGGTAAGTACTTCTCCCATTGGGATCTTTGGTCTACTTCCGTTACATAGGCTTTTAGTAGATTGAGAATGGTTAGGTTAGCTATTTCACTTTGGCCATGCGTTTGTGGATGATAGGCCAAAGAGAAGTTTAGCCTTGTCCCTAAATTCTCAAAGAGACCCTTCCAGAAATTACTGGTCATTCTAGGATCTCTATCCGACACTATGGACATTGGCAAGCCATGGTACTTGAAAATTTGTGAAATGAAGAGGGTTGCCATTTGATGGGCTTTGATAGTCTTTTTGACACGTATAAAATGAGCTTGTTTACTGAACCTGTCTACTATCGTCCATATTTCCGTATTCCCATGGATAGACTTAGGTAATCCAAAGATAAAATCCATGGATATGCTCTCCCATGGTGAATTAGGGATTGGCAAAGGTTGAAGCAATCCCAGTTGCTTCCCTCTATCAAATTTTGTCTTTTGGCATCACATTTAGAAACATACTCTTGTATGTTCACTTTCATGGTAGGCCAATAGAAATATGTTTCAATTCCCTTTATGGTAGACTGAATCCCTCTATGCCCCGCATAAGATGGAGCATGAGATTCATACATTACTTTCTCACGTAGTGAGTTAGTAAAGCATAGCCTATTGCCATAGAGAAGATAACCATCTTGTAAAGTAAATGGTTCTTCTTTCTTGCCTAATGCAAGGGCTGAAATCACATCTCTAAAATCGGGATCAATAGCATACTCATCTATCACTAAAGATAGATCATTGTGAGTTGCTATGGAAACCGCATTCACTCTTGGCCGTCTTGAGAGTGCATCAGCTACTTGATTATGCTTGCCAACAATGTGAGCAATATGAAAATGAAATTGCGAAAGGAAATTTTCCCACTTCATTTGTTTGTTGGAGAGCTTGGTCTGCGTCATGAAGTACTTAAGAGTTTGGTGATCCGTTCGCAGAAAGAAAGGAGTCCCTAATAAATAGTGCTTCCATGAGTCTAAGGCATGTAGAACTGCAAGGAGTTCCTTTTCATATATGCATAGAGCTTGCTCAACAGGGTCGAGACTTCGACTCTCACAGCCTATGGCGTGCCCTTCTTGGAGCAAAACAGCTCCAAGGCAATCACCACAAGCATCACATTGGACCTCAAATGGTTTTGAGAGATCCGGTAGTGTAAGCACAGGTTGAGAGATAAGCTTTTCTTTAAGCTTTTTGAAAGCATTGTTCTCCTTAGCAGACCATGTATATCTAACACTTTTCTTTGTTAGGTCATGTAATGGTCCTGCAATTTGTGAGAACTTTTCTATGAAGCGTCTATAGTATGCACACATACTTATAAAGCTTCTTAGTTCATGAAGATTCCGTGGTTTAGGCCATCCTTTTATTACCTCTAACTTTGATGGATCCATTTGGATGCCATCTTGAGAGATAATGTGACCTAAATACTGAATCTCTTGCAAGAAAAATTCACTTTTCTTTCGATTAACATAAATTTTATTCTCTGTCAAAACTTGAAATATTACCTGGAGGTGTTGCTTGTGTTCGTCTAATGAATTAGAGTAGATGATAATATCATCAAAGAACACTCCAGTGAAGGTTCGATGAGGCCTGAACAACTTCTCCATCAAGCGGTTGAATGTGGCTGGTGCATTGGTCAAGCCAAAAGGCATGACAATGTATTCATAAAGACCAAATGTGGTGCGAAATGCGGTCTTTACAATGTCTTGATCAACTATCCTTATTTGATGATAGCCACTTTGTAGGTCAATCCTACTGAAGTAGGTCGATCCTTGTAGCTTATCAAATAGGTCTTCTACCCGTGGAACGGGGAACCTATTCTTGATAGTGATCCTATTTAGTGCTCTATAGTCGACACACATACGATATGTGCCGTCTTTCTTTTGCACTAATATCACCGGTGAGCAAAATGGAGATGAGCTAGGCCTAACCATGCCCTTCTCAACTAACTCATGCACTTGCCGCATAATCTCCTCTTGTTGAGCTTGAGAAACTCTATAAGGAGGTTTGTTAGGCGGTGAACTTCCTGGAAGAAGTTCAATTGCATGGTCATCATTACCTCGTTTAGAAGGTAGCTCACAAGGGATGTCGTCAATAAAAACATCTTGAAACCCCTTGAGAAAATTGGATAACTTTAATTCCTTTTGGTTGCTTTTATTTTCTTTTGCTAAAGCATTAGGTTCATTTTGAGAATCTTTAACAAAAATCATGTACACGGAAATAGAGCTCTTTATTGACTTGTTGAAAGCTGGTGTATGTACAATGGGGATAGTGTTACCCATTTCCTTAGCATCTATATACATGTCTTTTTCCCTGAACTTAAAGGAGATTCTCCTTTCAGGAAATTTAACATTGGCAGCCAGGCGGTCAAACCATGGTGGCCCTAGGATTAGATCCTCATGTTTGAGAGGAGAGATAAAGAACTCCTCTTTGTCCACATAGCTTTGAACATGAAGCCTCAATTTCCCGATTAAGGGAGTGACTGAAGCTTCTTGCTCCTTGAAAGCACTGTCTGCGGGTAGGACATCTCCCATCTCATAGGCTTGTATGCCTAGCTTGGTGGCCAACTCTATAGATATAAAATTGTGAGTAGAACCAAGGTCAAAGAGAATAAAAGCATCATGTTCTCTTACCTTTCCCCAAGCATGGCATAGAGGAGATCCTTTGTGGTGAGTTTGGTGAGTCTCCTCCTCTTGGATTTCAACCAAGGAAGCTCTAGGAGGATCTTGGCGGTTGTTCTTTTGGGGACAAGCGCGGTACGCATGCCCCTGTTTGCCGCACTTAAAACACCGGTTATCCTTGCGATAATGCTCAAGCTCTTCAGAAGAGAGTTTGTTTTTACCTTTGTAAACTCCCTTCTCTTTAGCTTTGTTGGAGTTGCCCTTAGGAGACTTTTGGACATTGTCCTTCCCCTTAGGCTCATTGGAAACCTTGTTTTCCGTGGGCTTATTATTTCTTTTAGCCCCCGTTTGGAAATTGATTCGAGAGGCCACCATAGTATGGTGTATTACCGCCGATCTGGTACGTGGCCTTTGGAAGTTGACATACTCCGCCATTTCTTCGGTTAAGCCCGCACAAAGTTGTTGCTTTTTCTCTCCAAAATCCAACTTCTTGAAGACAATGGCTTTGAGTTGTAGGTCCCAAAACTTGTCTACATATTTGTGGATGGATTCATAGGGAGAGAGCTTTAAGCTTCGCCATTTGGTGAGTACTTTGTCTTTGGCATCGGTGGCCAAAAACTGCTTCATAATGGAAGCTCTTAAAGCTTTCCATGTTCGTGGAGCTTCACCGTTGGCTCATAGGCTAGACCACCATTGTCTGGCAGACTTTTGAAAGTGCATAGCTACATGGCGTAGCTTAGAGGACTCCGTGAAGCCCTCATCTCCAAACGCCGCATCGAACTGTTGGATAAAGGCCAAGACTTTGTCCGTAGCACCAAAGGTACCATCATAGGTAAGGAAAGAGATGCTCTTCCCTCCCTCTTTGAATTCTTCAACTTGGACGACCTCTTCCATGCGGCATAGGATTTCCTATGGCCTATTCTTTTTGATGGTTCAAAGGTTGCACCATCACTTTCTTCAGAAGGTGAAGAATTTGAAGAAGGTGGAGAAGAGGGTGACCTCTTTCTCGCCTTTTTCTTGTCTTGATCTTCGTTGTCTTCACCATCACTTTCATAAGAGGAAGAGGATGAAGAAGATGGAGAAGAGGGTGTCCTCTTTCTCGCCTTTTTCTTCTCTTGCTTTTTATCATCCCTCTTTGAATTATGGCGTGGAGAAGAGTGTGATGGTCTTCTCCGCTTTGGTGGTGATGGAGAGCGTTTAGCCCGTCGTCTTCGTGGAGCCATCTCCGCCGAGGTGGCGGGAGACTCACTTCTTTCTCGTTCCTTCGATGGAGGCTCTTGAGTTCTCCTTTGGGAAGGAGATGCATCATCAAGAAGTAAATTCTTGAGCCCTTCGTATGGATTCTCTTCTTCTTCCCGAATCGGAGAGAGACCTCTTTTGGGAGTCTCACAAGGAGGCTTCCTAGGTGTTCTCTCGTCATGGTGATGAGCTTGGAGAATCCCGTGAGCGCGGAGCTGCCGTTGCACTTCACGTTGGAGAGATGGATTGCCCATGGCTTGTTGAAGCCTAGAAACAAGATAGTTAACAAGCATCGGAGCATCATTAGTAGCTTGCTCATTAGCAAAATCAAAGTTATCAACATTAATTTCACTCTCTTTACTATTGTGAGTCATTCTAACAACTTTTAGGTGTAAACTTTTTAGGTGTACTTTGGCACTTCAAGCCCTAGTTTCTACTCATCTTTACCCCTTTAGAAAAAGCACTCAAGCTACTGTACGCGCGGCTCGAATACCATTAATTGCAAGGAATAGAAGAGAGGGTCGTTCAACACCAAAACAACACCGGCTCCTGTCAAGCTTCTAATAGCTCAATAGTGGTTAAGCCGTAGGCAAGCCCCGTAGGACTCCACTATTAAGACCATAGCTCTCGACAGTGATGCCCCGTTAACTGCACGAAGGCAGGCGCACTGCAAGGCTGAAAAATCCCTATTCTACTTACTCACAGGCAATTAATAATACCAACCATTTATAGCTAGCTTGAGGACCTCCCTTCTTGAGCAAGAAAAGAGAAACCTTGTGCTCTGATACCAATGTAACATTTAATGGCCTAAAAACTTGTGTGTAGCGGAAATTAGCATGAACATAGTGGGCATTTCATTAGAATAGATTCCTAATGAGAATTACAAGAGTGCTTGGGTGGAGAGAGCAACAAAAAGCATAACACCTAGTTAGATAGCATGAACAATACTTTCAAAAGAGAGAGAAATTAAGCTATTGACAACAATTGAGGACCGGATTTGCATGGATCCGGTCCCCCCTCCAAAAGGCTTTGTATTATGGTTTCTCTCATTAAGAGAGACATTGTACAATACAATTCTTTGTGTTCCTTCAAGACTAGCTAGCGCAATGAAGATGAAAGCTTCATGCACTAAGCAAAACACTTAGAAAACACAACATCAATTATCCCCGGTCTCAAACCCAAGACCTCACACACCTTCGAAGATGGTGAGAGCTAGCAGGGTATGAGAGTAGATTGAGAGGAAGAAGGAGTATCTTACAAGAAAGATGTACATCTCCTCACATAATCACTCATATTAGCATAGATTAGCTTAGTAATTAGCTTGGTAGAGGAGATGAGCATGCATGGAAGCTTGGCTCTTGGTTGGATTTGCATCCACATGCCAAGAGTATGTCGATGTAGGCCTCTATCTGACAAGCTTGGAGTAGGTGATGAGCTCTTCATTAAAGCTTGGGAAGAGATAGTCTTCTCTTTCTTCACACATGAGATTGTGTGAGTGTGTGTGTGAGATAATGCCTTGCAAAAATCAGCCCCCTCTCTCTCTTGGGCGAGCCCCCTTGCTATTTTCTCTTGCTGTCCTCCCGTTGGACCTCCCTAGAGCTAGCCAATGACAATTAAGCAACATAAGTGATAGCCTTCTGACATGTGTCCCCCTTTCCCCTTTTGTGAGAGCTTAAGGTAATTTAATAATTTAACTAAACTCTCATTGGACCCTTTTGCCTCCTGGCCAATAGGAATCAGGCAAGCCATTGGGCTCCTGAATGCTAATTGGACCCCTTGGGAGACTGTCCAATAGTCTTCTAGAGGACTTAATTCGCATTGGTTCTTTTATTAAGTGTTTTTAAATTAATTAAACTAGATTTACTCTAGCCTAATTCTCATTGGTCCACCTTCAAGGCCATCCAATAGGAATTGGTTACACCTTGTGGGCATCTGGGCTAGGGAGCTGACATGTGTCCCTCATTCCCTTTGTGTAAAGGGAGCTTATGTGTGTGTGTGTGTGTGGCTTTCTCTCTCATCCCCTACATGCTAGGCTCGCCCCCTCCTATGTAGGGATGTACAAAGACTTTTTTGGTCACACAAAGCATCCAATTCCCTTAAGGTTGACCTTTGGACACAACCTTTGAATTTTGGAACCTTAGCATTTTGGCTTAGGGTCTTTTTAGCACATTGCTGCACATGGCTCTTTTGCAGATGGCCCCCCCTTTGGATCCCTATTTTCCCTCCTTTGGATCCCTACTGTGGCTGGTCTGCTAGCTTAACCAATATTCTAGCTTTTTCTCCCGTGGCACTTCCCCATATTAAATGATCAGTTTAACATGAGAAAATCATTTAGGAGAATTAGATATTGATTATTATGACAAGAACAATGTGATTTGACTATGCCCAATGCATAATATTACTATGCAAGTTTGATGTTCAATACTTGGCAACAATCTAACCAAGCATAATCCAAGCACAACTCAAACCCTAGCATCACAAGAAAACGTGATAATGCCCAATAAGTCTTGATAACAATGCGACATTGACACCCAATACTTGACAACAAATGTAATCGAGCACAACATTGGTAGCTTTACTTGAGAACTTGCGAACCACTACTTGATAACAATGCAACCTAGCATAACAACAACTCAAGAAACGGTGTCACAAAGAATTGTCTCAAAATTGCACATTTTTTTTCAAAATCCTTAGTGGCAAGGTAAGAAAGCATGACAACCTTATGATTGGTTGTATTGTAGAACCTAAGGATAACATTATGTCTTATTGTAATATGATTCTCTTTATGAAACTGGTTATTCTTTATAAATACAATTGATAAATGCACTTTTTGATAATCTTTACCTATTGTTCTTTTTTTACACGTGCATCGAGCCATTCAACTCATGAAGTTTTTATACTATGATAATTATGATTTGCTCTTACTTGTTTACATCTCCTCAAGTAGTATGGCTACTATGCTTTTATGATGCTTACACATTTTTATGGTCAAGTGGAAAGAGAAGTTGATGAGGAGGGATCCACTTGGAAGCACCTTGATGTAATTTTCCCACTTTTTTTTTTTTTTTTTTTTTTTTTTTGAGCTGGGAAAATTCTCTCTCCATGGGGAAGTAGTGTGAGGGCAAGGGTCCTGGGCGAGGTCCTAGGAAAGTGCAATGAGGGGCGGCCCCTATGGTAAAATGGCAAGGAAACTTAATAGCGAGGGTTATATAAAGTAATGGATGAGTGGAGATGCTTATGAGGTGACCAAATGTCTTACATATATCACAATTAAAATTAAGGAGACAAGATTGTCCAGTGTATGCCTATGGCTGCTTCTCTTTTATGAACATTATGATTTGTATAATTATAGGAGAGCATCCTATCGTAGCTTTAATTCTTGAAGGCCGGCGTAAGAGCTCTATCTCTCTTTGAATATAATTTAGCCAGTTTCCAATGACAACTGGTCTACTAAGCATTTGCAATTAAGGGAGATAGCTTTAAGACTTTTGAGCTCTGCCATTTTGTTACTAATTTTGGAGGGTACTATGAATTCTTTTCTTTTTTCCTTTTGTGCTTGGTAGAGCCTCTTCCTCTGCTGAAGTCATAAAAATGCCCATGGGAGATATTGTGATTGTAGCCTCTTTTCTTCTCAAGTTTCTCTTAGGATTCACGTTCCAAATTTTGAGAGCTGAGCATTTTACTTCTTTATTTTCAAAATGATTAGAGTTTCTATGTAACTTAATTCTTCTGAATTTTTTGATATAGGGCTGTCAGGGAGAATTGCTTATCTAATTCATCCTCTTCCTCTAATTCTAGAACTTTAAAACTTTCAGCAGGGTCAAATCTGGGGGATGGGGGTCACTATATCTAAATCATGCGTATCATGTGCATTCAAGTTCTATTAAAAAAACCCTTACCTATAGGATTTTCATGAAGAAAAAAAACACCCTTTTTCTATTCAATTTTGGTAAATACTATTTTACTGTTAATACAATGCACTTCATGCTGGTTGCACACCTCCTGTCCAAGCCTGGGCCTGCAGACGTGGAGTCTACCCCGTGTCGGTTGATCGTGCTAGTGCATACTTAGGTTTGTTACACACACACACACACACACACACTCGACGTCGCCATTCTTTTTGACAACAACCAATCAGAATCGTAGAAATAGAAAATGGGTGGCAATGAGGATACACACTACCATGGCTTCCAACATGGCGCCAATGTATCTCTTGGTGTTATAAATTTAGATAACAATTCTCTGCTACCCATATTTGGTGACACCTTCAACTCTATTTCTCCAACCATCAAAACTCTCGTAGGTAGCTTTTCTCCAAAACAAAAATTTGATAGTGTGTCACAATCCACAAGAGGTTGGCACCCACCATTGGATAATTCTATACTTTGAGCACCCACTTTTTTACCTTTTATGGCAGTGTGCAGACACCCTTGGAAAGGAATTGGAACCAAATCTATGATAGAAATCCAACTCAGCTTTTCCAGAATAAGGAATTGTATGTGTGTCTTAAAAGGCAGTTAGTGCGAGCTAGGATCGAACATAGCAAGTAGCATTATGACAACAAATCTGATCTCTTCAGTGCAATGCCCGTCCCCAAAAGAACTTCGGTGCTAGTAGACGAGATAACTTGGCCAAAGAAATGTTCAAGGAGTACACTCGCAAAAATGTGGCATCCATGTTTGGGGCTTTAGAGATCGATGACAATGAAGTTGAGAGCTCATCTTTTGGCGACGAGGTGATGCATGTAGGTTGAAGTAGTACAGAAAAAAGTTTTGACAGTGTGTCTTTAATGAATCTAAATTTTCAACTTGTGACATTGAAAATAGTGGCTTTCAAGTTTGAGGGCACTGTGTATGAGGTTTTTAATTTGTTGTGATTCAATGTACATAGTTCTCTTTATGAATAAAGAAGAGGCTTCTGTTTGGGTCTTGCTGGTTTGTTGTCTTGTAAATTAAATGTATCAAAACATTACACATATGCCTAACTATTCATGCAATATTTAATGAAAATGTTTGGTCTTTATATCATGCAATGTGTGATGTTGGTTGTTGTCTCCAAAAGATACATATTTTTGTTGCATCATGCAATTGGTGTTGTTGTTGTGGTTGTCTTGGCAATTACAAGCTTATCTCCTTTGGAGCTTAGAGACAATTATTTCCTCTTGAGTTCTTATCTTGCTGTGTTTATATCGTCTCATTACTGATGTTGATAAAAGATCTTGTAGGATGCAGCATTTTACTTGTGGTAGAGACACGTAGCCTGACTCGTGCGGAAGAGCTTATCTGCGAATAGAAAATATTGGTCACCATTTGATTCCTTCACTAGTGCTGCATGCAAGCTTTTGGCATACTGTGTATGTGATTATTAGGAGTGTTTGCAATAAAAACATACCTAAAAGTTTGTCTTCTTGAATGCAATCTGGTGTAGCTTCTGTTTGCCACAAATTTATCACCAATATGCTAATTGAAGCTTTCGCCCTTTACCTTCATTAATCTATCAAATTAAGGAAATTACAGTTAAAAGACAGATTGGGCTAGAACGCAGAGATGCGCTTTGACAGGGATGGAGAGTTTTGCCACATGTACTTGACATCGTTGAATCATGCTTGAAGAATGAGGTACATTGGGTCAAAGAAATATCATTGCTTGTTGCAAACGATAGCACTTGTTCTCTCTCTCGTCTCTCTCTCTCATGCATGCAAGCAGATGCTATGAGTTCAAGACCTTCTAAAGACTTAGAACATATATGTCTTCAAATCGTAACGGGGGATTGAACCCAAGACCTTAGGCACATAGGCTATAACTCTCCCAACTCAGCTAGCACCCGTTGACATGTGTGAGATGTATATTTGTCTGGTGATCAGGTTCTGAAGTAGGTGAGTTGGGCTACTGTGACCGCCGCCCGTGTGTGACATGGCGGAAGGCATTGGATGGCATCAATTTGGTGTGTATCCAGCCACGCCTAATTTTTGAAGGCTTCGACGCCCTTCGGAGGCACTTTTATCCTTCAATGAAGGGTAAAAATATTTTTATTTTTTACTTTTCAAAAGAAGGATAGAATATTGAAAATCCTTTGAGTAGCCCTTCTAATTTTTGCCTAAATATAGCTTAACTAAGGATAAGGAAAAAATTTACCCTTCAAATGAATGATTAAGGTCACCTTTCAATGAGCTAAATATAGCTTAACTAAGGATAGGGAAAAATTTACCCTTCAAATGAATGATTAAGGTCACCTTTCAATGAGCCTTGTATAATCCAGCCACAATAAATATAGCGCTAGCAGCTGCGTGATATTGCGGTGTACATCTGCATATCCGCTCTTCAATTTTTAAGGTGCCAGCTATGGAAGCTCTTGCTGCAGTGCCTAAGCAATGCTTATTATTAGCTGCGGATGAATTTCTTCTTCCACTACGTACGCTGCCTCGTTCACAAAGCGTTTCCTTCAGGCGGTGCTTTGCTGAAAGGTGGGCTCAGCAGGTGATGCGAATTCATTATGCGGCGAGGTGCAAATTCTGGCCTTCAATCGGAAAACCGGCAGCATATGCGGCAGGAGATGTCCATGAGGTCGTCGAGGTTGGCGCAAGCCGGCCACAGTGCATCGAGCTGCCTGGTCTGCACTCCCGCTTCCCTCTGCAGTTAGTGGGAGCTCACGAGCTGGAGAGCATACGGCATGAGTGCGAGCAGTGGGGGCTCTCTATGCTGGCCGCTTGCAACGGCAGCTCCAGCATCTCGCTGGCGGAGAGCCAAGCTCTTCTGAACGGCCGCTACGACCTCTGCGGCCCGCTCTACTTTCCGGGATGCCGCTCACGCTCCCTGCTGGCGCTGCTGAGAAAGTTCTACCTTTTCGGCTTCGTTTTGGACGATATCATGGAGTTAACGCTGCCAGCTTACGCAGCGGCGCTGCGCGCCGCCCAGTCAGGCTGGAGCGGCAGTGGCGCTTCCCAGGGTCATCCTCAATGCGCCAGAATACTTACCCTAATGCAGCTATACAGAGCAGAGGTATGGGAAGAAATGTGCCGCGACATGAATCCTACCTTTCAAGCTCGCTTGGAGCGCCTCATCTTTGAATGGCTTCATGCAATGGGAGCGGACCAATCCTCCTCCCGTTTTCAGAGCATGGACGAGTATGTTGCACACATTTTAGACAAGAGTTATTAAGCCGGATCATGGAAGTTGCGATTCAACAGCAGGATGGGCGCAGGTGGCGAGAGCGAGGATGCAGCAGCTAAGGAGTGCACAAGCGTGGGCAGGTAGCGAGTGCAAGGCCACGACTTGGGAGGAGAGGCGCGATAGTTGAGGAGTGGACATGCCCTGCTCGTTTTCGAGACATGGTTGTTTTTTGTAATACTAATATCCTGTTGATTCTCGCACAGATGGCGGCCTGACTTGACGGTTAGAGCACGCGTTTACGCTCCTAACTCGGCCACCAGAGTCCAAATTCACAGGAAAGGTTGGGAGCTGAGGAATCTCCGTGATAATCGAATAAAAGTTGAAAGTTACCATTTTCAAGAGAATGGACGAGTATTTGGCTTTCCGAATTGTTGAAGTCGGAGCAAATGTCTTTCCACCCGCTTGTGGAGTATAGCCTTGGCATTGACGTGGAAGAGCAGCTGGCATCCATCCCCGTCCTGCTGGAGTTCAGAACTATGGCTCTCGAGCATGCCATGTGGGTGAATGACCTTCTCTCTTTTCGGAAAGAGGTCATTCAGCATGCTACCGGATATGGGCGAGGAGCTATTGGCGATCTCCTTGCCCAGCAACAGCAGCAGGGGGCCGCCATGGCGATCTCCAACAGCGTCTCTTCCAGCAGACGTAGCAGCACCATGGCGACCTCGGGTCGAAGTGCCGCCAGCAATACATTAAGCACAGAGGACCTTCAACAGTGCATCCACAAGGAGCTTTTGACATGTTACCATATAGAAATTAGTTTGGGTTCCATGTACTTCCTAGATCTAAGTAGGAAGTAAGGAGCTTTTTGCTAGATTGAACTAGAAAATTCATAAGTTGCTATATGATAGGTCTATAATTGCTGGATGGAACTAGCAACTTTCAAGTAGCTCTAGATTTCCTATATAGTACTAAGTGGAGTTGCTACATAGAAGTAGTAAATCCTTGGTCTAATGCAATTACTATATAGCAACTATGTGTAATTGCTAGTTGGAAGTAGTAAATCCCAATTCCACACAATGACTATATAGCTAGTAACTATGTTGACTTGCTAGTTAGAAGTAGCAAATCCTAAATTCAATGCAATTACTATATAGTAATTATGTAGTCACTAGTTACAAGTAACAAATTCTAGGTCCAACCCACGTACTTACTAAGCATGCCTTTCCACATCGCAATATAGTGATTATTTTTACTAAGCACTAATCGTATTACGTATTCTTTTAATATATGTATGTACTATGGTACTTATACTATGTTTTACTAAGTTATATTGTGATGTTTTTATTTTTTCTCGTAATTCATTTTTGCAAAGAAGCATCAGAATGCATTGTAACTCTCATATTCCATGACCTTGAAAAAATCAATACCTAAGTTTGGGCACTTGTCTATACCATTTTCTCATATCTTAAAGTTGTTTTTGTTTTTTTTAGAAGGTATATTGTATGGTGAGATTTTCCCAAGGAAAGTTGTGCAAGACCTATTTACTGTGTCTACTTTCAAAGGAGAGATTGTGGCGTCATCTCTTACTTTTTTATGGTCTGATTATGAAAATACTTATTAGTGTAGCTTAGAGGTGATACAAGTACTGCAAATGGTGCTACACTCTTTGAAACTCATTGCATATATATCTAGTTCAACGGGAGAATGTATTCCCTACTATAAGAGGCAATAGATTAAAAACTTTAAATGTCAAATGTCCATATTAAGGCTTATAAATTCCATCTCTACTTGATGCTAGTTGAAGTTTTGAGATATTGTGTTAATTTTGGCATTAGGTCTCCCCAATATCGGAAAAAGATAAAGCCTTTCAAAACATTTTAAGTGCCTAAGTGAAGGGTAAGTTTAGGAAATGAAAAGACACATGAAGGTGGAGAGTCAAAAGTCTTTTTTTTGTCCATATAAAGTGGCTGTCTACTTTAACATGGTACGTTTGTGTTTCTCTTCTCCTTTACTTTTTCCTCAAATAGCATTTTCTTTTCCTTAAAGTATCTTTGCACTATGTACTTGCATATGTAGGTAGTGAATTTTTTTCAAAAAAGCTATTAGAAATACCTTATATTTTGTGTGTGTGTGGCATATAATATACACAAAAAAAGATTGAAAATGAGATGAGGGGAACAAATTGACACTTTGGACTTCATGATGAAATCTAAAATAAAATATACTAGCTCAAACATGGGAAATTTTCAAAAACAGGACATAGCTAAATGATTAGAGCACCAAAACAAAAACTTAGATATATTGAAAGAGATTAGAGGAAGGATGGAAGTAATGCATATGCAAAGTGATGGAGAGATCCATTTTCAAGGGAAAAAATCAAACAATATGCATGATGGAATAGCTTTAGAAGTTCCTTGCAACCCGAGAGAGAGAGAGAGAGAGAGAGAGAGAGAGAGAGAGAGAGAGAGAGAGTATTGATAAAATAGCTTTAGAAATTCCTTGAAACTCTAGAGAGAGAGAGAGAGAGAGAGAGAGAGAGAGAGAGAGAGAGAAGGGTAGAGATATATATGGAGAGAGATAGAGATAGAGAGAGGCCATAGAGACCCTTGAAAAGTCCTACTGCTTCGGTCTACATCTCTTCACCTATTTCTATGCCAACCAAATATTTGTGCCCTTGCTCTCTATATTGTAGATTGAAGCAATGATACTAAACACCTTCCGCTCACAAGGATGGTGGGCTATGTAGTAGAGGGAGGCAATATGATATTGTGATGATTCAATGTTAAGCAAGAGAAAAACAAGAATTGAAGGCATGCCAATAATTGGAAAGGGTGGGGATTCAAAGTCGGTCAAAGAAAAGAGAGTATATGGAAAATCGTTTGTGTAGGCAAATAAGTGGTCAAGAGAGAGCATGTATTGAGTATATCCCATGTGTTTCACATGAAGCATCTCATGAGGGTAGTTTAGAATTTCTCAAGTACAGAAATGGTGTCTTGGTTAGAGTACAAAGGGTGGCTTGGCTTCCTCTAAAGTTTGGTGCATTTTTTACTTAGTTTATTTTGGAGTTTGGTCATAAGACAGTGTAGAGTGTACCATAAGAGGACTTATCACAAGTGGATTGGGATAAAGTGACTCAAAGAGGGCGCCTTTAATGTTTTGGAAGATGTTTAAAGTAGGGAGTAAGGGTTGGAGTGCATGTTGTGCTATATATCGTATCTCTATATATAGCCCCCTGCTCCCCTCTATATAAACTCACCGCGTGTGACCACTTAACATGTCATAAAATCTAATATCTAATATCTAACCAACCCAAATGATTCTCTCATATTAAACTGATCACTTAATGTGGGAGAATAACGAGAACAAGGGTTAAGATATAGACATGTGCTTATAGATCTATCTCAACATGGGGCAAATGGTAAAGGGCCCCAAATGAGAGATGGTCTATCAAAGAGCAAGGCTAACCAATGGAGAATAAGACCTTAGGGTTAGCTTCATTGAAGACCTCCAATAATGTGTGTAAAAGTTCTTTGACCTTAGGTAAGCTAGGGCTGACCTTAAGGTGCGGGAATCCGACCCAGCTCGAGGTGCTTGTCCTGCTTGTCATGCTTGATGACTAAGGTGCTTGAGGTGCTTGATGATTGAGGTGCTTGAGATGCTTGAGGTGCTTAATTATTGAGATGTTTGAGGTGCTTGACATGCTTGAGATGTCAGGGTTGCACTTAAGGTGAGAACCTAGCCCAAGCTTAAAGTGCTTAACGGCCAAGCTTGTGGTGGGAACTGGGCCTATGTACGAGGGGCTTGAGGTGTCAAGAAGTCAAATATTCAATCCCTACAAGGAGGGGGCGAGCCCTACATGAGGGGGGATGAGAGAGAACACCCACACACTCACACAAGGCATGCATAGTACAAAGAAAGCAAGAGGGACACTTGTCAAGTTCCTCTTCATGTTGCCCTCATGGTGTGCCTGAAGCCTATTGGTTGTCCACCCAAGGGGTCCAATAATAATTTAGGAGATTTAATTAATTGATTTAGCATTTATCTAGACCTCTCTCTCAAAGGGAAAAGGGGGACACTTGTCTCAAGGCTACCCTTGCTGCTTGTAATGCCTCCTGCTTGTGATTGGCTAGGCCTGGAGGGGTCCAATGAGCTTCAAGCATGAGCTACAAGGGGGGGTCGACCCAAGCAAGCTAGGGGGTTGATTAGGGGGTATACTCACCCACACACACTCACAAACACTCTCATTGTGTGCTATGCAAGTGCAAGAGCTCCCTCTCCTTCTCCAAGCAAGTAGAGGTTGAGAGCCTACACCAACACTCTTGGATATGGAGTGCAATTACAACCAAGAGCCATGCTTCAATGCTTAAGCTTGCCATCTCCTTCTTCTTCATTACTATGCTATTATGTATGCTAGCAACAAGAGTTATGATAAGTGAGGAACTAATTCTTTCTTCTACGAAATGTTTCTTCTTCCTCTTCCCTACCCTCATTCCCTGCTAGCTCTCTCCACCTTCGAAGGTGTTTGAGGTCTTGGGACTGAGGCTTGGGATAGTTAAAGCTTTCTTCAAGTTTATGTTATGTTTGTGATGCATGAAGCTTTCCATCTTCATTGCATCACCTAGGTTACAAGGAACACAAAGATTGTATTGTAATTAACAAGTCTCTCTTAATGGGAGAAATCATAATACAAATGCCTATTGGAGGGGGGACCGGCTCCACATAAATCCGGTCCTTAACTGTTGTCATGTTCTCTAAATTCTCTCTCTTGCAAAAGTATTGTTCATGCCAAGTTAACTAATTGCTATGACTATGTTGCTATCTTCAATTATGTTCACCCGCTATGCTCACAAAGTCATTGCTCAAAAGTACTCTCATTAATTTCCGCTACTCTCAAATTAAATAGGCCAATTCCATTACATAACACACCTTTAGGGTTTGCAAATGTGGTGTCGTCCCTCTCTCCTCTATTTTTTTGGATCGTGATTCGTCCTCGACTAATAATCTCGCCCTGCATATGTTCACCATATTATCTTTTTGTATAATGCCACTTCCCTAATTTGAAGATGCAAGTCAAGATGTCGAATCTACTAAGAGGTCCTCTCTTTGCATCCGAGAAAAACAACTTAGACCTTCTTTGTCCTTCGCCACTTGGACATACTATGTAATCAATTTTGAATAGGAAGGTAGCTAAGCACTTTTCGTGCTTTTGCATATACCATACTATTGTCATATGTTTCGACAGAAGATTGCCAAGCGTATCGTTTTTTTTTTGATCATCCTCGACTAATAATTTCACATTGTATATATTCATTATATTAGCTTTTTGCATAATGCCACTGCCCTTGAATATGCAAGCCGAGATGCTTGAATCTGATGAGACACCCTCGCTTTGTATCTAACAAAAACTATCAAAAGCTTCATTGTCTATGTTGGACATGTCCTTCTTAGAAGGGTACCGCACTATGCATACATATTGACCAATAAGTGCTTGAAATATACATCTTTCTCAACCAATTAACAACTTTTTGGAATCTCAAAAGTAAACCACACTTGCATACATGTCAAGAGATGACCTTTGGGATTGGAATTTCATCAACAACTTGTTGTGCTCTCAAAGGTAACCATCGAAGTGGCGCATCCTTGGACATTGACGAGGATGATGATGATTTTAGTGTGATAATTATAGTCTTTCACTTTCCTTCATTTCATTTTTGTACCCAGAAGATGGATTCATTCCACAAGGAGTATGCCGGACACATTTTGAAAAAGCCTTGATAAGGCGAATCTCTCAAAATACTGCTCGAGAGAGGTGCAACTTGGAAAAAATTGCACGGACAGCACCCAGATAGAGCAGATGAGAAGGGGAAGAGAGAAGGGTGGGGGTGAGGGGGGGGGGGGGGGGGGGGGGGGGGGGGGAGGGGGCATTCATGGGGCAAAGAGCATGATCGATTGAGCTCGAACGATACTTTTCTAAGAGCTGTTGTTGCCTGATAATTTTTTTTAAAAGTTATTTAGGGCGAGTTACATCACGCAGTGCATTCGCTCGGTTGGCTTAGAGCAAGAGCAAGGTTGACATGTGTTAGTATTAAGAGGGGTTCTTTGAGTAAAGGTGGTATTGTGTAAATGAATCGGACTTTATAAAGTTCATTTCTCTCATGTTAACTCCTATGTGCCAGTAGTAGGTCAAGGTCGTTTAATATAACATTTCATTTCATTTCATTTAATTTCTCTCTCTATCCTAGCTATCTCCAGCTGTAATCCAGGCGGAAATTATACGCCTTACTAAACTGATCAGCCATGGCGCCGAAATATCGCATATCGAGCTCTCCCTTGCTCTAGCCTGCTCCCCAAACTCGCTAGCATGCTCTTGCTGAATCGCGTTCATTCCACAAAAACCATGCTAAATATCGTACAGTCGGCACATCTTTAAATATCTGCTGCTGCTGCGCTCTGCAGGCGGTTCAGCTCGATGCCACTACTGGGCTTCTGAATTTGAAGCTGCTCGTCGACGTTCTGACTAGCTGGCGCCGCTGGTGTGCAGGGTATCGAAGCTCGCCGTCTGTTGCAGTACTGCGCTGCCGTTTCAGTGCCACCTGGCCTTCGATTCGATTCGATTCCGAGAGAGTAACTAGATAGCAGGTGAGCGCCTTGCAAGTTGCAGACTATTAATAATAAGAAAGTGAATGTGACTCTTGCAAATATACTCTCAAAACATAATTATATAGCTGAGGCTTGCTCTTTTTTTGATTCTGTGACAGAGTCTCTCGAGCCTCCTTTTCAGAGCTTTTCGAGCAGCGCCTGGCGTAATTCGATTATCAACAAGTAAAGCTTTTCATTTCAAGGCATTTCATTTCAAAGCATTTTTTTTGAGAAAAAGATCCTTTAATTAATCATCTAGGTTCAACATGTTCAAGCATTCAAGTGTATTCATTCCGCGACATCAATTACATGTTGACACAAGCCCCATAAGCACATGTATCCACTGATTGTATGGTAAAATAAAAAACAATGAAACCAAACCCCCAAAATCAGTAACTAAGTCATATATCACTACATGCCTACCAGTAGGGTTGAACATTAATCACTCATAACCAGTAGAATTGAGAATGAACCACTGATAACTGAGCCTTGATTACCTCATTAGCAGTGGAATTGAGCCATAAATCACTCAACCGGTAGAAGTAAAAATTAAGCGCTCTATACGGTAGGTATGAGCCTCGATCACTCAAAACCATCTCAAACACTCTACTTCGTGCCCTAGTTAGCTCATTTAGGCTCTTTTAGCTAGGCACGGCGCCTTAACACCAGTGGTGTAACCTATCAACTTCGGGCATCGGTTTATGAAGTTGATAGGTTACACCACTGGTGTTAAGGCGCCATGCCTAGCTAAAAGAGTCTAAATTAGCTAACTAGGACACGAAGTAGAGTGTTTGAGATGGTTCTGAGTGATAGAGGCTCATACCTACCGTATAGAGTGCTTAATTTTTACTTCTACTGGTTGAGTGATTTATGGCTCAATTCCACTGCTAACGAGGTAATCAAGGCTCAGTTATCAGTGTTCATTCTCAATTCTCCTGGTTTTGGAATATGGAAGAGAGATTTCCAATTGCAGATTTAAAGATATACAAAAAGGTATTGTACAAAGGAGAAATGTATAAAGTTGGCTCCCATGTGGTAGTGAGAGCTGATGATAAAAATAGTATGTTAGATAAACACGGACATTGGAAGGCTTGTATCACCTCTCTTTTCTCAATGCAGTTCAATGGGAAGTCTATGCTTTTCTTTGGAGGAAGATACTACAGACAATGCATCGTAGGTGATGATGACTCTGAAAGGTTACTCATTGATGCAATCACAAGAATGAGTGTCCTTGAGAAGACACCAATGCCCTTTACATGGGATTGTATCCAACCTATTTACTCTCTTCTTCATAAATTCATACCAATGTCACTACCTAAAAGCCAACAGCTCATTGCCTATGAAGTAAAGGACTTGAAGCGCAGAGATAGATTGCTTATGGAAGGAGAATGTGGGAATGTTCCTTTATGGTTAGAGGAACAAGATATAGTGAGAGTTTCTATGAATAGTGGACTTGAGAAAGTCTTTCAACATGCTGTGGTAAGGGAATCAAATCCTGAGGAAAAATTGGCAAGACTTGCCATCTTGAAGCCTGATGTATATCAAAGAAATACGTGGATGATTCACACAGAAGAAGATCATTGGAGAAGTTGGGATAGCTGTCATATTCTAATTAAAAATTGGACTGTGATAAGACAAAAAAAAGTTTCAAAACCTAGTGTGCTTGCACAATGGATACCTATTATGTGGCGATCTCCATGATGTATAAGCATTTGTATCTACTATTTTATTCAGGACTCTCTTTAAAGTTGATTCTACACAAAAACTTTCTCTTTTTTGTGATGTGTAAGAATTTTAATTGAAAACTCTTTAAAATTTATTTTATGTTGATTTGTTTCAGTTATTTGATTTAAATTTATAAATACTGTATCGTAATTATGATTTTGTTACTTTGTTAGGGCAAGTATGAGTTGCCCACAATCATTGTTACAGCAGCTACTAGGAGGATCTAGTGAAGAGGCTATTAAAACTCTCAATGTGTGGAGAGCAAATTATTCTGGAAATAAGAGGGTAACTTCGGATCCCTCTAGCATCTCTGCAATCAGTGATCCTCCTAGATATGATCCTGTTGTGTATGATCAGATTTTAGGCCACCACCACCAAAATTGAGAGAGAAAAATAAGTTGTATGGTCGAGATTTTCTCTTAAAACAGCATCCTGAGCAATATAGAGTATTGTATGTCAATTATGGAGAGGTGAGAAAGTGGTTTGCTAAAGGAGAAGCCATTGGCGATCTTCGTAACAACAATGAGCGAAAGAATGTAGTTTTGAGGATCATTAAAGAGAAGATAGCAACGCTCAAGGTCATCACAATAGATGGTGTGGCTTATCCATGGAAGGAGGAAGATTTATACACATGGTGTATCAAGTCTTTAGCGGCAAAACGTAAGTGGAGCAAAAAACAGACAAGCCAAGAGACACTTTGCTCAACCAACTCCATGGTACAATAATTTATGTTGAACCTATATTTGTTTTGGCATCTTTGCAAGTTTGTTTAATCATATTTAAAATTATAGGTCTTATGTATGGATGATGATAATATAACAATTGAGCACAAGGATGAGAAATATGATCAAGAAGGAGAGCTTCATGCAACGGTCAATACATATTCTTCTATGACATGGGTTTTATTTGATTTATTATATGTTATTCACATTAAAATTCTTTCAGATTGAGAGTTCTCATGTTGATGAGCAAGTGACGAAGTTTGTTATCGATGATAAAGCTGATGATATATCAAATCGTGTAGGTTCTTTTGTGATATGACATTTAAATTATTTATGCTTGCTATGAGGTAGTAATAAGTTTACTTTATTTATGTTTCTTTTTTGTGAATATAGAAAGATGAGGATGTGTACATTCCTGATATGTCATGGATGGAAGAGGATGATCCAAAAAGTGCTTATGAGGTTCGTTAATCAATCAATCTCTCTCTCTCTCTCTCTCTCTCTCTCTCTCTCTCTCTCTCTCTGTGAAGATCATGTTTTCTTTACAATTGTATAGGAGTATCAACATTTTATAAGAGATGAAAGCTCAAAAGCCTCATTACAAGGAAAAGAGCCACATATAGATCATGAGGGGGGTGGCAATGGTGATAATGTGACGAAAAAGGTTTGATTGTAAAAAACTTATCTTTTGATGAGATTCATGCTATATTTTAGTTGTATAGTATCTTTATTTATTTTCATTGGTGAGAAACTGAAGGATAAAAGTCCAAGCGGATGACATGGATGCGAACTCTAGAAAAAGCAATCGAAAGAGAAAGGTATACTTAATTTTCTCATTATCTTACGTAGGATTAGTGTGATGCTCTTCTTAGCATTTTAACTTATTGAGTCATTTTTATTTTAAAAGGTTACAAGTAAGTTAAAAGATTTGCTAGAAGAAAAAGACAAAGCTTCCAAGGTGGCAAAACATTAAAAAAAGAGTAATTACTTAGGATTTTATTTAAGAATAGTCTTTGATTGCTTATAAATAACTTTATTACTTCAATGGTATAGGAGTCCTTAAGAGAAGATGGTGGAGAGAAGTCCCTTATGGAAACCAAAGTGTGTTTTAGATCATATGAAGTCTTGCTTGCATTAGTTTTTTAAACATGAGAAAGATATAGCATTTTAGAATCTTACACTTGCATCATTTTTTTTGTAAGCAAGAACATTGTCTTCTAGAGACAAAGAAGTCATTCTAATGAAGTGGCTTCATACTCAAAAAGTGGAAGAGATCTACCAATTGATCAAGCCCACTTACTATGCTTTGAAGAAGACATATTCATTCTTTGGCAGGAAAGTGAATGACACTACTTCCTCAACAATGTGTAAGGACTTAGTGGCATGGCTCTTAGTTCAAGGAGTAGTGCATATCGATTTTGCAAAGCTAGGTGTTTTAACTTTAAAAGACGTTCAATTGTATAATGATGATTAAGCATTGTATCTAAATGGACATTCTCAATGGTTGCTGATTTTCAATGTGTATTAGCTTGAGGTCAAATGACTAATATGCTTTATGTTTAGATGAGCACTCTCAATTAACTTCATATTTGAAATTGACAAGTGATCTTGAATTCTCTTGATTTATCTAGCAATTATTTACTAATTGACTTACTAGTTGGATATTGTAGTTGCTACATGGATTACTACTTCTTGCTTTGAAGTTACTAGATGAATTACTATTTCATGTATTTGAGTTGCTAGATATATTGCTAGTTTCATAACACGTCTCAAACTAGTAAGTGAGATTGCTCTCTTGATTCATCTAGCAATTATCTTACCATATAGCTACTCAACTTACTATATGGTATGAAAATTACTACTTGAAGCATCTAGGAGTATTCTCACGCTTACTAGTTTGCACTTTTGCTAGATGTGTGTATTGAAACTAGTAATATATCTAGCAATTATATATTTTTTGCCATATGGTAAGTCGTCCAAAGCTCCTTGTGATCGACAAGCTGTGGGGCATTATTCAAGAGAAAGAGGAGTACATTGTGAGTCTTGTAGAAGAGATCAAGAGTCAATTCCCTGCTAACTCCGATCTTGTCAAGTTTGTGGATGCTTTCTGTGGGTTTCTCGGTAACAATATGTATTGGTACACCGTTAGTGGGCGGTACGGTCTACTGCAGTACGGCATCAAATTCTTCCACGGACATTCCGTCGCATTGTCAGCCTCGCTCCCCACCATCAATTCACGATCCTTCTTTGCAACTCACCTTAGATGCTATTGCATTGAAGTCAGGGCGACAACCACTGCAGATGGGTGGAGTATTGCAGCTGCAATATTGCTGCTTGCTTTGATAATAGGCTATAGCTAGCTCCTTGTAATCATTTTATTTTAGGACCCCTTTTTCATTTTGAAATACAACTGAACTTTAAGAACGCCTTTTATTATTTTGAAATACAATTGAATTTTGAATGATGCCTCCACGAACCGAACCTAGGTATTTACCCACCCCCACATGCACCTACGTTGCAATTTGGCAATTTTGGGATGGTTATAGTGGAGACTAAGTAACACAATGCATTTAATGGAGCAGAGGTGAGGGGATCAACAACTCAAAAGTGCATGGCAGGATCTCGAGGCGAACTAAACGCGGGTAGTGCAAAAAATGAGGCATACAAAATTCGGACAGCGCAAAAATTGAAGTTGTGTGGAGACTCTGCCAACCGGTTTTGAATCCACAGCCTCATATCCTAGGCACATGGGCTAACCGACTCACCCACGCACACATAATGTACTGGGTTTAGTTTTAATGTGATGCATGTGCGACTGCGATTGCCCCGGTTTTCATGTGTGGACTTGTGAGCCATGGATCCCCTCACCACCCCTCGTCTATAAGTGACACGGGGAAGGAGTGAAGGGATCAACGATTGGCATTCAATCTTCATGACGAGAGGAATTTGGGATGTCGGATCGTCGCAATAGAGGAGGCAAGACTTTTATATACACAGGAGGGCATCCTTCTCAACGACACGTGCTAGCTCATATGGTTAGGGTAGAGCGCACTGAGGTGGACGTCTAGAGATCGAAGGGCAACCGCGATGCAAGGGAAACCTTAATTTTTTTGCAAGATTAGATTTGATCAAGAGCAGATTAAACCTCTGTGGCGGCTGATCCCTTCACTTTGCCCGTGTCATATAGCGATGATGCTCACCACCCCTCATTGAATGTGTTGTGTTATTTAGTCTTGAGGGATTGTCAAGTGTGTATGTTCGACTAGCACGCGAAGCAAGAAAGAAAGAGACAAGGGTTCTCTGCTTCGCTTTCTCATATTGTGCCATGATCGGTATAAATTTTCCTTGTAATTGGTAGATGACTTTGTAGTTTTTGCATGTTATAATACTTGGATGTAATATCACGCTTCAAGTTGCAAGTGTTGTGTAGGAGGATGGCTTGGCTTTCTTGGATGTGCTTGTGGGGGTTGTATGGGAGGCCTCTACAAAGACTCCTCCCTCATATAGATTTTGAAGAACAGACAATTTCCTTCTTTTATTATCTTTCATTCCACATTTCCAAGGAGAACATAAGCTTCCTCTTTTGGCAATAATAAACCTATTTAGATTATTAAGAGAAACCTAGGTTAGATGGAATAAAGACAAAGTTATCATTCTAGAAAATCTAGCAGCAATGTGTAGTTTGGTCAAGGGTTTGTGATCTCTATACTTGTTACATTTTGACCCATGTAGCAAATGGTTTGGCATGTGGAGGGAGGGACCCTTTGTAACTAACGTAGCCTCCAACAAACATGAGTTGCTCTATTTTTAGCAACCTATCCCCAAGTCAGAGTCTCAAAACAAGTAGAAATCAATCTTGAATGAGAAGGTACAAGTTGGAGCCAAATAATTGACCTTAATGTCATGATTGTGAGTGTATGCAGAGCGTGCATGTGGTCAGTCCAAGAAGGAGAAAACGTACACAACATGTGGTGGAGTACTCACAAGATGATAAGAATATTCATCCACTCCTTATTGTTCTATTAAACCAATAAGGGAATCATAGTAGTGATGGGTTAGTGGGTGTTGGCCTAGTTGGCTTGAAACCCCAACAAACTTCCACTTGAAGGCCAACATGGCTCAAGTGTCCTATATATGTACATTTGTGATACTTGTGGCGGCTTACCCTACACCATTATTTCAGTGCAATGTGCAAACTGCTTAGAGGCTAGGCACTTTGTAAGAGCATTTGCAGGGTTATCATCAGTATGGATCTTGATTAGGTCGATGCATTTGCTAGCCAATATATTTCGTATCACACGATACCTCACCTCTATGTGTTTTGACTTTGAGTGAAACAGGGGTTCTTAGCTAGCTCTATAGCACTTTAGCTATCACAATGTAGCATTGGAGTCTAATGAATGCTAAGATCTTATAGCTTCCTTGCTAGCACTAGAAACTTTAACATACTCTGCCTCTATGGTGGAAGATGAAGTGCAATCTTGGAGACATTACCTCCACCAAACCAAAACTCTATATATTAGACAAGAATACACAGCCAAATGTGGATTTTTGACCATCCACACAACCCGCCTAATCTGCATCCATGTAAACATGGTCAAAGATAGACACGGATAGAGTATAACTCTTGCAAGCGTGCGCGCGCACAAACACACATACACAAATGGAGGTAAACCTTCTACTTCTTCTTCTTCACACACTCAAGTTAAGAAGTCTACAAAGCATAAAATTGAAAAAATACAACATAAGGGGAAACTAGTACAATGAAATGGATGGATAAGTGTGCCATCACTCTGATAGATGGACCAAATTGGTGTAGTCCATCTATAGTATCATTGCTGAGGATATATGTATCCACCAAAGCATACTTGTGATGATGATTGACAATGATAAACATGCAGGAGTAGTACATGTTGAGCTTAACATCTTAACAAGCACTAGACACAAGTGATCCTTTACTCATAGAAAAATCATGAGAAGTGGATGCATTGCTATTATTACCTCCTCTTTGAGCGAGCTACAAAAGCTTGTTTAGCTGCATGCTATTTAACCCTATTGTTTTTTGAAAGAGACTCTTGTAACAACAATGTGCATAATGTATCAAACTTGACAACTAGAGGGTTTCCTTGGGTCATAAGTCTCCAAGTACTAGCAAACGTCTAGTGAGAGTCTAGCAACATATCAAGAATAGTTTGGAAAAGTGAATTGTCATAAAATAACTTCACTTGTAGAAATGAGTTTCTCATTGATATCCTTGATACCAATAAGAAAAGTTCCATATCATCCTCGTCTTGCATAATCTTTGATCTTTACACAACAATGTAATTTTAGCCTCATTGTGACTTGCTTAAAGACAAAAAAGAGTATCCTAAGCCTATTTTGTTGTCGCTGTTAAGAAAACGTAAGGAGTAACAATGCACTTCATAGATAATTCAATCAATGCTTGAGCCTACACATCTTTTACATCCCAACAAGATTGCTTAGTCATAGGCAAAACAACACTAGCAGCAAACAAATCTGTTAGAACTTGCAACATCCTCTTTGACATAAGAACATGCATCATCATGTAAGCCCACATTGGGTAGTAATCCGCATTCAAATTTTCCTAAGCAAAAAACCTCTGTGTTGTTAGCCATGGTAAGTGATTGCACATTATGTGAAAATTTCTCCGAAAGAGGAGAAGTAGAACTACGTGCTATATAGCACAACCCGAAGAGGGCTATAAGGGAAATATTATTCAAAAAATTATGCTAAAAAATAATTTGCACAAAAGGAAATTACATGTGTAGTATTCCCTATAGTGGTGGAAAGGAAGGCCAAGTTGAGCCCAAATCAAAATTCTGAGCACACCAAGTTTTATGAGCTATCTCAGAGTATTACTTGACCTATTGATGCCCACCAAAGCTCACCCAGTTCAGAGAAAGTAAGTAGGGGGGTGATGGCGACTATGCCTAAGAGGATGTAGCCTGTTATGATACCAATTTTTGGAATTAGGGTCGTAGGGATGTACACACAACTTGGAGAAGATAAAGAAGCTCAAGGCACACAACAAAGAGTATGTTGAGTAGTGCATAAATAGAAAGAAAAGTTAGTCCTAGAGTGACATGTGTCTATATAATGCACGAGAAAAAAACCCTAGTGAGGAAGAAAGTGCCTCAACGGTCCTACATGTATTCACACATCATTACCACATATATGGTTAAAAGGGATACAATTTCTATTTCTAGACTTTTTGACTCTCCTTGTTCTCTCTCCTCTTTTTCTCTCTTGCATTCTATGTATAGATAGAATAAGTAGGTTTGTGTTGATGTTGGAAATATCTTCATGGACAAAGGCCATGGGTTCTTATTTTGTATTGGACAAATGCATGTGTGTGTGTGTGTGTGTGTGTGTATGTGTGTGTGAGTGTGTGTGTGTGAGAGAGAGAGAACATGTTGCTCTCACCTTCCATGCCTCTTGTATCACAAATTTAACAAAACAAGGTGAAAGTTCACTGTGGCCTACATAATGCTATTGAGAGGAATTTAATAACAAGAGGGTTCTTTGTGAGAGGGAAAAGGAGAAAGTGGCACTAGCATTTTATTTTATTTTTGTCTCAATAAAGTATTACACTTTTGGAAAAAGCTGTAACAAAATGACTTATTTAGATTACAATATATTCCAAAAGCATAAAAATAATGACTAAATCAATATTCAATGGTTCTCTTTAAAGAGAGAGGAACACAAATGTCAACATCTCTCACAAAGACCTAGAAAAAATATTTAAAAAGAATTTTTTGCCATGTGGCACTAATCCGTAAGCTTTATCCACCAATGGTCCACAATTGCACCAAAAATCCAACGCTTTACTAAGGACTCGTTATGTAGTCAAAACAAGGTGAAGAATCACGGTGGCCCGCTAAGGAATGTAATGAAAAATTAGATGAGGGTTGTGTTTGTAAAATTTATTTTTTCACAACAAATATTTTGAACGGTTGTAGAGAGGGTATACTATAAAGGGAGTAATAGATATATGGCAAAAGGTGACTAAGGTTAGTTTGTTGCTTTTTGAGATAAATAATGTAGATTAAACAATGTAAAGAAACCAATGTGATTTTTTCTTGGCAAAACTCACAGTTTTTGAGTGGATTGTATTAAGCACAACAAAGAATTTACAAACCAGCCTCAAGCTCAAGCCGAGCCTTGAGGTGTTGAAGATTACAAAATGGATGTCTACTATCTCTCGCTGAGGCTAATTATAACCGATGAACTATAGTCCTAAGCTTTTACTTCTCCCACGTTGACAACATAGCATGGGTAGCCCTAGACCAGTCTCTCGAGTCTTTCTTGCTTCCGAGCATATAGATCATCACTCTGCTTTCTTGTGTAATCTCTAAGAAGCTTGCTACATCAAGGTCTCCCTCAAACACACGGGGCTTGCTTGCCTGCCATATATGGTGAAGAAAGAAGTACCTGATAGTTTGAGTGTAGATAAGAAGAATAGGGCTTCCCATCTTCTTGCCACCAAAGAATAGATCAGTCTTGAAGAACCTAATCTTCCATGTCCTTTGGATCAACTTGCAGACTTTCCCTGCTAGGCCTCTGATTGCCTGACATTCCATGAAAAGGTGGGCCAAATCTTCAGTAGCTATCGTGCACTCTATTAACTAACAATATATATCTCATAGCCATTTAGTTGATATTGGGATTCTATCAAGTTGTTTTCCAGATCTTATTGTTATTGTCCCAAAAGTGGACAAGTTGATTCAAACCCTTATTATTCACTTTCATGTCAATTTCTATCCATCTTAGGAGGGTTCGAAAAATTAAATCACCATTTAGGCCTCCTGCATCTTGATGTGATCGATTACATGCTTTGCGTCCTTGCATCCTCTTACATTTAGGCCTCAAGCTTGCCTTTGTGCCCTTGTAGCCTCCTGCATGCTACGACCTACCATGCAACCTGAGAGGGTTGCAGCCTTCCGGGGGGACGGTTGTCCTCCTATAGAGGTGCACATTGGTGCCCTCATGTGTCCTCCCCTCCTAGTCCTTCTCGTACATGCACACACATATTGTATATGCATTTGCAGCTCAACAGAGAGAGAGAGAGAGAGAGAGAGAGAGAGAGAGAGAGAGAGAGAGAGAGAGAGACTTATCAACCCCCCAATTATCTTTTTGAGGAGAGGAAAATCCATGACATTGGGCGACCTCGTCATGACCTCCCTTCACCTACACGCGCGCATGCGCACGCACACACACACACTCTCTCTCTCTCTCTCTCTCTCTCTCTCTCATCGACACACTGTTTCAGGAGAAGCTGAGAGAGAGAGAGAGAGAGAGAGAGAGAGAGAGAGAGAGAGAGAGAGATTGCATCTAGAGCAATTTTGATCAACGATTTCAATCAAAGCAATGAAAAAAAAATTACTCCGCTCTTTGCCTTCAGTCGGCACCTGTATTACTTCCGTTTACCTCATTGCCAGTCGATAATCTCCTAACCCACCACGTCCAAGCTCGCCTTTCAGTTTCACCTCAACCAATTTCTTTTTAAGGAGAATCTCCTAGTGATTCTTATTGAAAAGAAATGGGTTCATTCCTACTCATGATATATGTTACACTAAAGTTATATTAAAATCAAAAGCTGAAAAATTTCTTAGTTCTGAAGAAATTCTTTCATTTAAGGATAATTAACATTCTTTTGTGAAGAAATTGTCAATTTTTTCACGATTTACAATTCGTTCATTCGTAGGTGTGATGAATTGTTTCATTTAAAGACAATTTACAATTTTTTAGCTGTAAAAATATACAACTAAAAATGTATGTTTTAAATCTAAAAAGTTGAAAAAGAAAGTCATAGTCCTTTGAAATAAAGGGACCCATTTACAAACTAAATTAAAAAAATAAAAAAGGAAGTCAATTGATCATTGATAAAAGAAAATAAAAAAGGAAGTCAAGTGATTATTGATAAAAGGACCAAGTTACAATGATGAAAAGAATCATTTATATTATAAAAAGAAGTAACAGCATCTGATGGAAATGCACTGAGTGACTGGATTATAGACTCAGGGGCAAATAAATAACAGCATCAGATACAGACAATGTTCACAGAATTCAAAATCATTAAATGACAAGCCAGGCAAATAACTAGAACGAGACAAGATTTCCATTCCCTTCTTGGACATATGTCCTAACCGGCTATGCCACAAAGAAACGTTCGGCTGCTCGGTTACATTGATTACATTTTTAGAGATATTTGATACATAAATCATGTAAAGTCCTCCAGACTTTAGTCCATGTGCTACTGTCATAGAACCCTTGGATATCTTCCACATGTTCTGTCCAAAAGTGGTGATGTATCCAGCATCATCAAGTAAACCTGTGCTGATCAAGCTCTTTGTAATTGCGGGAACATGTCTCACATTCTTCAGCGTGAAAGAAGAGCCATTCTGAAACTTCAATTGAACATCTCCAACACCTAAGATCTCACATGTATGCCCATTGCCTAGCCGAACATGATCTTTAGTAGTCACATAATAGGTAAACCACTCCTTGTTTGGAGACACATGAAGTGATGCCTCTGAGTCTATAATCCAGTCACTCAGTGCATTTCCATCAGATGCTGTAAGGTTCAGAAAATAAGAGTATCTCTATATCAACGGCTCAAAAAATGCACATTTTCTAAACCTTCTCCTATGGCCTTCTGCAAGCCAAAAATGACACCAAAATCTTAGATGTGCAACCTTAATAGACACTCTTATTGATAGACCTTTGCCTCTCTTTCTTTGTCTCTCTTGCTCTCGCCTTCAAAAGTTTAGACGTGTGTGTGTGTGTGTGTGTGTGTGTGTGTGTAGTAGTAGTAGTAGTAGCTTGAAGGACTTCATCCATAGTGGTGCTAACCCTCAAAGACTTCCTTTGGTTTGTATGCATGCAATGAGAAATTGTTCTCTCTCTCATTTTGTGTCTGCTCTCATTGTCATGTGTTGGCATCCTGCTGACTCACTCTCTCTCTCTCTCTCTCTCTCTCTCTCTCTCTCTCTCACACACACACACACACACACACACACACACACACACACACACACACACACACACACACACACACACACGCGTGCCTGATACATCCAAGAGCACCACATGGCAACGGGAAGGCCGAATCCCTCCTTTAATTGCAGATAGATTGCCACTTTTGATGAAGAAACCTCATGTGGCCTCGGAAAATGTTTTTTCTCGCATTCATATTGTGAGCCTTGAGAGCGTAATTTGGTTTGCTATCAATTGAATGGATTTTGCCCATGGAAAGGAGAGTTTTTAATGCTTAGAATATCTAAAAAGAAAAGAAGGTAAGAGACTTCGAGAAAGTAAATCTGTCCAAGAGTGAAAAAATATCTACTAACATAATATGGCGGAAGGGGGAGCCCTTTACACGTGTCGCAATCTGCGACCTGAAGGCTAAAGTCCAAAACTAAAACAAGCCGCTTTGCACGCGATAAAGAGGGAGAGAGGGGGAGAGAGAGAGGCCGCCGAAGGCGGCCGACCGTACTAGTCAAGGTTTAAGGACCTCACATGGTTGCGGGTATTGATTGAAGACATGCTTAAAATATTTGAGGAGAAAAGAAGGTAGGTAAGAGATAGAGAAGTGATGCCTAATGTGAAGACCGCACATGGCTACAGGCGTTGAACATTGCCCAGGGAGCATCCATTGGATTCAAAGTTCAACTTTTCAATGAAATCGAGAAATCATAACCTCTTTCTCTTTAATTAATGTATGCATAGGACGATAGATTCACTCATTAAGAAATTGAAAATTATTGTTTTAATATGGGGATTCTATCCCTTGCAAATAAAACAGAACAAACAAAAGCAATCCTTGTCTCAAACCCTTCCTAACCTTGAGAAGGGGCTTCCAAGAGCTTGCACTGAAAGATTTGGAAGCGTATTCGGCTCGCTCTGTAGTCTTGTATTTTATGGGCCGACGAATGTCTTCCCAAAGCTTATGGGAATTGACGACAATAGCGACAAGCAACAAACATGCAATATACCATTTCATCGAAGCCGGCTTGGGATTTGTGGAGCCACCCATTATGCTAAGTCTTTATCATTTACGTAACCTCCAATGCTTTCAAAGGGAGTGTGAAATCTTTTCCTCAGTAAATGAGCATTCACTCCATATTTCATTACTGAAAACATGTCCATCATTAGTTTTACACACTCTTTATTTAAACGAGTGCCCACTATCTTATTTCAATCAATCAACATTTTTGGCCTGTCAATAAATGTTTGAAAATACAACTTAACATTTTTTCTATTTTAGTCAGCAAAAAGAGAAGGCATCTCTATAGCCTTTGCCCTTTGGACAGGCCCAAAAAAAAAGGATCTCCAAAGGAGGGGGTAATTGTTTTTTAGTTTACCCCCCTCCCTTCAAATAACTTTACCTCAAAGATGTAAAGTTAGCATTACCCCCTTCCTCCTTGTGTGTGTCCGTGAGAAAATTTCACTCAAATTAATCCTATTATGTTTTGTTACTTACAATTACCCCCTCCCGTGGAGGCTCCCTCTAAATAGTAAAGGGCATAGGTTTTCATTGGAATTTGGGACCCTTTTATGGGATCCATGATGCTAAACTATAAACTAGCCACACATATCCAATGTGTAGTGGGACATCGAATGGCCACGAGATAGACTCAAGTCTCGGCCATGAAAAGTAATTGTGGACAATGGACACAAATTTTTTAAATTTAGCGTCATGGATTAAGTCAAGTGTGAATACACAAATGCTTAAATATGTGATGAAGAGGTGTTGGACACTCATGATGCATGCATGCACTAACTATGGTGTGGTGTCAATAGAGAAGTGCAAAAGGCCCAGTACCCCTTGGACAGATCCACTGGTTGCTTCACCTATGCTATCCAAACTACGCCAATTTGCAATACTTTTTTTTGCCACAATTGCACACCATGTGGGATGTCAAGGTGGTATGTCAGCCACACATATCTCCTCGTTTAGCGGGTTTGCCTTCTTGCCATCTCCATTCAAAAGTCTGGGGATTTTATATTTGCGAGCTTCCATTTTTTAGCTTTTTCTATTGAGACATTATTTTGGAGCTTTTTAACACTCGTATTATACTAATGTTATCTTAAAATATTAATGTGGCGTGAGCAAAGTCTACATTAGACTGTGGGCTCCTACCCTCTCACCTTAGGGTGGCTTCACAAACATCCAGACGCTCTTGGTGGACAAAAAGAGTAGGCAATAAGAGTTTGCCCAATTGGAATGGATGTCTAGAACTCTTTCACACATGAAGCTGAAGGGCACACATTGATGCAGACATGGCATTCGAGTCACAAACGTAATTTCCTTTTGGATGGGTGGCCTTCCCCCCCCTCGCCCCAAGGAATGGGTGCACCACTGTCTAAAAAGTAAAGTGGGCCTAAGGTATTGAACACTCGCCACATGTCGAGGGAGTCAATGGGCTATCCAAGCTAGCCAATCACCGTCGCTGCTTAAAAGTGGGACAAACATTTTACATGTCCATTAGTTTGTGAATCCAGAGGTGTCCAATGCAAAAGAGTTCCCACTTTGTGAGCGCCCATGTAGGACCCACATGATGGACAAACAATTCCCATTTGTGAAGCCGCCCTTAGTCCCCTCTCTCTATTATGGTCTAGGTTGCTTTGCTCTTTTGCACCTTGCCCTCCTTCCTCTTCCCTCTCACCTTAGGGTGTATTGAGACTACCGACCTTACACACCAACTCGCTCCCTTTTCCACCTTATGCCATTCACACCCAACGCCAGGGAATGAAAGCACGTTGCGGGCTCTACCAATTCAAGAGTCCATATGGTTAGAGGATCGGGAATTCAACATTTGTCCGCAAATGGAGCTGAAAAGTACATGGCTCAGCTTCTTGTCCGAGAAGGGGAGGCCGCCTGACTATATGATGGGTCTGGAAACTATAGCTCCTTTCTTTGGCCAATGTTTCAATGCTAACACAAAGAAGTGCCCTTGAGCTTACCCTTGTTCTAGGCAGTTTAGATTAGGCCTTAGCATCTAGTCACGTCTCGCTATTATGGTCTAGGTTGCCTTTGTACTTTTGCACCTTGTAGTTCCTCCTCTTCCCACACATGATCCACCCATTGAGATCCAAGGCTTCAACCCTAGAAATAGTATTAAAAAAGGGAGGACAGAGCTGCTTGATCATCCACACGGAGGATCGGGGACCCCCCCCCCCCCCCCCCCCCCCGCCCCCCTTTTTTTTACTATTAGAAGCCTTGGATCTACATGGAAATTTAAGAGATGTGTGGGGTTGACCTTGTTATGTGTTGCTCGATCCAACTCCATGTGTTGTCTTCTCTAACTCCATGCTTGGAGAAATGTACACTATCTCTCAAAAATTGTAAAAACAAAGGGGAGGCCAGAGCCCCCCGATCGTCGATCGGCCGCATCCCAAGGTTGGTTTTCTATGCTCCCATCTCAACCCTTGTGAGATCTTTTCCTTCCCTCACATGGAGGACTTGGCAAATTTTTGCATACTTTCTTTTTAAAAATTCAACATTTTTCAAACAACAAGTGTGGGGAAAATAGACATCTATGTCAGTAACAATAACGGTGCATGCCTATTTTTTAAAGACATTACAACCAAGGGACTACTCAAAATGTTACACCCCAATGGGTTTACCTCACTGCTCAAACTCGTTTAATCAAACTCCTACCAAATTCTTGTTTGATTGACTTGTACACCTCCACCCATGATTGGACACCTAGTGTAAATACAAAAGTTTATTGTAAGACTCCAAATTTAAAGTCAAAAAGTTTGCAAAAATGGTTTTTATTGCAAAAGCTAGAAATCAAAATCTCACAGTAAAAACACACTCCAAAAATCTTAGCAGGGCGTGTGCATAAATGCTAAGATCGATGGAGGACTCACTGAGAGCTGTAGTCTCTTTTTTTTTTCTACTTAGATATGTGCATAACCTATTTTACATTAAATGGTTTGGTTTGAGGTGCAATGAGAGTGCACTAGACCTCAATTTTTTTTTCATCAAACATCATTGAAAACCACGGAGAATTCTGTCCTTCATTAAATCTAGTGGCCTATGTCATTGAAGACCCCATGGATTTGAAAGTTTAGAGAGTCTCTCTCTCTCTCTCTCTCTCTCACACACACACACACACACACATACACCTCTCTCTCTCTCTCTCTCTCTCTCTCTCACACACACACACACACACACACACACACACACACACACACACCTCAATAGCATCACCTACAGTCCCTCTCAACCTATGTGATGTACACTCTTTTACCCTCCCTACCTCCCCCTATATCTGTAGCTTACATTAAGATCTTAATTTTAAGGAAGCATTTCCAACAACGGTTTCTTCATTTTGTAGGTGAGAGAGAGAGAGAGAGAGTGAATAGAGAGAATGGGTAACCTTTTTACATGGATGTCCGTTTCTCTTATATAACACAAGCTTGCATGACCCTTCTATGGGTGTGCCTCATTTTCTCTTACCAATGGGTCAATCTTGTACAATTTTTTGAGCTCACTCATGTGAGTATATGTGTGTGTATCTAAGTGTGTATGCATACATATATGTATATACATGTATATGTATATGTGTGTGTGTGTGTGTGTGTGAGTGTTTTATACATATCCCCTTCACACATCACATTCTCTTTACCTCTCCCTTGTTGTCATCCCTCACCACCCCAAACTCTCTCTCTCTCTCTCTCTCTCTCTCTCTCTCTTATAGAGAGAGAGAGAGAGAGAGAGAGATATGAAAGCTGATCTTTTTCGTCATTTATGGTGGTGGTTTGTATGAGGGAGAATTACATTTAAGCCACTCCACAACCCCCATCTCTCTCTCTAACATGGACATGGTTATCTCGTGTTTTCTGGGCTAAAGCTACTTTGATGGCAACATTTATTCAGAATCATCTTCCTACTAATGCACCCTCTGGTAAGATACCCATCACAGCATGGACAGGTGACATTCCTTATGTATCTCATTTTTGAACCTTTGGATGTATTTCTTATATTCATGCTCCCAAAGAAACACAAAAAAAGCTTGATGCTTCTGGTCTTAAAGTTATTTTTATTGGATATTCTGACACTTTTAAAGGCTACAAATTCTATGACCCTTTCTCCAAGAAAGTAATTGTGAATCGTGATGCTACTTTTAACGAACAGCTTATGGGAGGCTCATGCTCCATGGATGATTCTGATGATACTGAATCATTGCTTCAGGCTTTTCCATTTCTTTTAGATGATGAAACTCTTCCTATAGAGCTGCTTTCCTCTTCACAACCATCCATTTCAAATGTTGCCAATGATGATATTGATATTTTTTGTTGATCTGCTTATTGATTTTGAACATGGCTCATGTGATGTTTATGATGACGATATTGTTGATAATGCTTTCTCCACTTTTGAAGATCCAATTACTTATAATGAAGCTATCCCTTCACCACAAAAGGATCAATGGCAAGAGGCTATGAAAGCAGAGTACAATTCTCTTATCTCTAAAGGTACATGGATACTAACTGAACTACCTCCTGGTCGTACATCTATTAAGTGTAAGTGGGTGTATAAGACAAATGTAAAATCACATGGATCATTTAACAAGTTTAAGGCACGTTTAGTTGCAAAAGGTTACTCCCAAGTTGCTGGCGTTGATTATGAAGAGACCTTTTCACCAATTGTTCGCATTATAAGTGTTTGAGTTTTATTGGCATTTGCTATTCATTTAGAAGCTCATCAAATGGATGTGCGAACTACTTTTTTTAATGGTGACTTGGAAGAGGAAATTTATATGGAACAGTCAGAAGGGTTTGTCATTCCAGGTAAAGAAGACCTTGTTGGTCAACTCCATAAGGTACTATATGGTCTCAAACAAGCTTTACGAGCCTGGTATACAAACTATGATCTTTTTCGCACCTCTAAAGGATTCATCTCTTGCTCTTCAGACCCCAACTTATACATAAAGCACCAAGGTAGCAGTTTTGTGATTCTTGCTCTTTATGTGGATGATACCATCCTTGTTTCCAATGATTTGAGATTTCTTTAGCAAGTGAAAAAGTTATTGTCTTCTATATTTGATATGGTGGATCAAGGAGAGATTCACTCGTTTCTTGGAATTCAGATTCAAAGGAACCGTACAAAAGGTATTTTATTCCTTGGACAGTCAAAGCTTATTGCAGATACTATTTAAAAATTTGGTTTGGAATCAGCACATTCGGCCAACACACCTTGTCTTGTGATTTCTACAAAGAACACTTCTGCATTGGCGGTCAACTTGTCACAAATCAACCTTATGCTAGCTTGATTGGATGTCTTCAGTTTATTAGCATGAACAGTCGCCCTGATATTTTGTTTGTTTTTAATTATCTTGGACAACATCTTGCACGTCCTTCTCTTAAGCATTGGTCAGCAGCAAAGCGTGTATTGAAATACTTAAAAGACACTACATATTTTGGTTTGGTCTATCGATGACATCTATGCAATCTACTAGTGGAAATTGCTTCTTTATAAATGGTTGTCTTGTTTCTTGGACCAACAAGAAAAAATGATCTGTTGCAGTTTCTACGACTGAGTCAGAATATGTTGCGGCATCACTTGCAGCTCGTGAGCTAATCTGGCTTTGATAAATGCTCATTGATATTGGTCACTCTCCTCTTTCTAGCACACCCTTGTGGTGTGACAACCATAGTGCTATTAGTCTTGCAAAAGACTATGCTCAACATAATAAGTCAAAGCACATTGATGTCCATTATTATTATGTCAGCTATGAAGTACGCAAAGGCACCATAATGGTTGAACACTGTCCAAGTGACCAGATGATTGCAGACATTCTTACCAAAGGCCTCAACGAGTCACGTTTCATCCTCTTGCGCTCGGAGCTTGGAGTTTCTTCGGCCTCACTCTTTTTAGATTAGCTTCTCTGCTATTGTGATAGCTTTGTATATATGACATTGTAATCCTATAGGTGCCATGCACTATGCACAATCCACACTTGCACATTGTGATCTCTGAGTCACTTGTATATTTGTACATAGATATGCAATTCACTTTCACATCATCATCACTGGTTCATATTTTCACATTGTGCAGGGTTTAGCTGAGTGGAGTGTGATGTACCTTACTAACTCTCCGAGTTTGAAAATAGCTTCCCTTACTTTCTTGTCCTGGCATATGTACATACTCATTGGCAAAATAAACTACAATGTCAAAAGAGTACTAAAACAAAATATGAGAGAAAGTCATACATAAAAATAAATATCTAAACAAAACAAGGAAGAGGATAAAAAAAGAGAGAAATAATTACCTCTAACATATTGCTCCAATCATGGGACTTCAACCCCCCTTACAATTGAATGCTTCCACCTTTATTTGCTTCTGTGAGAGGTCCCTTTAGTGAACTCATGTATCCCGTTGGTGTGTGAATAAATGCAATGGAATCCTTCACTTGATCTAGCTTATCTTTGGTTAGCATCCATGGTGCTTTAGGAAGGATAACCTTTCCATTGGGGTCTTGACGTGGAGTGGCATAGGCGGGGAGACGTTTCAAGGCCTCAAATCCACCCTGTCCCCAAAGAGTCTTTTTTGCCAATAATGTGGTCCCATAGGGTGTGAGCTACATTCTTTAATATGTGCATGGGATCCAAGAGGTGTTGTATTTTAAGTCTTTCCAATATTGAAACCTTACAAATATGGAATACCTTGACATACCTTTTGATGGAGTAGTCGGGCCTCAATCACTATTGTAGTGCTCTTCCCAATAGTTTCTCAATATGTCATTGTGCTCTTTAGTGGCGTCTTCCCATTTTTGTAGCCTTGTATTTGCTATGTTGGGGCAAGAAACGATGGTTGTTTGGATAGATTACCTTGCGCAAGGAATCTGGCCTCTGTATCACCAATGATGGACCACAAGTAGGACACGCATTGTGTCTCGATGTGGACAATCCTGCACTCATATCACATAGTTAGAGAAAAACTTCAAACTTCAAATGGTAACAAGAGATAAGAATGAACATAACATTCTAGAAATCTTTCCAAGCCTAGGATAGTCACACATAGTCCATATACTAATTCCCCTCACAATGGCCTCTCTCCTCTCCTTTGGAAGTGAGACATAGTACAATGGGGATGCCTATCCATAACTCCTCCAACTCCTCAATGACGACCTTGAGGTAGACATCAATATTTTCCACCTTGTACTTCCCTAGTACAAGCAAAGAATGAAGTATATTGCCCTTCTTGGTTGTCTCCCATGGTGGAATATTGTAGTTGATGATCACCACATGCCAAGTGCTCCATGAGGTGGACTTGGTGCCAAAGGGATTGACACCATCGCTTGCCATCCCCAGCGTCAAGTGTTGAGGCTCTAGCCAAAACTTTGGCCACTAAGTCTCTATGTGCCTCCATGCAGGTGAATCGACAAGAACACACATCATTCCATAATTTGAGCAGTGGTTGGCATGCCATTGCTCCATGGTGGATCTTCTTTTAAACATGTATTGAATGTGAGGGATAAGTGGAAAATGTCTCAATGCCTTGTGGGGTAGGTGCACCCCTCTCACTCCGGTCTTGTAGCGTGCTTCCCTGCACATGGGACATGAGCACTACTAGGATGCTTTGTCACTAGGGATGATTTTTTGTGTTGCATGAGTGATTAAAAAAAGTGTCACTACCAACGTCGCTATAGAACCGTTGCATAAGCAACACTTAAAGCGATGCAAAAGCGTCATATAAGTGATAGAAAATGTGGCATTGCTTATGCAATGCCATCAGTCATTGCTAATAAGTGACGTAAATAATAACCATTTTGAAGTCATTTAAGCGACGTATTGTTCAGTACATCGCTTAAGCGACGCTTTTTTTTAAAAAAAAGCACATATTTGTTTGGCTCTTGGGAGCCCGACCGTATATTACTTGCTTGATTAACAAGGCTCTCTCTCTCTCTCTCTCTCTCTCTCTCTCTCTCTCTCACTCTCTCTCTCTCTCTCTCTCACACACACACACACACACACACAAGGGTATCTCTCTCTTTGTCTCACACAAAGCTCTCTCTCTCTCACACACACACACAAGGCTCTCTCTCTCTCTCTCTCTCTCTCTCTCTCTCTCTCTCTCTCACAAACACACACCCCCCCCCCCCCCCCCCCCCCCCCCCTCTCTCTCTCTCTCTCTCTCTCTCTCTCTCTCTCTCTCTCTCTCTCACACACACACACACACACACACACACACACACACACACACACACAAGGCCCTCATCGGATAAATATTTAAGGTCTCTTGGGATAGTTTCCTACGACATTAAAATTCTCTTCTTCTTCTTCTTCTTCTTCTTCTCTCTCTCTCTCTCTCTCTCTCTCTCTCTCTGTCTCTCTCTCTCTCTCACGCTTAACAACAAGATTTGAATTGGAAAGTACACACTCGGGAGCGTTCTACATACACTACAACAAAAAGACAACCAATGAATTTATGAAAATATAAAACAAAAGTATGAATGATCATGATATGGCCTTTCCTTCCTTGATGCTGTGTGACTAAACAAAAACGATTTAAATAAATTGAAAATGAATGTTAAAACTTGATAGTATAAACAAGAACAGTTGAAACAAACTGAATATTAATAAAGAAACTTAACAATATTATACTACAAGTAGACTAGAAGTGACTGAAGCAGGTAGACTTAAATTGACTAAAGTAGACTGAATATATAGATTATCAACGTATGTATATATACAATGTCAATACCAAAATATGATCATCTATCTAAATGCCACTATGGCTATGTATCAGTGGTGGACTCTTTCGAATGATCATCATGTCCCCTAGCATGTGAAGATTGTCCCCAGTGTGTGAAGATGTTGCAGTGCGTGCCCGCTACTAGTCTATCCTCCTACCCTCCTCCTCCTCTCTCACAATAAGCTCAAGATCTCTCGCCATGAACCTCCTGCATGCATAAAAGTTAAATTAAATCAATTGATAATTAAAAACTAATTTGCAAATCATTTTATCTTAACAAATAACTCAAAGTTACAAATATTACCCACAAAAGGGCATGCTGGTGGAAGGATGTGTTGCAAGGCTCTGCATCCTCTGATATGTCACCATCTCAATCTCTGTTGGAGTCAAAGGTCAATCATAATCTTTGGTCTATAAAAAACTGATCCAAAGTTTAGGGTTGTTCTTATTCACATCATTTAAAAAACTATGCTACGAAAATCTATAAATATATACGTACAAAATTGGCAATGAAGCCATCCTTGCACATGCGACCCAAGTGGGACGTGTGGCCGCTCGCCACTCTAGCCTATGCAACCTCCTATATTGCATTTATTGAAAATAAAATGATATTAAAGCTACAATATAGGTGAATACATAAGTAATTTAATTAGAAATTCAAATTCTAGATTGACATAATTTTGGATGTGGGAATGCTATTTATAATCGCATCTCCTGTCGAAAGTGGGTTCATAACTCCTCATGGAATCTCAAAGGTCTCTTAGTTTTAGGGACCATAGCATACTGCATGTTTGTGTTCACAACAAGAGGAATCAATGTACGTTTGTATGTAAAAATGTATGTATGTATGTATAAATATGTGTGTGTGTATGTATGTATGTATATATATATATATATATATATATATATATATATATATATATATATATATATATATATATATATATATATATGTATGTATGTATGTATGTATGTATGTACATACATACATACACACACACACACTTCTTTTTTTTGTTATACAGATTCAAATTCCTCTTGCACTCCATAGCATGTATATTATAGCCATGGAGACCACTCTCATACGGTGGGAAATGAAGAGCCTTCAAAGAGAGAGCCTTTAGTTTAGTGTAAAGAAGAATAGATCTTATGGTGGTGCGATAAATGGTGAGGCTTACCTGGAAGGCCGCGACACCAATGTCGTCCACATGAGTTGGCTTTGGGTGTTTATGCTCATGCAAAAGCACCAACGCTTGCACACCCAGATCAACCTATGGTTAGTATTCTTTACTCTAATTTATATTTTTTTAAATTCCTATAGCTAATTGTTTCAATAATATAATAATATTTCACATGTAGGGACATGCATCTCTAGTTGATGATGAGAATACCATATATGGTCAAGTTGCTAGTCATTCTCACACACGACATGGTCATGCAATTTAAGAATTGCAAATGGACGTCTTGTGACAACCTTTGCCTCCCGGCCTTGAAAGCAAGACTCGTGGAAATTATACATTTTCCAATCTTCTATTGTATATAGTACAGATGTATAACGCAGACACTATGGGGGATGGCATGGAAGATATCTTCCTAGAGATGGCGAGGTTTTTAGCTTTTGGGGTGCTCATTACATGATAGCTCCTTCTAGTCTTTCGAATGAAGGACGTGTCCTATTCATTGCACAAAATCTACAAGTCCCACCACATTAAGAGGTGACTCTTATGTGCTTTTGTGGACCCATATATGGAAAATCTCTTCCTAGAGATAGAGAGGTTTTTAGCTTTTGGGGTGCTCTTTACAATGATAGCTCCTTCTACTAGCTTCCTAATGGAGGACGTGGCATATTCATTGCACAAAATCTATAAGTACCTCTCCATCTCTTCGTAGAGATGGAGAGGTTTTTAGCTTTTGGGGTGCTCTTTACAATGATAGCTTCTGAATGGAGGACGTGGCCTATTTTGCACAAAATCTATAAGTAGCATCACATTCAAAGGTGACCCTTATGTGCTTTTGTGGACCCATATATGGATGGGGCCCTTGGCATCAGTTGACATGCTACGTCTATTGCATGACCACTTAGGTTTTGTGTCTCAAGTACAACATCCCTTTCAGATAGAGGCATTACCCTTGCAAAAATTCAAAGACTTTATGTAGATGACAGACCATATATGCATGGAAACATAGCCGGCTTAATTAGTAGTAGTCGGGGAAGGAATGAAAAAACCAATTGCACATTTGTGGAATGCAAAAACAGACATGAACCAGAATACATGAGCAGAGATGTTCCAATATACATTCTTGTAAATACCATTAGATCATTATGTGTCGGTGATGAACTATTAGTGAACTATGAATTTTGTAGGCCAAAAAGAGCACCTTCACCTCTAGATTGAATATGTGAAACTGTATACAAGAAACGGGCACTTGTGGATTATGTAGCAATTTTTTAAAATTTACCTGTCTATATTTGATACTATTTAAAATTTACCCGTCTATATTTGATACTATTTATTTTTTACTTAATCAATTTTGTTTCCATAAATTCTAAGTATGTTTACAAAACATAAAGTTTAATTTTTTGTATATAGAATGCTTATAATTGTGTCTATGTGATAGGTTCCAGAGTATGATGTTGAAAACGACGCGTGTCTACCTTCTCATGGCATCTCACGTATTGTCAATTGAGAGCATGGAACTCCTTCGTAAGAGTGATCCAAATAACTATGAGAGCTTAAAGAAACTATATGATTCGCATTTTGACAAAGAGAATGATGTTTTTTTGAAGATGATGGCATGGATGATTTTATTCACGATTGGTACGAAGAAAGTTAAGTGTATAATAACGTAAATTTTCTTAGTGCGGAAGTGCTTGAGAAAATCAACGAAGGCACAAATTTGTCACAAATAAGCGCGAGTTTGCTTATTTTGAACCTCCAAAATCATTATTCTTGGAGTAATGCATCCATTTCGGCACTATCAATGTAAATTTCTTCTCTGTTGTCAATGTTTATTGTATTATTTTTAAATATTTTAATACTTAATATGTATGTGGTGTTTGCTCAAAATGTTGCAGACTACTATCTCAAAAGTTCTTACCCTTAAACAACGTCCTTCCTACATCAAGAGATGAACTGAAAAAGATGTTGAGCAAGCTTGGACTCGATTACAACACCATACACGCATGTCCCAATGATTGTATTTTGTATAGAGATGCTACAAAAATGAAATTTCATGTTCAAAATTTAAAACATCTTGTTATAACGATACGAGAGGATAGATCCCTTGTAAGGTGCTTTGAAATTTTCCATTGGCACCCCATATACAACACATATTGTGAACCCCAAATTTAGCAAGACTTATGGATTGGTGAGCAAAGAATACAATTACGGATGGGATTATAAGAATTCCCTCGGATTGCCCTTCTTTCAAACATATCAATATAAAATGGCAGGAGTTTGAAACAGAACCACGACACTTTAAGATGGGTGTTGGCTTGGATGGTGTGAATCCATTCTCCATGCACTCAAGTAAATTGTCTACTTGGCCAGTAGTTCTACTTAACTACATTCTTACACCCTTTATTTTCTTTAAAAAAGAACATTTACTTTTGTCTCTCATAATTCTAGAAGAACATCGTTAAAAGCATTAACGTATACTTGGAACCTCTAATTGACGACCTCCAAGAGTGTGGAGAGGCATATATGTGCTTGATATATCAAAACCAAAAAATGAAAGGAGATTCATAGTTTGAAATTTTTTAGCGTGGACTATACATGACTTTCCCGGCTACGGATTCTGTTGGAATTAGGGTTGCAGAGAAACGCACACAGCTTGGAGAAGACGAAGGAAGCTCAAGGCACACAATAGAGAGTGTATTACTTAGTATGCAATGGAAAGATAGATAGCCCTAGAGTGATGGGCGTATATACAATGCTCGGGGGAAAAAACCTCCTAAAGAGGGAAAAAATGCCCCAGCGGCCCTATTGTGTTCACACACATCACTACCACATGTATATGGTAACAAATCCCCCCTGGAGTGATGCGGTGAACAAGAGCTGGCACATGAGTAAAGGGAAGTGCCATGCCCTGAAGACACTATCAGTCCACAAAGGGGAGTAAGCCCAAAGCTTTGTGGAAAGCTTCAAGCTTCTCACGGGACAATGCCTTTGTGAAAAGATCTGCAAGGTTGTCCTGTGTTGGCACATAAGCCAAGCTGATCTCTCCTGCTGAGAGCCTCTCCCTGACATAGTGGTAATGCACCTCAATGTGCTTTGTGCGAGCATGAAAAACTGGGTTCCTCGCGATTGCCAATGCTCTCTGACTGTCAGTGTAGATAGTGTTGGCAGTGTCCTGTCCAACAGCCAAATCAGCCATAAGGCGTCTGAGCCATACACACTCAACCGTAGCTGTGAAGATTGCCCTATACTCAGCCTCACAACTCGAAGTGGCCACAATAGGTTGCTTCTTGCTCAGCCATGATATACATAAAATGTCAAGCTGACCTGTGAGACTACAAACTGAATATCTCGCCTCGTGTTGCATACATAAATGAGGCAGCCAACAGCAGTTTGGTAAAGAGTGACATCAACAGGATCGCCAACATCATGTAGACCTAACTTCAAACCTGTTTCCATGGGAGTGGCAATAGGTTTGCAATCCTCAAGTCCAAACTTACATAGCAATGTCTCTATGTAACTTTTCTGACACAAGGCAATACCACCATCACACTTCTTAAACTGTATATCCAAGTAATGATGCAATAGCCCCAAATCTTTCATCTTGAAAGTAGAATTCAAATCAGCCTTAAATTCAGAAATATATCTCTCATTTGGTCCAGTGATCAGCAAATCATCCACATAAAGAACCACAATGAGAAGTACATCACCCTCACGCTTTACATACAATGTGCTTTCTGTTGGACTGTTACGAAAGACTCGTTTAACCAAATGAGTGTCAGCTTTCTCATACCAAGCACGAGGAGATTTCTTCAACCCATACAAAGCCTTCTTACATTTGCACACTTTGTCCTCTTGTCCTTTTATGAGAAAACCGCGAGGCTGCGTTACATAAACTTCCTCAAATATGTCACCATTCAAGAAACAGTAACAATGTCTGATTGATGTACATCCCAACCAAAATGAGCTGCCAATGCACATAGAAAATGCACAGTAGTCATATGACAAGTGGAGCAAAAGTCTCTTCATAATCTATGCCTTTTTGTTGTGCATAACCCTTTGCAACAAGTCGAGCCTTATGGAGATCAATCTCACGATCCGGCTTGCATTTCAACTTGTAAACCCACTTTGTACCAATGGCCTTTTTGCCACAAGGCAAATCACATAAAGTCCATGTGTCATTTTCTATAAGTGCATCATATTCTGATTGCATGGCAGCCATCCAATTTTTTGAATTCTATGCTTCATCAAAAGACAGAGGCTCCTCAAAATCATGTAAACTAGACAGAGCCAAAACATAACAATCTGATGCATAAGATGTATAGCGAGAGCCTGAACGAGTACGACTAGACAAAGGTGCATCCAATTTACTATCACGCAAAGTGTGCACCAGCCATTTTGGCATACCTCTAGCCTGCTCATTTTCAGCCCTTTCCTCATCAAGTACATCATGTACATCTGCATCAGTAATAGGCTGATCTGTAATATTTTCAGAAACCCCCATAGGCTGTACATTTGCCTCATTGGAAATTACATTCGTATTTCCACCACTGAAAAGACGCAACAAAGTGTCATAAATGTCGTGTGAGCTTACATTACTGTCTCTAGTACATGACAACAAGGGCTAAACAGAATCTTCCACAAACACTACATCCCGTGAAACCAGAATACATTTTGTTTGTGGATGATACAACCTGTAACCTTTGCTTTCAGCACTATTACCAACAAAAATACATTTGATAGCCTTATCATCCAACTTTCTGCGCTGTGTTTGTGGCACCAAAGCATATGCCAAACAGCCAAAAACACGTATGTGCTCAATAGAAGGCTTTCTATCATGCCATGCTTCATATGGAGTAATAGACTGCAAAGCTTTCGTAGGACACCTGTTAAGTACATAAGTGGCACACATGATGGCCTCAAGCCAAAAAGAATGTGGCAAAGCTTGACTTTTGACCATACATCGTGCCATTTTCGTAAGTGACCTGTTTTTCCTCTCAGCAACACCATTTTGCTGAGATGTATAAGGCACTGTACATTGGTGTTTTATCCCTCGACTAGCCAGAAATGCATTAAATTCATGAGACATATACTCCCCCCCTCGATCGGAACGGAGGGTGCCCATAGTACATTTCGAGACATTTTCAGCCATAGCCAGAAATTGTTTGAAGCACATAAAAACTTCGGACTTTGCTTTAAGCGCCCCCTCGATCGGAACGGAGGGTGCCCATAGTACATTTCATTTCGAGACATTTTAAGCCATAGCCAAAAATTGTTTGAAGCACATAAAAACTTCGGACTTTGCTTTAAGCGGAAATACCCATGCATGCCTGGATTAATCATCAATGAAAGTCACGAAGTACAGGTAATTGCCCAAGGACGGAGTTTGCATGGGCCCACAAACATCACTATGCACAAGCTGCAACCTGCATGTGGCCCGAACTGAACCATCCTTTGGAAACCTACAACGCTGCATCTTACCCAAAATACAACCTTCACAAACATGTTTGACAGGTGCTTCAAGAGGCGGCAAAGAAGCAACCATATCAGATTTTTGCAAACGCAGCAAACTGGTAAAATTCAGATGACCAAAACGTGCATGCCAAAGTTTTGCATTTGAAATAGCCCTTGAATCTGCAACAGCATTTGCAAAATTTTGTTCACACTTGTCATACAAAGTGAGCTTATACAGCCCGCGGCACAAAAGGCCAGATGCAACAATTTCATCACCAAAACTGAGATCATGAACTGTACATTTGTCATCCATAAATTTGACTACAAGTCCATGTCTAGCAAGTGCGGTACATACAAGAGATTCTTCTCGATCCCAGGTACATAAAGTGCATCAACAAGTGTGAAAGAACTGCCATTAGCAGCAGTAAGCACAATCCTTCCAACTCCCTGAACTGGATAAGAGGCATTGTTGGCACAAGTGGCTGAATTGCCATAAGGGAAAAACTCGGGAGAGGTAAACAATTCACGATGTGAGGTAATGTGCTTTGTAGCATCACTGTCGAAATACCACACATGTGAATCTGAAGCAACTGACAAGCATGCATCATGGACAATAGGATTGTAAGTGCACTCTGTGCTAAAAGCCCATTCTGCATCAACATCAGTATTATATCTCCTTTCATAGAAGACTCAACAATAGCTGCATTTGTAGTGGAACCAGCATTTGCAGTGGAACCACCCTCTTTCTTCTTAGCCTCTTTGGCCTTCAACTTAGGACACGACTTGATCAAGTGATCATTAGCTTTACAATAATGGCAATGCATCTTCTTTTTGCCCTTATCACTAGAATTTCCAGGCGAATTTCTTCCAGCAAAAGCATTAGGAACATAATTTTTTCCACTCGTAGCAGAACCATAAGAAGTGGCTGCATTACTGTTACCACCCTTTCTTTGAGAAACAATAAAAGCCTGTTCAACTGCACGCTACCTAGTCCTGTTTTTTCTAGAAAGTGACTCTTGCAACGTCAATGTGCATAATGCATCAAACTTGACAACTTCAGGATTTCCTTGGGTCATCAGTCTCCAAGTACTAGCAAAAGTCTAGTAGGAATCTGGTAAGGCATCAAGAACAGTCTGCACAAGGGAACTCTCTGAAATGACTTCACCTGCAGAAATAAGTTGCTCATTGATATCCTTGATACTAGCAAGGAAAGTGTCCATATCATGTTCCTCATGCATAATCTTTGACTCCAGCTCTTTATGCAGCAAAGAAATTTTAGCCTCATTGCAACTTGCATAAAGACCTGCTAGAATATCCCAAGCCTGTTTTGTAGATTTTGTTGAACGGATGTGAGGAACAATGGTGCGCTTCACAGACAACGCAATCAATGCATGAGCCTGCACATCCTTTACATCCCAACGAACTTGTTCTACCGTAGGCAAAACAACTCTAACAGCAGCAATCCTTGCAGCAAGACCTGCAACATCCTCAACATCGCCTACATCCTCGGATCCAGGACGTACTTCAATGCCCTGCACAATGTTCCAGACGCCCTTTGACACAAGAACATGTTGCATCATATAAGCCCACATAGGGTAGTTGTCCCCATCCAACCTGTCCTCAACAGCAAACATCTTGAATCCATCTGTGTTGTTGTTGTCAGCCATGGTAAATGCTGCACCTAATCTGAAAACTGCCCGAAAATAGGAGAAATGGAGCGGGAACAACACGTGCTATATAGCACAAAACCATAGAAGACTATAAGGCATCTGTTATGCAAAAAACGGCACTGACAAAAATTCTGCACAAAATGACAAAATAGACTGTGCAGTACTGCCTGTAGTGGAAACGGAGGCCGAAATGAGCCCAAATAAAAAATCTGAGCAGACCAAAGGAATGCTCGCCAAAGCTCACTGAAATCGGAGAAAGTGAGCAGGCGTGTACTAGAGCAGCTGGTGACTAAGCCCGGGAGGACGCAACCTGCTCTGATACCAATTGTTGGAATTAGGGTTGCAAAGAAACACACACAACTTGGAGAAGATGAAGGAAGCTCAAGGCACACAATAGAGAGTGTATTACTTAGTGTGCAATGGAAAGATAGATAGCCCTAGAGTGATGGGCGTTTATACAATGATCGGGGGAAAAAACCTCCTAAAGAGGGAAAAAATGCCCCGGTGGTCCTAGTGTGTTCACACACATCACTACCACATGTATATGGTAACAGATTCGTGGTTTGTGTTTAAGTAATACATGAAGATACTTTTCATTTCATTCTATATTTTATCATCATACTAAATGTATTAATATGGATGTAGGGTGCTCAATTAAATGTTATTAATCTTGTCCCTCATGTAGTGATTGGTTGGTAAGCATCTCAATAAAAATATATACCTTCAACAAAGATGATTTTTACCCGAAGACCATTTGCTACGCCAAAGAACACAAACTAAACATTTCAATGGAAAGGTCGAGAGTGAACAATGTCCAAAATAGATGACACCCATAGATATGTAGCTAAAGTGGACCGAAGGGCCCATAATCAATCCAGAGTCAGAGCTTACAAGCAAGGGAGATGATGACCAATCTTGAGGAAGACCCTCTCTAACTCCCTCTATCTCTATATGGTTTTCATTGGAGTATTGAAAGGATTTGAGGATCACTCATTTTTTTTGTCCTATGCATATAGTCAAAAATATAGGCCACTCTTTGTGAAAACATATTATTGGTTTGAAAAAAATGGAAGTAACTCAAAACAACTTAAAAGATCAAAATTACAAACGCAACTTGTTGCCCCATGTTGAAAAAGAGACAAGTCGAAAAGAGTATGCACATGCACCATGGGTGCTTACCTCCAAAGAGATTGAGATGATGAGGACATGATTAATCAGAGAATACGATCTATCCACACACCCACATGATATGGTGCCTCATTGAAGAATATATTCACTTTGGATGACACAAGTCTTTAGAACCTCCAAGACACATGATTGGCATAATTTCATCAAGGCAACCCAATATTTCAAAATTGGTAACAACTCCTTCCTCCAACCAAAAGATACTATTTTGACTCTAAATTGAACATGTAGCATATTCTCCCCTTTGTTATTGATGATTGCTTAACATCTATTCTTTAGGAAAGCTAGCAAGGTATCTATATAGCTCACGGATGTTTGTATATGTACTTTTAATAAATATTCAACATTCTTCTTCTATCTTTTTATAGATTGATCATGTCTAAGGAGATTGATACAAGGTCAATACCACAAAAGAAAAGGGAATGCATTGATCTCCATTGTTTGGCATTGATCTTTAACAGAGAAAGAGTTATCAAAATCCTTTTTTGATATCAAACTACTCATTCATTTCATGGATGAGATAGAGATTACAGGTATTCTTAGCATGTGTTAATTGTTTTGGGTTGAAAGATTTATGGGAGTTTTGAAGGGCCTTGTTTGCCAAAGATCATGACCACAGGGTTCATTGGCCAAGAAATGGGTGCTTGGAGAGTGCATGTATTACCGTTTAGAGTACCTTGAGCGTGTTGACATAGCTGCTCCTTGGAGATTGTATTGGAGATTGATTGGTTTTGTGTTGAGTATAAAGGGGCTAGAGCCACAATGAGAAAAGAGCCACCTAGTTTTTGGGCAGTTGACTCTTCAAAACCATTACAGACAACACAATAACTATATATTTTGTTGGATTATTGTGACCAGGCCTTCTTGTATAGTTCTCTAGATTCTCTCAGTCCATGGAGGCAAGTCGTGTCTGTAAATCCTCAAGGACGTCGGATATTTCATACCACCAACTCAAATGGAATCTTAGATGATGTAACTCAAGAGAACGCCATGACTTTACGTATTACCATCTCCTAATAGCATTAGCACATGATGACTGCTCTAACAAAGAAGAGAGCGACACTGATGCAATGGAAGATCTGGCCTTAGAGTTAGACATTGAGCCTTCATGCGAGCCTAATCCATCCTTGATTGGTTTTCCAAACACTTTCTCTCTCTTGATGCTAACTTGACAATTGAAGAGCTTCAAGAAGCAATGAAGGACAATGAAGAGATTGAATTGATTATTGACCTCTTCTCAAGTTTACCGACCCTAAAGAATAGAGTACCGTAGAAGAGAATGAGCACTCTAATCTAGTCCAAAGAATGAGTACCCGAACCATGAATCCGTAAGAAAAAACTTCTCTAATTTCTTTTTAATCCAATAGAATTTGGTACTACATATTTTCTGTTTATTTTCATTTTATTTGTTCTCTCCTACTTTCTCCCCTTTTTGTATGGAGCACCGGCCCTTGCGGTAGAGGCTAGGCCAATGGCTGCAAGCCCTCAGCTTGCTCACGAGTGAGCCCATATTGACTCGACATTAGGATGGGTGCTTGCAGTATGTTCGATCAGTGTGGCCCTAAAAGTAAGACTTGAGTCTCATTTGCGATCATCTTGTGTGATCACCACACTTGGACTCTACACCAATGGCGGCTCTGCCTGCATACCCATACTGGTCTGGGCTTGTTGGTATGGGACACTGGCTCTTGCGATAGAGGCTAGCCCACTGGTTGTAGGTCCTTAGGCTTGGGGGTGATCCCATATTGGCTGTATGGTTGGGAGGTGAGCCTGATGTCTGCCCATTATATGTCTAGGAGTGTGTTCACAGCTTGCAGCATGCCATGTGTGTAGGATGTTCCAGATTTTATAACCGCAAATATTGTTGAGGACATTAATTCTAAATAAGGGGAGAAGAGTTACATCCCCACACATCAGGATGCATGCCTTTGTATGTCTGATCAATGTGACCCTATAAGTAGGACTTGAGTCTCATTTGCGATTGTCTTGTGTGATCACCACAATAGGACTCTGCATCGTTGGTGGATTTTCCCGCACACCCGTATTGGTGTGGGCTCGTTGGTATGGGACATCGACTCTTGCTACAAAGGCTTGTCCACTAGCTGCAGGCCCTTAGGCTCAGGGGTGAGCCCATATTGGATCTATGGTTGGGAGGTGAGCCTAATGTTCACCCATTATGTGTCTAGGAGTGAGTTTGGCTTGCGGAATGCCATGTGTGCATGATTTTCCTAGCTTTATAATTGCGAATATTGTTGAGGATAGCAATTCAAAATTAGGGAAGAAGCGTTACATCCTTAGACACATCACGATGGGCGCTTGCAATATGTCCCATCAATGTGACCCTATAAGTAATACTTGAGTCTCATTTGCAATCGTCTTGTATAATCACCACGGGCTCTACACCGGTGGCAGCTCTGCCTGCACACCCATACTGGTGTGGGATCATTGGTATGGGACTTGTGGCAGAGGCTAGCCCATTGGTTGCAGACCCTCAAGCTGGAGGGTGAGCCATATTGGCTCTATGGTTTGGAGGTGAGCCTGATGTCTGCCCATTACTTGTCTAGGATTGAGTTTGGCTTGCGGCATGCCATGTATGTAGGATTTTCTTGGTTTTATAGCCGCAAATATTATTGAGGATAGCAATTCAAAATAAGGGGAGAAGCATTCCATCCTTAGACATATCACGATGGGTGCTTGCAGTATGTCCGATTAGTGTGACCTTATAAGTAAGACTTGAGTCTCATTTGTGATCTTCTTGTTGATCACCACACTTGGACTCTACACTGATGGCAACTTTGCCCGCACACCCATACTAGTGTGGGATCGTTTGTATGGGACATCACTTCAACCCCAACAACCCCTCCCCCGCCCCCACCTTGACAATGGCCCCACTTACACTAAGTTGTTTCTTAAAACAAAAAGAACCAAGAGGGAGTGAGCTATCACATGAGGGTTATTTGAGCCAATAGAAGCATGTATCCATATCTGGGCAAGCACTTTGCCACGAAATCCAGTGCCAAATGATGTGCATACAAGGGATCTACGTACTAGGAACACAAAATGCGCACTTTGGGCAATGGTGCATAAACACAAAACCTTGCTCGGAGGTTTCAAACGAACATGTCATGAAATGGCCTTGGGGAGTAAACTCATTGTGTACAATGGCAACATCTCCAAGGGGGAGTTTTCCTATGTAATGTGCAAGGGAAGACTGACGTCCAAAAGCCGTTCGCTTGCCGCCCGTCCGTGCTACAAACTCATCAAGCTCGAGGACGTCCTATCATAAACCAATCAAGGGTAAGAAAAAGACAATTAAGGTTAATAAAAACAACCTTGAAAGTAGGGTAGATTTTACCTTCTAGTCCTTGTCCTCCTCCTATTGCCCTTGCCATCCAAGTCAATGCTTGATTTCATTGCATCCACGAGCTTTGGCTCATTAGAGGGGGGGTTTTGCACTGGATTAGGCATCATAATCTCCACAACCTTGGCTTGCATGGCCTAGAAATCCTCCTTGGCCACGTGCAATCGCTCTGCTAGCAGGACCTCCCTCGAGGGGTTCACCATTCAGTACCCCCCTATATAATGTGCGTTTGTGAGGTATTAAAAAACCCCTCTTTTAACATGTCTGAATGAATAAAATGACCCCTTATTTTAGGAAAATTTTCCAAAATTGAATATAAAATCCCCTTGTTTTAATGTAACTCTGTTAACTTGCCTAAATTTTTTACATTTTAAAACCCTCCTTTCGAACTCACATTATACATTAACATGACTACATAGTGCACCCCCGGAGGGACCTCCGCACACACAACTGCAATAGTGTCAGTATAATAGAGTCACCAAGTGCCAAGAGCTTGCCTTCAAGGGCATCTTTCACACTATCTAAGGGAAATTGGGTGTTGATGCATAGCATGCTCAGGCCAAATTCTTTCTCCAAATAATGTAAAAAGACATACTCCTCCCCATCCACTACCATCAAGGAAAAGCGGTTGATTTCTACTTGTGAGATAGCCTCATCCATTAGTGGTGATCCTCTAGAGTGTCAATAGTGCCAGCCAAAATGATGGATTTTTCAACCACCTCCTCTAGCCCCCTAGGGTACTCGAGCCGAAGTGCCTGGCCTTCCACTGCAGGGTTCATGGGGACACCCCCCTGCTCCTTGGCGTCCTTGATGATGGACCCAACCTGAAGGTGTGGAAGGCGGAGCTTCTCCAAATCAGGTTCCTTGCTTACAAAGAAGATGAATGTTACCATCCAAGAAAGGTACTCCACCCCCAATTTGCGCTTCTTGAGTGCTGGCACCCCTGGGGTCTGCTCGTCTAAGAAATGGCATGTATCCATGGAAATTTTTTTGGAACCATCTCAATCACTTGGAGAATGGGCAGTCACCTTTTTGTATGTAGCGTATAAGATTTCAAGGCACACAGATCCTTGCATGTGGGGGGATAGATACGGTATATTTTATGATATGCTCCATGAACGTTGAAATCTTGGTAAATGCATCCATGTGGAGGAAAATTGTGGCATCAAGGTCAGGGAGATGAGTGAAGAAGGTGTGGAGATCCAACTTTACCTTGTATTTGGTGTCCTCGAGAAAGAGGATGAAGCGTGACAAAGGGGTGGATGTGGGTGCAGATGAAGAGGCTGTGGAGGCATCCATATCTAGTCGGGGGTGTAGACAGAGCGTGGAAGAGCTCAAAGGTTGCAAAAGTGAAAGGGTAGAATAAGTTATGCAGCCGACCTTTTATAATGGTGTCTTTTTTAAAGAAGGCACTTTTCCCAACAAAAAGAACAATTTAAAAAAAACACTTTTACCAAAAATGAACTTTCGTCTCAATGTGACGGGTAGATTTGAATAATAACTAAAAAATGGTTCTAAAACAAGTTGTACACAAGACGGCTATTGGAGAATGAAAAATTATATTCAAAGTCTTAAATTAGCAAAAGCAGAGAAAATTGATTACAGAGGGGATTGTTTCAAAAATACAAGAGTTACAAAGCTATAACATCGATAGCATAGTTCCATCCATGCCCCAATCCTCTCGGACCTTCATTTTGTCTTCCATTCTCTTTCCAATCTGCAGACATTCTTAACAATAAGTATGCAATGATTGTCAAGCTTTGATGGAGTAAAAATCTGGTGGAGGATTCTCACCTTGTGACCTTGTAGATGAAATTGCACTTGTTGAAGGTCCTCAAAACCCATAATAGCCAAATGTTCTCGCACATTACGGAGAGTCCAATGCTTGTTCACTTGGACAGTCTCCAATGCATCATTGGGCATCCTCCCTGTAATGTCAAAGCTTGCAATAGCACCATCTACACTCTGTAAGGGATTCCACACTCCAAGCTTGCACATCCAACGATCATAGTGAAATTGTATGTAGAAGGAGGCGCGGGATTTTAAATAGCGCATCCCAATATTTGATGCTCTAACCTTACAATGGTACATATCCCCATTATGCATGCCCTCCACAAAACCCCAGCCCTCTTTTAAAAGCCTCCCTAAATCCTCATAATGCACATCTTTACATGCAAGCATTGTGGTAGTTTCCACAAATCCAAAGTCTTTGAAAATATGCACAAAATAGTGAATAGGCAAACACCAACTCAAGTTCACATGCCTAGAAGCTTTAGAATATTTCAAGGAGTTTTGGACATCTATTATCATCTTTTGCTTGAAAGATGCTACCGACAACAAATCTGGTTGTGGCCACTCCATACTTAATAAGGAAGATATTTTGATGGGTTCAAGATTCACATACCCTTGTGTAGAAGTAGGCACAATATAGGAGCGAGAATAGAAGAAAATTCTTCTTTGAACCAGTTTGTTTGCGCAAAGGTATATCTCCAATATCTGCATGTATAGCATTGAATGTGCCTAAGAAGGCTATGAAGTGGCTACTCCTCCACCAATGTGGATGGAAATATGATTGTAAAATCATGGCAAATCATAATTATGAATCCATAAAAACATTCCACTATGATTTTACACCCATCTTTTTATTCTCAAAACATGTACTTACAATGTGTTGGGAATTGAGCTGGTTGTTGCAATTGCATGCTTGGCATTGAGAAAACATGTTGCACAATGGCTACGGTCCCCTTGTCTTTGCGATTCTTGAAGCCAAGGAGGGCCAATAGCAGATGGCTGCATAAATACCCAAGCACCTTTGGTGAACTCTTGTGGCACCCACTATACCTCTTGTGTTGTGGCATGCAAGTGCTATGACCTCATCCTTTGGCTGCCTTTTTGGAGTAGAACTAGCCATGGGTGAGCAAAGAAAATTTAGAGGAGGAGGAGGACCTTGCTTATTGCTACAATGTAGGTGGGAGAAAGTGAATGAGTTTTCTTGGTGTGCCAATGGGAAGTGGTAGTGGGAGAGGGGGGAGGAGCGTGGTGGTAATGGAGATAGGAGAACGTGGATGACCCTTGCTAGGTGTGGCAATGGGAGGTGGGAGGGGATGAAAGAGGAGTTTCCTTGCTATAGCAATGGAGATGGTGTAGAGAGAGAGAGTGATGGAGTAGAGGGTGAGTGTGATGGTTGCAACCAAGGAGGGCTTGAAAAAGAGATTCTAGAGAGAGAAAATCACTTTTTAATTGAGGAATAAATTTGGGAGAGGTTTGGATAGAAGAAAATGATGTTTCAAAAGTTTTTGAAAAAAATTGAATTTTAGGGTTTTTTTGGTACACGTTTTGACTTTTGGAGGTCAAAAAATGCTTTTTTAACCATAAAATAGGTTTAAGGGGGTTTTAAGAAGATAAGATTTGATTTTTGAAAATTTTCAAGATTTTGGGGATTTTTTCAAAATTGGGTCAAAAAGGAGGGAAACTTGGAGGTTCCACGTGCCCCCAACTCCCCACCTTCTCACTAGCTAACCATTATAAAGTGTAAGACTACTTTGTCCCCCTACTTTTTGAGGGCATAGAGTGTGTCCACCACCCTCTCTCATTGGCTGGCCTCTAATTAATCTTAATTCCAAAGGGCCCCTAGAGGGTTCATATTTTTCCTAATGCGGTCCACAGTGTCAGGATTTTGTGTTTTGAGGTATTGCAACACCCTGTTTCGGTCCATGTAGAAGGTATCTTGATTTTTATCCCTAGCCTCCTCTTTAAGCTCAACAGTATGGTCATCTATTCTTACTACGTACTCCTCATTAGGATCCAAATAAATATGAGCCCCGTACTTGTTAGTCTTATAGAAGGTCAAAATTTGATTGAACCTGAGAGAGGTTCCAATCCCTAATTGGGCCAAAAAAGAAGACATCTCAGAACTTGAGTCGGAGGAAGTGTCTGGCACTTCTTCTGCTATAGTCTCTAAAGGCCTCCCTTGGTTTTCGCATTCTTTTGTAGACACTCTACTCTCAGTCTCTCGATTATATTCTTGATTCACAACAAAACGGACTAATCTTCGTCCATATCAATCCGTTTCAGATGTAGTCAAATCAATCTGGTAATTTTCCAAAGCTATTTTCGATCTCCCTGTGAAATCAAAAGTATATAAGCTAGTATGATAATCACATTGATACACAAGAATTCATGATGCAAATGTTTTGCTTCAACCCTATCAAAACAACAACAATGTTAGTTTGCAACCTTCAATTCTTGAAATCTCAGCTTCAAGTAGTAAACAATGTCCAAATGATTTTAAACTTGCTAGGCTAGTTGCTCAAGGTGTCTACCAACTATTTGGACCAAAAAATGTCAATTTTGACCTTTCTAGCTAGTAGGAAATAACAAGCGCTCTTATTATCTACTAGGCCAAAAAATGATGATTTTGCACGTTTTCTTTTTCATAGTGGTCAAGTATGTCTCCAACAAGCCCTAAATGAGGTTATTTCAATTTTTTGCTAGCTTGGCCTCAATCCCCAATAGTTTGTGTCTTTGGCAATTTTAGAAGAAATTTTGGTGGTCTTGCAAGTCAAATAATTGTCCAAATCACTTGAAACTTCACACAAGCACTCTATTACTTCCCTAGACCCAATCCCTTTTGGAAAAAGTTGCAAAAGTCCAATTTTTAGGGTAGGAGGTATTAAGCGTGCTTAATATCTCTAGGGTCAAGATGAGGTGATTTTGCCACTTTTTTGACTTGTACTCATTAGGAAGAGAATGTCTAGGAGGGCCTCTTTATAAGGGAGTCAAATCTCTAGTATTAAGAAAGCAATCAAAGGACAACTTTTGAATTCAAATAGGCAAAATGGCTAATTTATTTGAATTCAAAATTTCCCCCCAAAATGAAATTTAAAATCTAGCGGGTTAAAACATATCATGTAACATATCTACAGAAAGATCTCGATGTGTAGATCACGGATATATAATCTCTGCTCAAATCAAAGATTATATGTGGTAGTTATGGAAGGCCAAAAATCATAAAAGTTATCCATCCCCTTTTTGGGGGGAAAAGTGCATTCTTTGACCACTTCTTACACCTCTCTTACACACCCACCATTCTTGCACACATGGCACATAGCTATCAACAAAATGTTAATCACCTCCATTATCTCACAAAAAATAAAGAGGTCCTCTTAGACTCCATTCTCTTCCTAATGTAGTTGTTTGCACTCTAAGCAAGCCATAAATCAAGTTTCATGAAGTTTGGTTCAGTTTTGAGGTTTCTAAGACAAATTATGTGTCTGCAATTTGGTTTCAAAGATTTTTGAGCCTATTTGACAATACCAAACTTGAATTAGAGCCTCTTCACACTATGCTGACACCTATGGAGTTGTAAAAAGGTCAAAAACTTGCTTTCTTAGTCCCTAGATATTAAGCGCGCTTAATATCCTAATGATGATTTTTTGCACTTTTTCTCAAGTTTTTATCTCCAACAGTTGCAACAAGGTGTTTAAAGACCTGTCAAGAAGTTTGGGCAAATTCTATTCATTTTTTTATGTTTTCACTCTCAGTTGTCCGTTTGTTCAAAGGATGGATTGTTTTGGCCCAATTTGGTATCCAAATGGAGTTATAACCGGTTGTGCCTTCACAAAAGTGTTCATTCATCATATACACAAGTTGTTCGTTTGAAAAAAGTTCAATTTTAAGCCTAAGAAAAAAACTTTAGTGATGAAAATTCAAATAGATTGGAAACCTTCCTCGATTCCTACTTACCCTACTCCCAATCACATCAACCAAAACACAGCGGAAAGTGTCCACTAACACTAGTTTTTCTATGTTTTTGCTTGAAAAGGGCATAAATCCTTAGACTTTGACATAGTCTAAGCTATCAACCATTGAAAAATGACCTAATTTAAGCCTAAAGGTCCTCAGCGAGTACGACTACTCCCAAGACACCTCTACACAGCTCAAGTAGACACACCTCAACCGTGCGGTTTCTAAAAGTTGGGTTTTGTACTCCAGTCAAACCTAGAAGAAGTTTTTGGACAACCCTACTAAGCACTGAGGTTTTTTCCTAGTTTAGGTTACCTCGTCCCCGGCAACGGCGCCAAAATATTGGGCTCTCCCAATGCCGAGCCTCGCTATCTTATTTTAGTGACAATGAGAACGACGACCATAAACGTCATACCGTGGGACGAAGTTGACTTGAAGTGCATGGAGGCTACAAGAGGTTGTCAATCTCGCAAAAAATACACTCAATCCCTATCTAACTCAAAACTACACTCAACTACATGTCAGGTAGCAAATGCTAACTATGACACCACAAGCAAATCTCATTGGTTCACCAAGCAAACAAAGTCCAAACAAGAAGAAACTTATACCCAGGGTAAATAACATCTAAAGACACATGCCTAAGCCCTCAAATCCCCCTTCTGACTAGTTTCCAATATCGCGCTTATTATCTACATGGCACATTTGACCTAATTGCTTTTGACCCTGAATACATCTTAAATCTTAGCAATGAAGCCACTACACCCCTCCAATGCATAAAATGCAGTTTTGTTAAGTAAATCTAGATTTATGAGCAGCTTATGGAGTAGATTGAACAACAATAAAAACTGAGTTATATGGTGCGAAAAGCCCAATCTCGAAGAGCTTTCACATGTGAACGCAATGAAGCAATCGGCACTTCAAACGGACACTTCACGAGGGAGTTATCATCTTGAGAAAGAAGAAGGAGAGTACACAATGTTGTGCAAGTGAGTCATAACACTTATTATCCAAAAAATCTCCTTTAGATTTTACAACAAATGGCTTTTATAACTTAGCCAAAGGTTCAAGGTTCAAAATGAGCAAAAAGCCCTAATTCTCACAATCCTAGGATTGCTTGATACAACTTGAAAGCATGTAGCCCCACTCTGTTTAGCTCATAATCACATAATAGTTACAAAATAATCCCCGAATCAAAGAATTACAATGGCTTAGGGCTATGGGTGTCCAAAATTATCAAAAAGTGAAAAATTACATAAAAAACTACATCATAGGCTGTATGTAGGCTCCCAATGTGATCTATGTGCTAACAATTATTCAAAGCTTTACATTTATATAAAAGACTAGCCATGCACTTATAACATGCAATCTCCACAAACATTGGAGAGCATATTGCATGCTACAAAAGCAGTTTCCCACAAGTAATGGGCTTTAATCCATAGAGTTACACTTCCATTTACTGTTGGGAGTCTCCAAAGGATGTAAGAGACCTCTTGCCTTTAGGCACTCTTCTTTATTGACTTGAAAGTTTTTGCAATGCAAGACATAGTCTTGAACATACCCATGTAAGCAATTATTATTTTCTATTGAATAAGAACCGCTCCAATAGCTTGAGTTTTGGCCACCTTATAGAGTTAGTTTACTACAACATGAAGAAATTTTTACTACAACCACCTTAGAGATCTAGTCTACTATAGTACAAAGAAATTCTTAAAGAATTAAATGAACTCTTGGAGAAGGGGCTTGATCGACCTAGTACTTCTTTCACAAACTAGAGCGCATAAAAATATCAAACATACTTGGATAAATATAAAGTTATCGCTTAATATTGAAGCCAATTGAAATAGAGAGAGAAAGAAGATAGACATAGTACTAAGGACCAAAAGATGGGCTAGTCCCCCCCCCCCCCCCCCCCAAAAAAAAAGAGTATCTTTATTACTAGGGAGAACTCTTTATACAAGAAAGTGTAGTATCGCATCCGTTCTAGATCCAACTTTATGGTACTCAAAAGCCATGGTTTCGTAATCTCACAGTAAAACCCTACTCCTAGGAACCTTTGTTTTGTACTCAAACTCCTCAAGAATCGTGGCTATCACCTTTGGAGCTCACCTTCCAGACTCAGGGGATGGCATCCATTTAAATCTATTCCAAAAATGTTTTGAAAGTCCTCTTCCGCAAAAATCTTAGCAACAATTCTTCTATAATGGACATGGAGTTATTTTTCCTAAGGGAACTCCTCTACCTAGACTTGGCAATGTCTAGTGCACTTGTGGTAGGCATAGGAGTAGTCGGCAAGCTGAAGTCTACAGCATGAGGGGAACAATGGTGCCTTGTTTTTTAGATGCCACGGAGAGAGAGAGAGAGAGAGAGAGAGAGAGAGAGAGAGAGAGAGAGATCACTTTTTGTACCTCTTGGAATCCTTTCAAGAATAGGAGCCTCTAGTTGCTTTCCCTCACAAAAATAGGGCAGAGAGGGTGCTTGGAGAGGGAGAAAGAGTTGGCTTGCTACCCATGCCAAAAAGAAACGGGAGTTGATACCAGCTATAGGATCAAATGGGGATGTCCAACTTTTTATGGATCTTTTTTATTAGTAGTTGTCCATTTATTAAGTGCTCACATATGTTTTTTTTTAAAAGGTCAAAACCTACCAAAAACTCGTTAAAAACTTATAAGTTGAAAACCATGTGTGAGTCCCAGGATCAAAAGCTACTAAAAACTCAATAAAAACTTATAAGTTGAAAACCATGCTTACTCACACACAACCCAAGCATCCCTTGATGCACCCTCCTGCACAGATGCAATGCCAACATAGACTCCTCTATGGGAAAGCATTTGCTTTCCCAAAAAGGCACCCACTTTTTCAAAAATAAATTGCATTCCTCAAAGCTTACTCATAACCCATCTTCATGCAAGTTCTTTCATCTCTTGTACACATTTCTCACTCAGTTTGGAATACCGCCTCACTCTAGAATATTCCCTTTTGATGCTTTCATCATCCACATGTGATGCATCAGGCATACCCATCACTTAGTCCTTTCTCTCAAAACTTGCAGAACGATTCCTTCGTGATGCTCTATATCACCCATGTCATGATGCATCATATATGTCTGTCTGAATGGTCGAATACTTCTTCTCCATTCTCTCTATTACCCAACCAATGTGATGCATTAGAAGTACCCATATTGGTGCCTATTGTTCACAATGCTCTCGTCATTTCTTTGAATGACGCTCAAAATATATGTACTCGAATGTGTTGAGCGAAAAAAACCCACTCAATTTTAAACCCAATAATTGATTTAGAATTATATCTCTTTTAAATAAACCTAATTTAACAGCATCTCTCTACTTATAAACAGTTTTCCTCAACTGTAATGGTCCAACTAGCTGCGAAGGGGAAGCTAAAAATAATCTCAAATCTTGCTCAATGGTGAGTTGAGTGAGTCCTTTCTCGAGAGAAAACTTAAAAATTGAATTAAACATAAGTCATTAATTACCTTACCGGTTCAAAACTAGATTGGGTACTCGACTCCATTAGGAGAAATTTCTATCTTGCCTCTAATTCTTCAAGGACGTCTTTCACTCATATTGTATTAAAGTCCCAAGAAATTCATCAGTCTTAAGAGTCACTTAGAAAACTCATCATTCAAGTTTCTCCCACAAGTCAAAAGCTTTCATATGCAAGAATGTGTTAATTCCATCTTCTCAACTCAAGAAGAATAAGCTTCCTAGGAATCAATCTAGGTATCTATGCTTGTAGATAATGTTGTACCAATAGTCTTGAGGATATCAAACCTCTTGTGTCTTCTTGCATAAGATAGATCTCACTCATGAATCATTAAAATCGGCCATCTCACCAAAATTGGCCAAGCATCAATGATGCCTTAGGCATATAAAATTCTAGCCATACCATCTCCTAAATGTATGCTTGAATTGGGTTCTATAATAGACTTGGACACACCAAATTGACACCAAGTCTATTTTGCATTACATCTCCCTTGTTTATGGTGAGCTTGTGATGGCTTAGCAACTACTCAAGATCATGTTTATGAGTCCAAGTTTATTGATCTTGGAACCTAATTTTCTTGAGTGATGATGATGTTTCTCTTTCATCCACCCTAGCTAGCACGATCACATCCCCAACAAGTGGTATCAGAGCTACTGTGTGCTAGCTAGGATTGTTGTTATGCTTTTGTGTGTTCATTTTTTGTATCTTGTGCTCATTTTTAGCTTTCTTAATCGCCTCATAAATCTCATTGAAGCCACCGTTGGCTAGTGCAACCTGTATGTGTGCAAAGTGTTTTCCGACGTCTTTCCATAGAGCCATCAATTGCCTAAAAAGCACCTCATTTGGGTTCTCAATTAAATTGTCAAAATATCTGCATTTTCAGCCCTTAAGAGCCCGATTTGAGCCATCATTAGCACCCCTAACTTTTGCCAAAATATAGGTGTGTGTGTATGTGTGTGTGTGTGTTTTGGATTTTATTTGCTATCTTCTTTTGGTGGGAACCACTCCTCTTTCGGGTCTTTCGTGCACTTACTTGCATGCGGGATTACCTATCGTCTGAGATCGTCATCATCATCGTCAGCCTTGCAATCCACTTGCCATCAGCCGGGGACTCCACATGGGCCCATCGCAATGCTTTGAGGCCACTCGCCTCTTCATATGTTGTGTGGCCCTACCTGGCTAGGCATACTTATCAGACTTCAGTGCAGTTGCTACTATCAAATTTTCTTGCCGTACAACTCAAGCTCTCACCAACCCTCAGGGCTCAGCAGCGACTCGTCGATGCTCTACCATTGCACGTGCATGAATTTGATTATTTAAGGTCTGATTTCACTATACAAAGACACTTTCATCAACAATTTGTAAAACAAGCCCTGCTCGGCACCCCTAAAGCTCGGTTTCCTGTTGGAGCTACTTTCATAGTCTCAAGGCTCCAACCGACCACATCATGTGCAACTCGCCACTTTCTCTTCCATGAAGCACTATTTCCCACAAACTGGCCCGGCAATGCTCGAAGCTTAGTCATTGAGGCCTTATTTCCCACATGCCCTCTTACCTTACTTACATTTTGTAGATCAAATTTGGAGGCTTTTGGAATTGTAGCAAAACATGAAGGGCCAAGCCAGCTCTCAACCAATCAAAGGGGCAGTTTCGTAAGTTCTATTGCCTCAAGATTTCAAAACCTCCTTCACAAGAGGACATTCCCACAAGCAGCAAGCAACATAAACACCAAAGGCCTCTCAAAAGCTTCATAAAAAACAAACCTCAAGGCGTCACCGAACTTCAAAAAAGGGCATCCAAGATTTTGAGCTCCAAGCAACAGATCGAGCTAGTCAAAGCTTTGCAATCCAAGGCAAAGCAAAGATCAAAAAATTGTGAAGAGGGGCTTCACCCCGGTGAAGAGGAGCCTCACAAAATCAAAGGAGTTTTTTCTTTCTCTCTCCCTCTCTCTTGTAATTAACCTTAAAATTTTGCAATCCAAGAACAACAACCTTTTCAATAAATATCATTATCTACATCTACCAAATGACCTTTTAGTCGTGCTTGTGTAAAGAGGTATACACTAGCTAGGAGAGTCTCCTAAGATGAGACCCCTCTATTAGCACAATGGAAGAGAAGGGGCTTAGGAAATTCAACAGGGAGGGCTTTCATACTTGGCAAACCAAGTTGAAAGGCTACTTAATGAAAAAGCAGTTATAGGGAGTAGTCAAGCCAACCATCACTGATCCATCATCCATTGATGGATCATACATGCAGACATGAGCTATGAGCACACAAAATCAAGCTAAGGATGAGCAGGCATTAGAATCATAATTATTGCACTACATGACAACTATCTACACTTCACTGATGATTGTGAACCTCATTAGCTACATGGGAGGCACTAGAAAAAAAAAATTTGGAGCTAGGAAAAAGAAGAGCAAAGTGAGCCTAAAGAAGGATCTATACAAATTAAAAATGGAACATAATCATTAGAAAATTTCGGAGGTCATTTGGAGGGCCTTGTAAGAAATTGTATTTCTCTCTCTAGAAACTTTTTTTAAAATGCACTTGCACCTTGTGAGTACGTCCAAAGGACAACCAGACACTTTAAAAAGTAGATTTATATTCCCAATCGTCCTTGAAAACGGTCACTTTTTTATTTAATGCGAGCGTCTTTTTCAGGAGGCAGGTGCGGCGCATTCAAGGCAGCTTACGTCATCACTGAAAGTTGAAAAGTCACAAACTATCAAATAGTGATAGATTTTGAGGCTTTTGACACCACCAATGCGTCCGGAACGCCAAAATACCCTAAAAACGAATGTCTACTTGTCTCATTCCGACATCCGAAGAGGCAAAAAATGTCAAAAAACCCCAAAAAATGGGCTTTTTACTTAAGGCGCGCGAGGAGGCATTATAAAATGCTAGAATGCCCCTCTGCGCGCCGTTAGTACAAAGCTCCTTTTAGTGATTTTTAGACAATTATCTTTCAAGAAAGCCTACCCATGTTTCTCTATTGCACTTTTGCACCATGCTCTCTCTCTCTCTCTCTCTCTCTCTCTCTCTCTCTCTCTCTCTCTCTCCCTCTCCTTTCTATAGCTTAGCATATTTAAAGAGAGAGAGAGTGAGAGACTCCCATTACTAACAGCGCGCGTGGAGCATGTTTTGACCTCAAAAAACACCTCCTCGCGCCGTTAGTATAAGGTAACAGAAAAACTCTCTCTCTCTCTCTCTTTCCCCCGCCTTACTTCCTCTCTCTATAACACTCACACATACACACATAAACACATACACTGGTGGATGCACAGTACTAAAGGCGTGCATAGAGACATGCACACCGGTTGTGCCTCTTTACGCGCGCCTTTAGTAGAGAGAGAGAGAGAGAGAGAGAGAGAGAGAGAGAGAGAGAGGCTCTGTGTGTGTGTGTGTGTGTGTATGTTATATTTGTGTGTCTGTGTGTTTGTGAGTGTGTGTGTCTCTGTGTGTGTGTGTCTGTCTGTGTGTGTGTATGTTATATTTGTGTCTCTGTGTGTTTGTGTGTATGTTTTATTTGTCTGTGTGTGTGTGTGTGTGTAATCAAAATGCACTTTGTAGAATTGTAACAATGGGTATGCGTTCTCACTCTTATAGACCCGAAATTATGATCTCTAAGGCTAAGATGATGAAGAAAAAACCTATGTGATAGATGGAGGGCTTTTTAGAGATTTTTGGACATTTTCCTCTCAAAAAGCTCCTTAAAAGAGGAAAAAAGGGGCTTTTTACTAACGGCGCGCGATGAGGCATTCCAAAATTTTGGAATGCCCCCTCGCGCGCCGTTAGTAAAATGTTCTTTTAGGGGTTTTTGACATTCTTTTCGTCTTTGGATGTCGGAGCCAGGCAATTGGACATTCATTTCTAGGATATTTGGGCGTTCCGGACGCATTGACAGTATCAAAAGTTTCAAAATCTTCCACCACTTGATAGTTTTGTAACTTTTTGAGTTCTAGTGATGACGTAAGCCGTATCAAATGCACCGCATCTACCTTCTGAAAAAGGTGCTCGCATTAAATGAAAGAGAGTGATCGTCTTCAAGGACCACTAGATTATTAAATGAGGAGAGGGACACCTTTTATATTTTTGTTAATATCAATCTATTTTTCTATGTAACGTAGGCTCTTCTCTCATTGGAGGAGCTTATTTTCCTCTCTCTTCCAAAAGGCCCTCCAAAAGACCTCCGAAATCTCCTAATGGAAGATATTGCAAGCTTGGTCAATCGCCTCAATAGTTTTATCACACAACTAGATTATGTCAATAGTGCAGTACAAGAGGAGGAAAAAATTGTAGTTCTTTTAGCAGCCTTACCACCTAGTTTTGACCAAATAATGACCATTATTGAGGAGAAGGTTCCAACACCAGATTTTCAAGATGTAATCAACTCTTTGATGTCCGAGGAGAAGAAGCAAAGGAGGAATGCTACTTCAGGGGGAGGAGCTTTTGTGGTTAGCTCTAGTAACAAAACTTGTTTCAAGTGTGGCAAAGAAGGGCACATAGCAAAGGACTGTCTAGCATCAAAGACTTGCAGCATTTGCAGGAAGAAAGGTAACCTTTCTTCCAAGTGTTTCAAAAGTACAGAGTCGACAACAGCAAAAATCCAAGGCCCAAAGTTTATTTGGCAGAAGAAGAAAAAGATGAAGATGAAGAAGAAGGTGGAAGTAGCCTTGTGGTCTACGATTACATTCTCTAGTTTCTTTTGTTTTTCCTTTCCCCTTCACTTGTATTTGTTTGGAGATAGCTTGGACTAGATTGGTCTCAGTTTTATGCATTTGTTTGAGGGGAGGTGTTGTCTGGTGGATTAGAGATAGTTTGTCTCCAGGATTGGGGATGGTCTCCTGGATTAAAGATGTCCTTTTTGCTCCTGGATTGGAGTGTGCTAGAGATGTCAGTTTCTTCAGTTTCTTCCTAGTCCAAACCTCAAGGGGAGGATTGTAAAGTGTGAGCTTTGTCCTAGAGTACTAGAGTATGGGCCAAGGAGAGGAAAGGTGGAATTATCCCACATGCAGTGGTGTAAGGCTGTAGAGCTACCTAAAGCTCATTTCATGAATGAATAAACCAAGTCTATTTTGCATTACATCTCCCTTGTTTATGGTGAGCTTGTGATGGCTTAGAAAATACTCAAGATTGTGTTTATGAGTCCAAGTTAATTGATGTTGGAACCTAATTCGCGTGAGAGATAATCTAGCAAACACACAATCACTTGTGTGCACGATGTTTCTCTTTCATCCACCCTAGCTAGCACGATCTGATCCCCATCAAAAGTTATAATGCGATTGGTAGAAATCCATACAACTTCCATGTAAACAGTCAATGCAATATCACACAAAGCCATACAATGCTACCACATCATTAGTCTCTACACAAATTTTGGGTCTAACTTTTTAAAAGGGTTTTGGGACCCTCACCCAAGTTTTGATATGTTCGTAACGTTAGATTTTTAAATCTAACCCTCCTTAGGCCACTTGCCTAGAATCTACAAGTTGATAAAAACTTCTTCTGCTTCTTCCATTTTTAATTTTCAATCAAGAATAATTTCCTTGCCCTTCTCATTCTTCAATGTGGCTTTAGAGTTCAGCTAGTGATTAGGGAGTGAGGGTTGTTTTGTGGGCATATCTGAGGTAGAGGTACCTTTTATTAGTAATGCATTCCACGTTGTTGCCCATCATGTAGGCTCACATCAGCCACAACCCTTGTTCGTAGGGTTTCTTGGGGTCAGAGTCTTGTGTGTTGTACAAATCTGCTACTAAATGTGTGTCATAGGTCACTTTAAGTGATTTTACACATTTATTAGCATTTTTATGTCAATTATCAGGATTGTGGGGATTCAAGCTAGGTAGGGCAATTCTGGAAATTCCCTATATATGCAACCCCCCCCCCCTTTGTACTTTTTGGCAGTTGTTGAGTGAAGAGCATTCAGTGTTTTGGGCACACATTTCTCTCTTTCGTTGTGTGTGCGACCTCTCTCTCTCTCTCTCTCTCTCTCTCTCTCTCTCTCTCGTTTGTCCCCAGCAATCTCTCTTCCTCTCTCTGGCACTCCCTCTCCCCATTGTGTAGACACCCTACATGTGGTGTTTTTCCTGCAGGTGATTGTCATGCCCGTACAATGGTCAGTATGTGCTAGAAGCTTGTGTAAAAGGTGATCTATCATGATAGATCCAAGATCCATTGGTTTCTTGGTCTGAAGAGCAGGTTTGCTCGTGGTTGCAGACAAGATACTCACTTTTTTCACCCTTTTTGTTGCACTTTTGGCATGGTATTAGACCTCAAATCAAATTGGTGATCTGTGCAAGTTTTTGGTGCTGAATTTTTTACGAAAACAAGATGTTTTGTTTTCTTTTTAGTGTGTTTTACTCATTTGGGGCTGATTTTGGCTTTGGTGGGAAGATCTAAAATTTTCCCCTCTTCTACCTCAATCTAGCCTCATCACAGGCCCAAATTCTATCACACGAAAGGAGTGATGATTCTGACATGAATTCGGTTCGTGATGAAGAAGTACAGCTTGAGGTAGCTACAGGTGGTGGTGGTGGTAAACCACCCGTTAACAAGGAGTGGGGAGATCGTTCCCACTTTCCCTCCAGTGTAGGTGATCAACCAATCAAGAAACCTACCCTCCCTACCTTTGCCCAAGATTGGCAATTAAATGGCAGCAACTATGCCATTTGGAAAGCCACCATGATCGTGGTCTTCGACTCTTACAATATTAAAGTCTTTGTTTTGAGAAACTTTCAAAAGACAAAGGATATTGTGGGAGCAAAGTTATGGGGGCGTGCCAATGCTTGAATCTGATCTTTCCTAATCCTCAATAGTACACTATCAGTCATCAATCACATCCGATTGATGAAGGACACAAAGTTGATTTAGGATCGGCTTTCTTCACTATATGATCAAGTCTCTCCAATGAAGCAAATAAACTTAGAGGTGCAGTTGAGGATCCTAGATGTGAAGCACTCATCCATGAGGGATCACATCAACAAGATGCATGAGCTTCAGAAGGAGATACTTCCTATGGGAAAGCTTATCAATTCATAGGACATGGCCATCTAGCTTTTGGCCTAGTTACCTCCTTGGTATACCAATTTCTATTCTTCACTTATTACCAGTGGCCAACCGAATACTATTTCTTGGGACGAGATTGTTCCAATGGTGTTGGACTAGGAGGAATGGTTCAATGCAAGGAAGACGTCATTCTCCAAAGCTTCACTAGTTCTTCCAACAACAAAAACAAGAAGCAGAGCGGTAAGAAGAAAAGCAACAACAATCCAAAGAAGAGCAACGTTGAAAAGGAAGCCTTGAAGGCGGATCGGAAATGCAATCATCGCATAGAAAAAGAGATGCTTCAACTTCTATGACGATGGCGGTGCAGTCACCACCCTTTGTTCATTTGGAGATTCTCTCCTCAGAGGAATCTCCAAGGACATCAAAGGTTGAGATGGCTCTTGCGTTTTGAGATGGTCGGATAGTGGTGCCTCACAACACATGACACCTTCAAAGAATCTTTTGTCCCTGACATACGACGACACTATAGTAGTATTTTTGTTGGTGACAGATTCAAAATTCCTATCCACAGTGAGGGATCCTTCAAGGTACTTTATGCTCTGAAGCTAGAATTTCATCTTATGTATGTGCACAAGGTGTACAAGCTAGGCATGGAGGTTATTTTTACAGAGGATGCAGTGTATATTCGGGATTGTAACTCCGATAAGGAGAGGCTTAGAAAGAATGGACTCTACATGTTCTGTGCTCTTTCTTCAGCAACAACCAGCATACATACAGGTGATCTTTCAAGATGCCGATGAGTTTGAAACCTTAAAAAATGCTTAATTGGTAGGTGTTGACCCATAGATACATTACAAACCTTAAGTTTTGCCCCATAACTTTATCATGTTAATGAAAGAGGCTTCGAAAAACCAAATTTTTTCTCTTTGTCAGCATTTGAGCTTTTTGTGTTTTACATAGGATGTGGTGTCTATTTGGGATTGTGACTTCGGTAAGGAGGTCAAAGGAGGAGAATGAACTCTATAGGCTCCATGTTCTTTCTTCAGCAACAAGGATACATACGGGTGATCTTTGGCATTACAACATGCCATGAGTTTAAAACCTTCAAAAATTTATGGAAATTTTGTTAAAACTACACTAAATTTTTATGATTTTTCCATCTTATATCTACATAATCTTCATAGGGTATTAATTTTGGGAAAATTAAAAATTAACTGACCTAAGGTATAAACATGACCTATTAAATCTTGTTTCTAGTTTCATCAAATAATTATGACAAGTTGGTGGAAAAACAGGACACTTTAGTGTCTCATGAAACTCAACTATCCAATTACAAAACTAGTGTTAATGGATTTTGAATGTTCCAAAAACATATATCTTATTTAGAGTTTGGCATTACCATTCCCATTACATTTGCATCTCCAATTTAGGCCTTACGGAGTATTCCCTCTCTAACCTAAAAAGAGAGACTTTTGATTTAAGCTTCAAACTTTATTTCCCTAAAACATTGTAGAATGTTAGATAATGAAATTCAATAATCAAAATTTAATGAGACTCTTACCAAAAATACATTTTTTGTGACATTACCCTTCATAATCATCCTTTACTACTATGAATCATCTTAAGGAAAACAAGGATGTAGTGTTTGTGGATCCTCATTTCAGTAACACCACCATTCTGTAGTAGATGGCTACTCTACTTGGTGCTTGAAAGACATAATCTGTCGAAAGCATGTTTTCATACATTTAGCTCACACACCTTTCCATAGTAGATGGCTAGTGTATGCAGTGCTTGAGGGACATAGTTCGTTGCAAGTGTGTCTTCTTGCATACAAATCTTTAAAAACTTAGAAGGTTAATGAATACATGATAGAAATAAAGATAAAGTGATGCTTCATTAAATACATGTTTACATCGATATCTTATTTACTCTTTGATTTATATGAATATTTCAATTCATTTGCATTGCTCATTGGCTTATTTAATTGCAATTTTACTTAGTAAAAATTTTCAACAACAAAAAATCTTTTGAAATCAACATATATACATACAGAGCTCCTTACCTTTAGGCGATAGCTTATCCACATACTTGGGAAAGCTTGGTAGTTGGAAATGTTCTCAAGCTACTCAAATTCATGCTATGAATAATAAGTGTTTCCATAAGAGGAAGTCATAGGCTTACTTGAGCGGCATAAGTTTCAGCCAACTGGGTGGAAACTTGAGCTTATAAGCCAATCATTTATCCTTTCATAAATTGAAAAACTTTCTTCATGACCACATTTGAGTAATTGTGCATGAGGTTGGTGATGTATGAATTTCTCACCTTTGCAATCCTTGCTCGTGTGAAATCATTACAAGCCTTAATGGATGTGGCACAAGAATCATTTATTGAATGCATCTCAAAAGAACTTTGATGCACTAGCCAAAGATCTTATTATTGATATCAACTAGTATGGTATGCTTTTATTTTTATAATAAAATTTAGAAGATCAGATACATACTCTTTTGTAAAGAGTCATTGTTTTGAAGGGAGTTACAATGCTTTAGTTGAGAGCTCACTCTTTTACTTCAACGTTTATATGCTATCATTTATCTTGAGAAAACATATTAAAGACTACACACCTATTCATTTGTTTAAAGTAGTAGCAAATCATCATCTTGTCAATGTATAAACTTGTTAATTAAACTTTCGCTACTATATTGGGATGGGTTTTTTATCTTTACTAAATTAGGACAAAGATCACATCTACACTTGTTTGCATCAAAGTTTGTACACTTTGTACTACAAAAATATTGAGAAATATACTCAAAGATACGTCTTATTTTCAATTATTGCAAGTTAAAACCTTGTCATTAAACCATTAAATGTAGCTTAAATACCACATTGTTGTTTAACAAGAGAGACATGGGTTTTAAGAAAAATCTTCTATCTCATCATTCATGCAGCACAAAACCTTGCATGTCAATTGTAGTAGTAGCATATGCATCTAACATGCTAGGTAGCCATTGAGATACGCTTTCGAAATAATGTGCGTTATGAGAAAGCATAATTCACATTTCTTTTCTTGCAAATTGTAAGAAATATGAGAAATCAAATACATAATTAAAAATGAGTGTATCTCAATTGAGTGGAGGTAACTATCTCCCCAACAATTTTTTCAGCTATAAATGAAGAGCATTCATATTATTTTCGTGATTTTAATCATCATGATATAGTGCTCAAGTCTTTACTTTTAGTTCCCTCTTTAGATTCCACCTTACAAGTGTACGGATGCTTTGACTCATATTCTCTTGGTGTTTATATTGTCACTCTTGTCTTTTAATTGATTAATCACTACATTCAAGAGCAAGTGGTTGTTCTTTTTAAGAAGAAATTCATGATGACATGCATGGTTTGAATCTTCTCCTTGCTTCATAACAAATATTGGGATCCTCATCATGACTTTCTTTTTCTTGAGAGGAACCCATATGCATTCAAGATTTGAGCTACTCATGTTATTTAGATTACTCCACAAATATTAAAGTGAGAGCTCCCCTTCTTTGGTTACAAACACTTATTCAATTAGATTAAAACATTTTTTGTGATCATAAAAATTCTATTTTTCCCTCACTTCATCTCTTGAATGAGAAAGAGATAAAGAGCATGCTACCACATTCTCGACTACAGGAACATATATATATATATATATATATATATAGAGAGAGAGAGAGAGAGAGAGAGAGAGAGAAAGAGAGAGAGAGAGAGAGACTAAAAAGGAAATTAACTTTAAATTTTATAATTTTGAAACCAAAGGACCTATATACATACATACATAATATGTGTGTGTGTGTGTGTGTGTGTGTGTGTGTGTAGAGAGAACAGCATACAAGCTGCCATTGACGGGCAAGAACAAGCCTTTCGTGTGCAATAGTACACACCTACTGGGGGAGGAGAACACCACCCTTTGCCCATGCTACAAGTGGCCAACAGTTGCCCTTGCTACTGCCTTCTTCTACATAAATTTTGAGTCGAAAGCCAACCTAGCAACAACACTTCCACTTGCAAAAAAAAATTGGCGAATTCCACACCCTTTATCGTTGTTAGAAAAGCTTCCAAAACATGAACCCCCCCATCCCATGCTATGGGTGCCCTATGAAGTTATTATCCATCCAAAGCAAGATTTGATGACAATGGACATGGGCTTGCACAAATACTATTGAAACAATGTGAAGCTTCACAAAAAATACATTTTAGAGAGAGAGAGAGAGAGAGAGGAAGAAGAGAATTTTAACGTTGTAGGAAACGATCCCAAGAGACCTTAAAGATCTAGCTGACGAAGAGAGAGACAGAGAGAGAGCTTATTTCCTTCCTGGTGCTGCAAGTGTGGAAGGACTGACGTGTGGCCAAAGGATGATAGTAAGGCCTCCACTTTTAGTTAGCCAAAAATGAGGTGCGCGGACACACACACACACGCGCGCGCGCGCGCGCGCGCGCTTGACGCCTGCCTATGTTCCTTGAAGAGCAAGCATCCTCTTGATGCAACCAGTACCAGACTCCTCTAGTTAAGCACTCAAAGAAACCCTCCTCTTCTTCCTTGTGATAGAATGCATAGAGAAAGGTGGGCAACCATGCTACTGCTCACCCCCTTGCTCCTCCTCTTGTTTGCCAAAGCTCTCCACACACCCACCCCAACCCCTCCTCTTCCATACCTCTGTCGCTGCTCATGGAGATGACCCACATCAAGACATTATGATGCTTTGTACCAGCAAATACTTATGAAGGTCATCATCTTGCCTTTGACAAGCCAATAGATAGCAATGCAAATTCTGACAAATAACGCCATCCTCGCGGATGGCATCATACCAACAACCATGGCGGCGATAAAACCATAGCGGCCACCACGATTAAACCTATGGTGATGACACTCATGGTGACCATAAGAGTTGCGGTCAACTGCATGAAAATCAAACTTCTTACAATCGTCGTGATCATTGCAAACATGGAAGCAATAGATCCAAAAATTTACAAAAGCCACAATGAAAATTGCACAATTCCAACGGCCACAACAATCATTAGTGGCGACGAAATAATAATCTCGCAGGCCAGCCAACTTCGGCAATCATCACAATCAGGATAGCAATCAAAACAAAGTATGGCAAAGACTCTCTCTCTCTCTCTCTCTCTCTCTCTCTCTCTCTCTCTCTCAGACACACAAACATACCTGTCACACCCATAGCTTTATCTCTTATCAATGCAGTCTATTTGGACAGAAGAACTGGTAAAAGAATCGTCAACATCATCTATGGCTATCATCTCATTCAAAGTGTATCTTTGTCTTTGGTGTAATGAAAGACTAAACGACATGAAATGAAGCTCATACTTACCAAATTTATTGACATGTTTGCTACACACTTCTGATTCCATTGACATGAATAATGGCTTCGCCACACATTCACAGGACTTAATGCTAGGTTGATACACTCCTACACTTAACTTCCATAGACTTCATGGTCTTGCAGCAGCACATAGAAAAAACAAAACAGACTTTACCTTACGCCAAGTTTACGGGCATACTCGTGACAAGAGTGTTTTCATTGCTCCTCTCATCGAAGGATCTACAACTTAAGACTTCGTGTTTATAACGAGTTCCTTTCAAGTGAAAATCAGCTTACAATGTGCCAAAAAGAATTGAGTAAAAATCTCTCAAGTTTGAAGTTTCGAGTTGAAGGCACACAGCTCACTTTGAGTGAACAATTTTGTTGAACTTTTATGGTTCATGTCGCCCATACAAGAAGCATCTGTGAGTGCGACCTCCTCAATATCAAAACACAGTAAGAGTGCCCCCTCCACTTGCTTGAGAAATAAGCTTCTGGAAGAAAAGTGGTCCTTAAGCTTGCAAATGAAATCTCCATGTGCACGACCCTGAAAAAAAACCAACAAGATTACTAGAGTCAGCACAAATGAAGTAAAGAAAAAGAATTGCACAGATGAGATAAGAAAGACAACGGCAAGGTTTATGAATATGTGGTCAAAATCAGCACACGGCTTCTTCTACAAAGAAGCAATTTGGTATAGCTTCCAAAATTAACAATCCAGCTTCAACTGCACTCAATTTTTCAGGGGCTTACAATTAACAACCATAATACACACTCATCCATCATTCAAGGTTTTCTTCACTTGGCTAAACTTGGGCTTTGGCTTGACAATGGTTGTTGCCATCCAAGCAAGGGTAAAAAGGAACTAAAGTCTAAAGTGGTTTCTTTGTGTGCATCGTAATTTAGTTGAAGTAACTGAAGTTAAAACACATTTTTTTCCCTTCAAACTAAGCTGAGATCTACCCATGCTTTGCTCCACATGAACCCACCCTTGGAAATCCTCTGGAGTTAAAAGTCGTTTTTTCGTGAAATATTATGGCCAAAAAAAAAACCTAGAAGAAAATCCAAGTACACGGACCTTGCAGACAGATATAACCAAAACTTACAGCTCTGTAGCTTGGTGCTCTTTTTGGAATTCTTAAATATGACATTCGAAAGTCGCAGAAATCCCAAAGAAACGACGTATGGTGCAGCCAGCGGTCTTTGATGATTGATTGTGCATTGCCACCAAACTTGAGCTCCCCAAAGACATAATCTGAAAATACGCACTAAGATTTTCATTCAAGAATTGACAGACATAAACAAACAATAACACAACATGCTATTCCAAGTAAAATTTGTACTACTTCAACAAAGCAAGACTTTTGTATATGCACCTCGTTCCATCGGAGGCAATGTTGTTTCCACTACATGTCATGCATTGAGAGCTTGAAAGTCAAATTTAAAAGAGTACATAAAGCCCCAAGGCTTCAAAGCAGGACTCTGATCCCACGTACACGTTGTAATAAGTCTACTATTGCAGTCATGCCAAGCATATAAGCAGCAATACGCTTTTACTTGAACAAAATGAAACCTTCACTGCCTCTAAAGTCGTAGAACTGTACTGCTTCTATTGACATCAACATGCCATGCCTAAGATCATCTCTACAGCCATGGATGAGTATAAACTAAGAATAAGAATTCTCAACTTCAAGACCGATTACTGCCATGCTCCTTCAAAAGCCTGAAATAAGCAATCTTGCATATTTGGCCTAGGCCAGTCCAGATAGGACACATGACAGAGCCAACTATAATTTTTGGTGCAGGAAAAAAGGGACTATTTCTGCAAACCGTAATTCATTGAATTGACCCACAGAAATATACGATTTAAATGTGTGCAGATTCAAGCATTGACATTGCATCTCTTCCAGGAGCCAATATGTATCATAAAGTCATTGTAACAAATTTGGTTAACGTTATAAATGAATAAAAGTGATTTTTGTGCACACAAAATTGCTATGAATTTACTGGTATCAATTAATTTAATAAAAGACGGGTAAGTGCAATGTGCCATCTAGGAAATTTACCATTGCCCGAATAGTACCATAAGTAAAACGGTAGCCGGATGTAGTGCGAGTGCGGAACACGTCAGAACAAACACATGAATAAGATGGTGTCCCTAGTTTTAACAAAGACAATGCTTATTATTATTTTTGGCCGCCCATGATAGTGACCAGCAACCGAAGAAAATATAAATAACGTCTCTGCGGGAGCAGACAGACTGAGTCTGAAGGGTATAGGGTTATAAGAGGAACTTGCTCTAGATTGGCCAGAAACTCACCCCTTAACAATCGTGTTTAAGCCTAGTTTTTTAATCCTTTTAAAGGTCAGAGGCCCAATAAGTGTGAATGCAGCCAAAGCTTATAAACGTTAAAATAAGCCTAAAAGCTCATAACCCAACGTAAGAAATGCTACGCTCCAGCGCCGGCAATTCCAAGTGTCCAATTTTCAATTTTGCTTCACCAATACTCTACACCTTGCTATTAAAGATCTTAGCCCTCCCTCTTTTGCTCTTTGAGAGGTTTATAGAGCACGAAAAAGCTCTCTCTCTCTCTCTCTCTCTCTCTCTCTCTCTCTCTCTCTCTCTCTCTCTAAGGCTATGCGGAGCCTAAGGAAGGTATACGAAGGTTAAGCCAACAGGTGCCTGTGTGTGTCCCTCTGTGGGCAATCCCACTCAGACAAGTGCTCTTATTGGCTGTCCATGTCACACGACGGGCACCACGTGCCAATGGAAAAAGAACAAACTGAACGGACTTTTAGCACTTCAATAACAGCTGAACAGAAAGAGAGAGGCGACACGCGAAATGGCCCCAAAGAATATTGGCCCCAAACCTTGGGGCCCCTTTCGATATTTCTTTATATTGCATCATCAAAGTACAAGCCTGTACTCCATCCTCTGCACCTTCGTCCAGAAGCATGCCATAGAATGAGCCCATGGCCTCATATTTAAAGGCCCTAGGCCCAAAAGCAGTTCACATGAAAAACTTCAAACTCAAAAGCATCTGGTCCAAAAGCGATGTCCAAAAGTTGTCAGCGTAAATCACGGAAATCCGTACAATTGCCACGTCAATAGTCAACGCAAAACGCGGAAATCCGTACAGTCTACCACGTCATCATGTCAGTGCAAAATCCGGGTTTTTCATACAGTTGCCATGTCATCAAACCAGTGCAGATTGCAGAGATCCGTACACTTGTTGCCACGCAACGCTCTGTGTGTGTGTGGGTCCTGCTTTATTTATATGCCTTTATGTCACTTGGGCCCCATCAGACGGGGTCCCATAAGTTGGTAGGACTTCTTCTTCTGTTGTTGCTTGTTCTTCTTAAAGTTTAGGCCCCTCGGCCGTTTTCTAAAGATTTGCTCTGCTGTTTAGTGACTTGACACGTCAGCAGTTTGTGACATTCCCCCTTCTTGAAAGAAAGTAATCGTCCGCGATTACACCATATCTGCAAAACAACTCAAGTTAGCTCAAAAATTTCCGAGGGTTGTTCCAAGGGACAATCAGTTCGCTCTTTTTTTTTTTTTGTTAAGGAGTTGGCTTCTTCTTTCGGCTCTTTTGATCAAGGAGTTGGCTTTTCCTTTCATCCAAATCGGAACTCTTGATATTCCAGTGTAGTAAAGTTAGCCATCACACCTAGACCGCACTGATGTTCCACGGGTGTCTTGATGCACTAAAATTACATACCCAGGCAATCTCATCCAATTAGGAATATTCAGTGGTTGGCACATCACAATGCAACACAAATGCTCACATATGCATGTTACAAGACATAGAAACATAAAGTCACCGATGAATACTCCTCCCGCATAACCTAACAAGGTCCGCGCAGGGAGATATTCAACAACTCCCTCATCACTACTCCCGCATAACCTAAAAAGGTCCGGGCCAGGAGATATAGAGGCCTTTTACAACAAAACACCCCCCAGACCGCAGCTTGCATCGTTTGGAGGTGCTAAGAGTAACTACTACTCAGACTTCTTAATACTCCTCCCGCATAACCATCCAGGTCCGACCGGGAGTAACAACAATAATTTTCTAGCATACAACGAAACGCTCCCCAGACATCCCATCTGCGTCGTTCCGAGGTTCAAACAATACCTGTTGACCGCTGGGTCAACAACACAACATAACTCAAGTTTCGTACCAAAGTCTTATCTTTTGCGAGTTATGAAATGCTGCGGATTATGGCTATAAATGTCATTTGTAATGAGTAGTTATTCTAGTCTCAGAAGCCGGGGTGCAATGGCACTTCCAGATTGTAAATACAAAGCCATTTGACCCTTTCAACCCCATTTTTGGTTAAACCTAAGGTAGCCTTAGTATATAAGATACCTAGGTCATTTTGTAAAGAAGACTTTTTATCATAATCAAAATTTAGTGCTGCCGTCTACTGTGTGTGAGAGAAAGAGAGTGAGCGTGAGCTTTATCCTCTTGGTACGCCCGGCTCGCTCAACACATTGGAGATCTGACTGCACCATTGTTGTAGGCTCGAGGAGAGCTACGCGACAACGCCAAGCATTCCACGCGAGACGAAGCGCACACGCCGACGCATCTACGAGCTATTTGTGGCCGTAAGTGTATCAAACGATGTCTGTTTTCTGCGTGCTAGTAGTCTATAGAATCGTGGCGACATAAGCTACGCATAGGTACTCATAAATTTCAGTTTCGGGCACTTTCAAAATTCAGCTCTGTCATCCTACGCGTTTTCCGCAGATGGGTTTAGAGTGAGGGTTTTGAGTGTAGAAGCTTAGGGACAGGTGTATCCTAGTGAGGGGATGGTGTTCCTTAAGTTTCGTATGAATCTGGAATGATTAGGTGAGTTATCTTCCGTATGTGTGTATGTGGCTAGGTGGTGTAGTTGAGAGTAGTGAGGTTCTTGATTGTGGTTTAGTTGGCCTTCCTGAGTGTTGTATGTGTAGGATGGTCTCAGCTTGACAAGCTAAAGAGATTTCCTCCGTGTGCCTATCGTGTCATCTGTGTCCTCGATTAACATTATGTTGATCTAGGTAGTGTTTGCATGCACTTCATGGGTGTGTGAGTCGCTCCCATCCAACATTGGCGCCGTTGCCGGGGACACAAGGACCTAAGTAGGTTTCCTACTAACACTCGTGTGATGGTTGCTTGATTTAGTTTCGGCTAAAGAAAGCGTTTTTCTTAAGTGGATCCGGAAGAGGATATTCCGCGATCAAGTGGATAGCCAGGAAGTGTGTGTCTTGCCGAGGGTCTGCGACTAGATAGGTTTAGTTAGGATCTGTGGATTAGAGTAGTTGTTGATGGTCGAGTGATTTGTGAGGTGATAAAAGCGTTTACTAGTCCGTGTGTGGCAGTGAAGCGTTTTTCTACTCATAGATGCAAAACCCCATATGATTTGTAGGAGTGGCTTTAGGTAAGTGATCCGATTCTGATCTAGAGCTATTCAGCACTGAACTATTTGCTAAAGTGCTTGATTGCATTTGAAATCATGGAAAAGTGTGCTTTTGAGGGTAAAAATGCATTAAACAAGCTTTTGTGGATATTTTTGTATGACTGACTGATGTTGTGCATATGAAAGAGCATTTGCAAGGGTTCTGTGAAGAAAACCAGCAATTCTGTAAACATAGACATCCTATGCGTAGGATGTCTCAAGGGGGTTCTGGAGACCAAATTTGAAAATTCTAACTGCACCAGTGGGTCCAGAGGGTAGGTTTTACCCTAGAAACATATTGACTTGGGTGTTTTTCCCTATTTTTGTTGACCAAAAGCCAAAAGGCGAAGTCAGAAAACGTAAAATTTCAGACAAGGCTTAAATTTAGTGATTTTTGCATGTTTTTGCAATTGTGAAGCATACTTGCACTTGCTGAGAGCATAAGGAAGCATCAGAGACACTTCAGTCTCGAAAAATCAACAGTAGACACGTAGGATGTCTACAGGGTGATCTGGTGGAAATTTTGAAATTCTGAGTTGACCAGTGTGTTCAGAAGGTAGGTTTTATCCTGTTTTCACCTGGAAGGTGGAAATTTGACCATATCTTGACAGGATAAGGCCAGATAGACTAAAATTGCCAGACATCCTACCCAATTTGTGCCCAAGGCATAATTTTGAGACCAAGCCATAGGATGACTCCATAAGCATGATCTGCATGATATATTGAGTGACTGAGAGAGTTTTCATCTCATTTGGGTCAGTGAAAGGAAGATTGAATAACTTTAGCACTTTTGACTAAAAAAAGGCAAGAACAGCTAAAATTTGGGACTTTTGAAATCCAAACCAAATTCTAAGCATACCACTGGGTTGCTGACATCAAGGGGAAGCTGTGGGATAAGTCTGGGGTCAAACAGGCCAAAAAGACATCCTACGCGTAGGATGTCTTCTTTGTGATTTTGGACTCTAAACAAAATTCTGAGCATACCACAGTGATCAGCACCTTAAGGAGAGTCTGTGGTTCAAATTTGGGGCAATTCTGAGCAGATAGACATCCTAAGCGTAGGATGTCTAAGGCATGATTTAGAGGCCAAATTCAAATTGTGGACATAGCAGGGTGTTGTATAGCCTTAGGCAAGCCTCCTAGGCAAATTTGGTCCAATTTGGAGTTTATTTGACTTGGGAATTCATCAGAACAGACATCAGGCTTCTGGAGCAGATTCTTAATCATTTGACCAACCTATAGGTGTCAGAATCAAAAAGTAAAAATAGTTGTGAGCTTAGCACATCAAGGGGAAGCTACAGTGCAAGTTTGAGCTGAAACATAGCAAAAAGACATCCTACGCGTAGGATGTCTCCAAAGTCATAAAGTGGTCAAAATTCTACTTTGGCCAAATAGGGAGTTTCTAAGTGTCTCAAAGATTCCATAACTTTTTTCAAAAGTGAATTTGGACCTTGTTTCGCCTATTTACCAAGCAAAGACAAGAATTGTCAGACATCCTACTCTTCGAGTGCACTAGAAGCTCTTGCAGCCTAAATCTTGACCTATTGGCATCCAAATTCTATTTTGAGCATACCATTGGGTTTCTGAGCACTAGGAGAATCTTGGGATCAAGTTTGGACAAAATCTGAGCAGTTAGATATCCTACGCGTAGGATGTCTCCAGCTTGATTTAGGACTCCAAACCAACCTATGAGCACACCACTGTGATCAGCACATCAAGGAGAAGTTGGGGTGAAAATTTCAAGTCATTCTGAGCAAAAAGACATCCTACGCGTAGGATGTCTCAAGGCCATTTTTAGGTCCAAATGAAATTCTGAGCATACCATTGTGTTGCTGGACTTAAGGGGAGTATCTGGACCAAATTTTGTTAAATTCTAGGCCAGTTTTAGGGTCCAACTGTAGTTTTGACCATACAAAAGTGTTCACACTGTCACAGAGATCCCAAATCTTCTTTCAAAATTAAATTTGGACTCATTTTGACCATTCTAAACTGCATTTCACTGTTTTGGCCATAACTTTCACAAACAGTATCGGATCGGAAAAGTTTTATATCAAAACGTAGCCTGAGAGCGGCTCTACAGATCTTAGAGCAAAACTTGAACTAAATGTATGCCTACGGCAACCATTTAGGTCAACTTTGAAAAAAAACGTTGTTTGAGGCCTCAAAATACATCCGCAAGCTAGGGGTGTCTGAAAGCGACAATTTGCGAGAATTGTGACGAAACGATTGTGGTTTTGGACATAGTTTCGACTTTTCCCTAACCAAAGCACTTGAACACAGTGGACTAAATCTACTTGAACCAAGCAAAAGCTCTTAAGCCCAAAAATCATGTCTACCCTAGATTCAAACGCAGCTTACACAAGCTTGGAGATCCCGACGATAGAGGAATATCCTCCCACAATGGATCTTCCAAACTTGCAATTGATGAAGACCCATCTTGTTGAGAGAGTTTGGATGATTGGTCATGAGAGTGAAGGACTATATAGATACATTGACGACAATGAGGTCAATCTTTATAGGTGCTCAGATCCATACCTAGAAGAGATAACGGATAACAAGCTCTTATATGTCTACACATACGGAGTCGACTGTCAATGGAGATCTATAGTTGTCGACAAGTATGGACGAGAATACAGAGTTGTAGAAAGCACAAATCCACAGACTGTACTAGAAAGAGGTGGATATTTGGTCAATGAAGGACCACAAATGCCTCCACCAAACACGAGAATTCCTATAGGAATTCCAAGAAGAGAGCCACTAGGATTCCCTTCAAGAGCGATAACGAGAGAAGAATTGGGAGAGTCTCTGGTTAGACTTGTAGACAATCGACGAGTTAGACCATCCCAAGTCCAGAAATGGGTAAACAGAAAATACTCCGGAGATAAAGATCCGAGAGATCACGTAGCGGCTTTTAGAAGAGTGATTAGAGCAGAGGAAGTTTCAGATTTTGCGACACAGTTTGCGGGATTTGGATTGACTCTAGAAGATGATGCAGCTACATGGTTCGACTCAGTAGAAAAATGGGATTTTGAGACCCTAGATGAGCTGTTTGAGGAGTTTATTGAAGAATTCTCGCCAAAAGGCATTGCTCACAACACGGTCTCACAAATCCATAGATTCAAACAGAAAGAGAATGCATCAGTACGCAAAGCATCATTACGGCTCAAGAGATATGTTAAGCTCTGTCCGAGAGCGGAATTACCTACGCAAGCACGACTGATGTTGATCTTTATCCAGGGAATGAGAGATGCGGGCCTTCAGAAGGATCTGCATATGATAAGGAGGATGACGCTAAACGAGTTGATCAAAGAATCTCTTTATCTAGTGGATAACTGTGAGGCATACAAAGAAAAGGACTTAAAGAGTCAAGGAGATGACACATCCTCTCAGCACAGTGTTTCACAAATAAGTGAGTCCATTGACAAGCCAACGGCACCTATTGATCGAGAAAAGCTTATCGACGACTTGGTCAAGGGGTTGATTCCTCTTGTAAGGTCTGATTCGGGAGAGCCGAAGTGGTGTGAAATTCTGAAGGATCTGCATATGATAAGGAGGATGACGCTAAACGAGTTGATCAAAGAATCTCTTTATCTAGTGGATAACTGTGAGGCATACAAAGAAAAGGACTTAAAGAGTCAAGGAGATGACACATCCTCTCAGCACAGTGTTTCACAAATAAGTGAGTCCATTGACAAGCCAACGGCACCTATTGATCGAGAAAAGCTTATCGACGACTTGGTCAAGGGGTTGATTCCTCTTGTAAGGTCTGATTCGGGAGAGCCGAAGTGGTGTGAAATTGAGAGAAAATGGACGAACCATACGGGGGAAGAGTGCTATTATAGCATGGAAAATGCTAGGGAGAGGTATGTACAACCTGTTCCAGAAGCACCTACTCCACCTAGATACATTACGAGGAATGCGCCAGGACCAATAGGAGTTTTAAGGCCACAGCTTTTCTTAGGACAACAACCTCCGCTGCCAGGTGCTAGAATGCCGATAGACATGAGATACATGCCAATGATGGAAGCATCAAATAAACCAACGCCAGTACCAGCTACAATGTGGTATAGCAACCAAAGTGAGTACTACCCTTCGGAGCAACAAAATGTGAGAGAAACACATGGAGTGGTGAGGCCGGTACAACCTCCACCTCTTGGGTTTCAGTCGAAAGAAAGAAGGTATGAAATGGACGAAAGGACTTTGCGATTCATTGCAAATAGCGGCTTATCTAGGTCAAAGCTTGCTTATAGCCAAGAGGAAATGCTAAAAGAATCTCCTCAACCAGAGACACATTGTCACAAAAGTCATGACAACCACTTGGTCAAACAATGTCCTCATACGGAGATCACTGAAGTAAATGCCTATTGTCTTGAGTGTGGCATCACTCACTTGATCCCCGATTGCCCGAAAAAACCAAACCAAATCAGGAAAATCATGACAAATGTATTAGGGATTGTTCAGCTACCTAGTAGCTCAGAAAATGAAAATGTTGTACCAGTGCAAGTGGTTACGAGAGCACAAGCTCAAAAGAAAGCTGATGAGAATCCAAAGACAAAGAACACGGAAAGTGACATGAGTCCAAAGACAGACGCACCTAGTCAGAAAACCAAGAGAAAACGAAATAGTTGGAAAGCTAGAAAGACTAGGATGAAAGCACGCAGGGAACGAGAGCAAAAATCCCTAGCTGAGAAGCTTACCGAAGCTGAGGAGAAGATAAAACAACATGAGGAAAAGGAGGCACCTTCTCTTACACAGATGGTTAAACCTCTAGAAGAACCATCCACGGATGAGAAACCGAGAAGTGCTAGTTTAGGAGGATCTGTGTTGGCAAAGAAGGTTAATGAGACATTAGATGCCCTCTTGAAAGCCTATGATGTGAGGCTCAAAAACAACCAAACCCAAGAACACAGGTGGATGACACATCCCTATGCGGAACTAGAAAAGCAAAGGTTTGAAATGTGCCGAAAAATGATTCAAACAGCCCAAGCTTTACTAGAACCACCAATTGCAAAACCTGAGGATGTGATCCATGTCATGCCTACACACGTAATCCCACCAAACCAAGAACTAAAAGAGCCAGATTCTAGTCATGAGCACAGACCAAACCTCAAAGACCCAGCATTAGAACCAAGGATAGTATTGAATACCACGGATAACTCTTCCGAGGGATTTCACCAAGCTATACCTGAGGATTGTAAAGAGATAGATGGTTTTGACGAATTGTGGAAACAAGTCAGAGAGGCCAATGAAGCCGATGACCTAAGAAGACGAGTAGACAAGATTGGTGATGAACGAGGAGTGTTTCTACCACCAATAGAGGAATTTGAGACTGGATCTCAAATGAATCTAGACGTGCAATCGTGTTGGGGCGACAAAGGATCTGTACAATCTATGGATAGTCAACCCCATTCGCTAAGAACACTACCGTCCTACATGGGAGAGTACGAGACCAAGTCAGATGTGGTTGCAGTCCCATCAAAGAGACTGTCTCCCAACAAGGCCATCGATTCAAAGGGGCTAATAGATATTCTATCTACCCCAGTCACCTGTACAATGATGTTAGCCGAGTTGCTCAGAATAAGACCAAATATGTGGGCTAATGTGGGTAAATGTCTAGAGAAATTTGGTGTAAAAACCCCAATGAATCAAATCGAGGAAGGCATCAAAGAGCTTGAAATGCCTCAACTAAATACTAGGCCAGTGCCATTAAACAAGGTAGGCAAGTATTACGAGGGAGAAAAGAGAAACACCACCCTTCCTGTGGAATTCAATAATGTAAAAACCATGGCAATCCTTGACAGTGGAGCTGGTGTGGCCATTGCAACCAAAGAGAATTGGAAAAAATGGGGAAAACCTGCCTTGATATCCACACGAATGCAGACGGACACAAGGAAAAGCCCCTAGGACTGCTAGAAAAAGTACTTGTTACTTCTTGTGGCATTGAATATGAACACACTTTTGTTGTTGTTGACTTTGGCAAGAAGAACAACTATGACATCATTCTGGGAAGACCATTCATGCGACAATTGAAAATGGTCCAAGATTCGGGTTATGACCATATATACCTGAGACATATGGAAACCATAACAAAGATAAACTTGAGGGACCATAGCTATAGGGATGTGACGAGAACACCGGTAGAGGAGTTTGATTCCGCCACAGTAGCAGGATCAGAACTTCCAGCTTGGTTAGGTAAGCCTAAAGACCTGTGGATGTGTGGAGCTTCACAATGTGGTAGCTTGAAACTTGAGAAATGTATCCTAGAGCGGGTTTTAGAGGATATGGACTATATCCCAGAACCATTTTCTGAAGAAGAGTTAGAGCCTTTTGGATGGGAACACATCTTGGCTACTCTGGACGTGTGCGCCGTGGAGGATGCTCCCACAACAAAGTTTTGTGATGAAAATGGCTATGATGTCGTTCCTTATTTTACAGTGAGTGTAATCCAGGAAAACGAAGAGAACCAGACATCAACAAGCTCTCGACATAAGGAGCAAACAAAGAAATGTGGAGAATCAAAAGATGAAGAAGACGACGAGTTCTATGACTCTGTAGAATACTTCGAGCTTCAAGAAGATCAACGACCCGGGAATCAATGTCATCGCTACATGAATAAAGTGCATCAAAAGTGGATTCCAAAGTCCTCCGTGAAGACACGACCACCACAAGCATCCTCATACATGGCTCCTAATAAGGATGCAAAGACTCGGCTAGGAGGAATACGACTAGAGCAACGAGCTAACAATGCTCTAATCAATGGGCTAGAAAAGTCCTCCAAGAAACTACCACCCACGAGCAAACAGACAGTAACTTTCCACTACCAGCCAAAAAATCAAGGGAAAGTACAAGAAGTGAACCTTGCTGAGGATAGTAGCGATAGTGATGAATCTTACGACATCCCCTATCATCAACTCAGGCCATCACTATCACCAACCCCTTCAACAACAACCATGACAGGTCAAAAGAAAAGGACAACAAGTCAAAGCCAAAAAGCTCGATAAATCTGGATACCAAAAAGCCAGATTGGCCAAAAACAGATATGGATCAAGAAGACAAAGATCTCTAATGACAAATCACAAGATCCAACACCAAAACAAAAACAAGGAAAGCGTGCACGAATGGGTAAGAATATCACAAAGTTGCAAGCTTTCACAACTCAGGTTTGGGCTCCAAAGAAGTTGCTTCAAGCACAAAAAAGTCAGGAATTCATTTGGATTCCAAAACAACCACAGTATCAACTTTCAAAGCCTGAATCCCGTCACCAACCAAGCGTACAAGGGCTGAAGCAAAGACCACTATCGACTCACACAACAAAAAGGTGGATCCCAAAGAAGTCTCTTCAAACACAAACGAAGCACGGGCAAGTATGGGTTCCCAAACGAGAGCCAGCAACAAAACAGCCAATAATCGCAAAGAAATGGGTCCCAAAGAAGAACAACAAAACTACTATCAGTGCATCGCCGCTTGCATTCTTACAATTCTTCCTACGATTACAGTGTTAGAAGAGAGCAAGTCGCTACAATCAAGCAACGATACAGGAGCTTCAAAAACCATTACATTGCTTAGAATAGGAAGCCTCGCCAACAAATGCCAATAAGCAAATTGCTTATACCCAAATCTTGCACAAGATAAATCTTTTCCATGCATTGACTGTGTATGCATAATAGGGCTACATTACAAGGCCTGCATAGGCACAACTTTTAATTGCCCAAGCACAACACATACCCTTTGCGATACCCTATCGTAAAGGATGACTCCAAATAGGAAGGGGGGAGGCATTCTGAATGCAAACCTAACATTATGACTATTAGAGGGCAATGTTTTGTGAGATGCATTGAATTTTTGCATTTTATTATAATAATTTTTTGACAAAATTTAAGAGTATATGCCCTCATAGTAGTGTTACATAGGAGTATGGGGACAAATTCCATATATGAGCCCCTAGGGACATGTGTATAGTGTACATAGCAGTTAGATTTCTATTTGAATGATTTTTCTTTTGTTAAGTTTTTTTTTAGCTTTTCTTTGTTTATTATTAAGAAAAAATTTAAAAAATCCATAATCCACATGAAGAAAAGAATGACGAGAGGCCTGAGCACTACAAAGAGAAGAAGGTACAGGGAAACGATGAAACTTCACGAAGTATGTCTCAGCAGCCACTACAACAGCCGAAGAACTTGTCACAAAGCAGTGTCAACATGCAACCGACAAGTCATAAAAGTCAGAATCGAGTGGCTAAGCCACAAAATGAGTGAGGTGTTAGTCCCAAAGCTTCAAGTAATATTCTCTGTGGTCTAAGCGTCTTAGCTATTCTAGGTACTGCTCAAGCTGGAAGAGTTCAGCATATTTACGTTGTGTCGCTCATGCTAGTATAGGTGAGCAAAAGAGTCGAAGTCTAAGTACTTACGTCTGGTGAAGTGAAGGAGAAGGTCCAAAAGACACTCACGTACTGCGCACAGTGAGATACAAGTGGAGAAACTTCTACATCGAAAACCCTTCTTGGAAAGGTGAAAGCTATTGAGACATCTTTTGATGTCACATGTGCTACATTTATTCCTCGAAACACCCATCATCTCCTTCTTTCACATTGCATGCTTTTGTTGACAAATTTCTCATATGCATATAGAGTGTCCCATAATTGGCACTTGCATCAGGCACTCTTTCCGTGTTTCACCCAAGCACTCACATTTCATGAACATGTACTTCACGTTCAACTGCTCAACTCCAATAAGAGCGTATACCAAAGGCATTTTTTTTCCACTGGGTTTTTTCCCTTTGGTCATCCAGGTTTTAGACCCTAATCTAAAGACACCTATCACCATCCTCTTGTACATATTCCTTCTACATCAACAATAAGGAAATGCTACTCAAATCAATTGACAAATGAATTGGAGCACCAATTTCAGATCATAGCATACTTCTCCTCAATGGCCTATCGTGTCATCTGTGTCCTCGATTGACATTATGTTGATCTAGGTAGTGTTTGCATGCACTTCATGGGTGTGTGAGTCGCTCCCGTCCAACAATACCAAAACAGCATTTCTTTCCATCCTGTAACCTGCACCAAAAATTAGGGTTATATTCCTTCCATAAGGTCATAGCCGAGCACAGAGTAGTCCATCAGCTCTTGGACAGACATTGTTTCTTTGGCGGCGAAGGTAGTCCCAAAACAACAATCACACCGGACCACCATGGTCGTCAGCTCGTGAAGAGACATCTACTAAGAGATGTCGAGAAATTTCAAGTTATAATCTGCTAGGGTTTACATGGCAAGCATTTCAAGATACCCCACTCTGCCAAAAGCTGCTAGAGACCATATAACTTCGAGCAAAAAAATTCTTGAAAGCTTGCCAAGTCCTTGGAGTAAGTGGCTTGGTAGCTATAGGCATCCACCACTGCATCTGAGAAAAACAACTGCTCAAAACAAATCTTGATCCTTCTATTGCAAGTGATCTTAATGGCTTATGCCCTATAAGACATGAGCGGTGAAGACGGGAGCGTGCCCGATGCGCGATGAAGTAGAGGTGGGAATGGCTAATAAGTCCGGGGTCAGAGCACAAAGCTACTTCCAATCACATTCCAGTAGTCTCTGGTTTGCTCTGTCTGCTCTTTTGTAGGACCGGTATGCTTTCAGAAAAGCACACGCCTGATGCTCTGATACAGCTGTCACAGGACGGGCACCACGTGCCATAGGAAAAGAACAGCCTAAACAGACTTTTAGCACTTCAATAACAACTGAACTGAAAGAGAGAGACGACATGCGACACGGAGTGGCGGAATTCCACCCCAAAGAGTATTGGCCCCAAACCTTGGCGCCCCTTTCGGTATATCTTTATATTGCATCATCAAAGTACAAGCCAGTACTCCATCCTCTGCACCTTCGTCCAAAAGCATGCCATAGAATGAGCCCATGGCCTCATATTTAAAGGCCCTATGCCCAAAAGCAGTTTACATGAAAAGCCTTCAAACTCAAAAGCATCTGGTCCAAAAGCGATGCCCAAAAGTTGCCAGTGTAAATCACGAAAATCCGTACAATTGCCACGTCAGCAGTTAGCGCAAAAGGCAGAAATCCGTACAGTCTGCCAAGTCATCATGTCAGTGCAAAATCCGGGTTTTCCGTACAATTGCCACGTCATCAAACCAACGCAGATTGCGGAGATCCGTACACTTTGTTGCCATGTCATCAGCTCCACGCAACGCTCTATGTGTGTGTGGGTCATGCTTTATTTATATGCCTTTATGTCACTTGGGCCCCATTGCACGGGGTCCCATAAGTTGGTAGGGCTTGTTCTTCTTAGGGTTTAGGCCCCTCAGCCGTGATCTAAAGGTTGGCTCTGCTGCTCAGTGACTTGACACGTCAGCAATTTGTGACAGTCCAAACAATTTTCAGCCCTCAAATGAGCTCAAGAAGACTAAATTTCAGCCTCGTTTCGACGCTCTGCATGAAGGCATATACAAGAGGGACCTCTCCTGAACGAGAGAAAACAGTACAAGTTAAAGATAGCCGCTATTGGCTACAAGTATATTAAATTTCAATCATGGCTCTAATGAGTAATATGCATTCTATGCATCAGAATAGTTTCTAGATGGAGAATAGACTTCGCCTCTCCGATTCATGTGCTTTGTAAGAATCAGCTCATCAATTAATAGAAAAATCTCCTAAAGGGGGGAAACCGGCCCACCCAGTGACGTGTCTATTGTGTTATCTTTTTCATCCCGAGTTGAATTTTAACTATACAATTAAATAGAACAAAAGTAATAAGTGCTGACTTCCGTTTCTGTGAAAGTGGTATCAAAGCGAGGTCCTCTCTTTTCCTTTTCCATAAGGAGAGGCGGTTCTTGGCAGAAATACACCCGTCATGGCATGACAAGAAGAAGTGCTTGACCGCCTAAGGAAACAGATGACAAAATTACAAGCTACTCTCTCCCTCAGCCCGAGGTACAGCAGATACTCAAGACTCTTGAAAAGGGGAAGTAAAGATGGTGGAAGAGCCACCTCATAATCTTCTAGAGTAGACTCAGGATGTACCTCAGACTGAAGCTCCAACACAGCCCCAAAGAGATCATGAAGTGTGAACTTCTCATCAACATAATGAAGATGCGACCTCCTCGCCCAACTTTTCTCCAATTTATTCATTTATGAAAAATTTGGAAATAATAATCTTTGAACAGGACCTACTGCTAGATCCAGAGAAACCTATTGATCAACCAAGGGAGGCAAGGGAACACAACTAGGATCCAAGAAATATCCATCGTAGAATTCCTATTCGTAAAGGTTCTAAAGCCATTTCCAAGAAGCGTTCTTGACGTAGCCTTTTCAAAAGGAAAGTTCTGAAGATGATAGAAGTTACGACGCGTTAGTATGTATCTTAAGGATACAGCTAGCAACTAGTGGCTCACGACGATCCTTGTAGGGCGCAAATCCAAAGATTGGGAAGACTTCAAAAAGCCAGAGGGAGCCACGAAAAGCAGACATCTTACTCCCTCACAACTCCAGGCTTATATGGAAGAAGGCAAGTGTTTCTCTTGTGGTGAGAAAGGCCATAGGAAACCAGATTGCAAGAAGGATTCTCCCCCTAGCTCCTAGCAGCCTTGCAAGAATAAGGGCCTCTAGTCGCTTTTCCCCCACAAAAATAGGGCAAAGAGGGCACATAGAGAGGGAGAAAAACTTGGCTTGCTGCCCACATCTCTTGTGCACAGTTCTAGCTCAATTTGGAATACACCCTGACTATGGAAGATTCCCTTCCGTTGCTCCCGTCACTTAGTCCTTTCTCACCAAACTTACCCAACAACTCCTTCGTGATGCTCTATGGATGGTCGAATACTTCTTCTCCATTCTCTCTATCACCCATCCGATGTGAAGTACTCGTTCTTGGTGGCCTACAGATATTCCCGTTTATAGTGCTCCCGTCATTTCTCTGAATAACGCACTTGGAATATCTGTACTCGGATGTCTCAAGCGAGAAAAATACTCTTATAGGGGGGATGTCACAAACTGCTGACGTGTTAAGTCACTGAAGAACGGAGCCAACCTTCAGATCTCGGCGGAGGGGCCCAAACCCTAAGAAGAAGAAGAAGAAGAAGCCGAAGCAGCAGAAGGAGTTTTACCAACTTGCAAAGTCTTGCCGAGTGGCCTATTTTTAAAGAGAAGTTCCCGCCAACTTATGGGACCCTGTCCGATGGGGCCAAAGTGACCCAAAGACATTAAAGTAAAGCAGCCCACACACACACTCAATTGTGTGGCGAGTTGATGACGTGGCAGCAGTACGGAGTCCTGGATTTTGCGCTCACAAAGCTGTACAGATTTCTGGATTTACGCTTGCATGCTGATGTGACAGACCTATATAGATTTCCATATTTTACACTGATTGATGACGTGGTAGAGCTGTACGGATTTCTACTTTTGTGATGGCAGCTTTTGGGCATCTGCTTTTGAAACAAATGCTTTTAAGTTTATAGCTTTTCATGTAAACTGCTTTTCATAGGAAGGGTCTTTAAATATGAGCCGAGGGCTCATTCTCTGACATGCTCCGCGTGAGGTGCAGAGGATGGAGTACCGATGATGTACTGAGTTCAAGCAATATAAAGAAACACCGAAATGGGAACCAAGGTTTGGGCCAGTGCTCTCTGGGGTGGAACTCCGCCACTCCCGTCTCGTATGTCGTGCGTCTCTTTCAGTTAGTTGTTATTTGACGTGCTTAAAGTTGTTCAATCTGTTATTTTCCGTTGGCACGTGGAGTCGGTCTTGTGCTTTAGAGCTTTTCCGTTGGCACGTGGTATCAGAGCTTTAGGTATGTGCTTTTTTGAAAGCATACCAGTCCCACCAAAGAGTAGACGTAGCAAACCGGCGCTTCCAAAGTCAATTGGAATTTTATTTGAAGAATCTTCGTGCTCGGACCTCGGACTTGTTAGGCACTCCCACCCTTCATCTCACATCGGGCGCGCTTGCGTCTTCATCGCTCTGTCTTACAAGGCATAAGCCATAAAGATCACTTGCAAGAGAAGGATCCAAGATTTGTTTCGAGCTGTTATTTTTCTCATATGCAATGCCGTGCAGTGGTGGAAGTTTATAGCTACCAAGCCGTACACTCCAAGGACTTGGCAAGCTTTTAACAAAAACAAATTTTGCCTGAAATTACATGCCTTTAGACATCTTCCTTTGGATTGCAGCTTCTGGCATAGTGGGATATCCTGAAATGCTTGCCATAGAAACCCTAGCGGATTAAACTTGAAATTTCTTGACATCTCTCAAAAAGTCTCTTCTCGAGTTGATAACCTTGGAGACCCTGTGTGATTGCTATGGCTTGGGACTACCATCGCCGCCAGAGGAACATTGTTTGTCCAAGAGTTAATGGACCATGCTGTGGTCGGCTACAACCTTATGGAAGGAACCTAACCCTAATTTTTGGTGCAGGTTTCAAGGTGTAAAGTCAATCGACTTTTCGAGCTCGATTGATGTCGAAATTGCTCGATTGATGTTTGAGTTCTGTTTGAGAACTCGTTTGGTGATCGTGTTTGGAATTTGTTTGAAATGGATGGTATCTGTTTTAAACCTGTCTCGATGCCTTGAATTGTTTGACTTTGGTTTCAATACTGGTTTCATTGCTTGGTAATTTACTCCCAGGTGGAGCAGTGAGAAATGTTGTTTTGGTATTGTCTAAACCTCGGAACGACGCACACGCAATGTCTGGGGAGCGCTTCGTTGTATGCTGGAAAACCTCCAAACGGCGCAGACGGGATGTCTGGGGAGCGTTTGGTGGTATGCTTCAACCTCCAAGCGACGCAGGCTACGGTCTGGGGAGCGTTTGGTTGTACCAGTCCTCTGAACTCATGGCCTAAACCTTTTTAGGTTATTTGCGGGGGAAGTGACGAGGTAGTCGTTGAGTAGCTTCATACCGTAGACCGTCTATCTCGGGGGAGTGCTTTGCGGCGCTGTTCATTGTGTCTTGTAACATGCATATGTGAGCATTCATGTTCCATTGTGATGTGCCAATCACTGAATATTCCTTATTTAATGAGATACTTCCGGAAAGCCAACGACCCAAGATATCACGAGTTCCAATCTAGAATGAGACTCCTTATTGGATGAGATACTTCTGGGAAACCAACGGTCTAGGATATCAAGAGCTCCAATCTAGAATGAGACTCCTTATTAGATGAGATTCTTCTGGGAAGCCAACAACCCAGGAAATCCATAGCTCCGATTTGGAATTAGAGAACTAATTGTCCCTCATGTCCCTCAGAATTACCCTCGGAAATTTTTGAGCTAACTTGAGTTGTTTTGCAGATATGTTGTAACTGCAGACGATTACTTTCTTTGAAGAAGGGGGGATGTCACAAATTGCTACATGTCAAGTCACTGAAGAACGGACCAACCTTCAGATCCTGGCATAGGGGCCTGAACCCTAAGAAGAAGAAGCAGAAGAAGCTGAAGCAGTAGAAGGAGTTTTACCAACTTGCAAAGTTGGTAAAGAGAAGTTCCTGCCAACTTATGGGACCACGTCCAATGGGACCCAAGTGACCCAAAGACATTAAAGTAAAGCAGCCCACACACACACTCAATTGTGTGGCGAGTTGATGACGTGGCAGTAGTACGGAGTCTCAGATTTTGCGCTGACAGAGCTGTACGGATTTCTAGATTTTACGCTCGCATGTTGACGTGGCAGACCTGTACAGATTTCCGTGTGTTACACTGACTAATGACGTGGCAGAGCTGTACGGATTTCTACTGTTGTGTTGGCAGCTTTTGGGCATCTACTTTTGAACCAGATGCTTTTGAGTTTATAGATTTTCATGTAAACTGCTTTTCATAGGCAAGGGCCTTTATATATGAGCCAAGGGCTCATTCTCTGACATGCTCCGTGTGAGGTGCAGAGGATGGAGTATCGGTGATGTACTAAGTTCAAGAAATATAAAGAAATACCGAAAGGGGACCAAGGCGCTGCCACTCCCGTCTCGTGTGTCGTGCATCTCTTTCGGTTCAGTTGTTATTTGACGTGCTTAAAGTTGTTCAATCTGTTCTTTTCCGTTGGCACGTGGAGTCGATCTCGTGACAGTGGTATCAGGCTTCAGGCATTTGCTACATACCGATCCCACAAAAGAGCAGACAGAGCACACCGGCGCTTCCAAAGTCTATAGGAATTTTATTTGAAGAATCTTTGTGCCCCGACCCCGGACTTATTAGGCACTCCCACCCTTAATTCATCGCGCATCCAGTGCGCTCGCGTCTTCATCGCTCTGTCTTACAGGGCATAAGCCATAAAGATCACTTGCAAGAGAAGGATCCAAGATTTGTTTCGAGCTGCTGCTTTTCTCAGATGCAACGCCATGCAGTGGTGGAAGTTTATAGCTACCAAGGCGTACACTCCAAGGCCTTGGCAAGCTTTTAAGAAAAACAAATTTTGCCCGAAGTTACATGCCTTCAGACATCTTCCTTCGGATTTGCAGCTTCTAGCAGAGTGGGATATCCTTAAATGCTTGCCACAGAAACCCTAGCGGATTAAAATTGAAATTTCTTGACATCTCTCAACAAGTGTCTCTTCTCGAGTTGATAACCTTGGAGACCCTGTGTGATTGCTATGGCTTGGGACTATCATCGCCACCAGAGGAACATTGTTTGTCCAAGAGTTGATGGACCATGCTGTGGTCGGCTACGACCTTATGGAAGGAACCTAACCCTTATTTTTGGTCCAGGTTTCAATAGACTTTTCGAGCTCGATTGGTGTCGAAATTGCTCGATTGATATTTGAGTTCTGTTTGAGAACTTGTTTGGTGATCCTATTTGGAACTTGTTTCAAATGGATGGTATCTGTTTTAAACCTGTCTATGTGACAATTTGAATTGTTTGACTCTGGTTCCAATTTTGGTTTCATTGCTTGGTAATTTACTCCCATGTGGAGCAGTGAGAAAGGTTGTTTTCGTATTGTCTGAACCTCGGAACGACGCACACACAATGTCTGGTGAGCACTTCATTGTATGCTGAAAAAAAGTTCCAAAAACTGAGGAGTATCTGCTAGGTCCTCCTCCATCCACTTCGCATCCAATGCAGGATAGTTCTTGAACTTAACCAAGAACCGCCTAATCACTTTACCTTTTATCTTTCTGTCTTTGTGTGCCAATATCTGTTCTGGAACGAGTATCTCCTCGCTTTCCTCCACTTCGGTTTGCTCATCTGACTCCCCATCATCGGGCACATCGCCTTTAAAAGGCTTCAATAAACTCACATGAAAAGCATTGTGAATCTTTCAAGTATCGGGCAGCTTCAGTCTAAAGTAGACATCATTTATCTTTTCTTTTATCTGGAAAGGGCCATAATACCTCATGCTAAGCTTTGGAAAAAGCCGCTCCTTTCCCTTTTTCTTTCTTAGGCATGCCTTCTCAAAATGTAACAGCACCCAATCGTCTTCCTTTAATTTCAAATCGCGACGGTGTCGATCTGTTGCCTTCTTGTCTCGTTCCAGAGATTTAGCAAAAGCCTCTCGGACATTGGCAAAAGCAGTGCCCAAGTCCCTCGTGTACTGATCGGCTTCAAAAAATCTTAGCTTTCGTGATAAGGAAGGGTGGAACCTTCGGAGCACCTTCAATGATCTTAAATGGCGCCTTCCCCGTCGAAGAGTGGATCGTGTTATTGTAAGCAAAGTCCACCAAGAGCAAAAAAAATTCCCATTGAGTCTTCTGATCAGAAATGTAAGACTTCAATAAATCCAGTACGACTGAATTTGCAATCTCAGATTGCCCATTTGTTTGCGGGTGGAAAGATGACGAGATCCGCAACCATGTGCCAATGTTCTCCCAAATAGCCTTCCAAAAAAAACTCGTGAATCGGGGATCTCTGTCAGAGATAAATGTCTTAGGCTTGCATGTAATCTCAAAATCTGTGCAATGAATAGTCTCGCTAACTAATCCGGGTTGACTGTTTTCTTCACTTGAATGAAGTGAGCTTGCTTGCTAAATCTGTCGTCGATGACAGTCCAAATGCCATCATGCCCACTCTATGTCTTCAGAGATCAAAAATGAAATCCATAGCAATACTTTCCCACGGGCGGGTGGGAATGGGTAAAGGCTGTAACAATCCCTATGCTTTATGCCTGTCAAACTTGACATTTTGGAATACCAAGCAGCTGCGTACAAAGTCGTCCACATCTTTCTTGAGTCTCGGCCAAAAGAAGTAACGCTCCACACCTTTCAAGGTGGTGTCGATGCCGCGGTGACCCATAAAAGGCGGACAATGGCACTCAGTCAAAACCTTTCCCTCAACGGCTGTGTAATGCACAACATCGTTTTCTTCATCAAGTACCTCCCCATTCTATATTCGAGTGAATAAATCCGAAAAATCCAGATTTGTGGTGTACTGATCAACCATGTCCTTGAAGCTCCGATGATGAATTGCGAAAGTAGCCAAGACTAGCGGCTTTCGAGACAAAGCATCTGCCACCAAGTTCTTCTGTCCTTGAACATGGACAATCTGGCAACGAAACTATGACAAGATGTTAGCCCACCGCATCTGCTTTTCCGAAAGCTGCTTCTGTGACAAGAAGTAGCATAAATTCTGATGATCAGTAAAGACCGTGAAATCGGCTCCGAGTAGGTGATGTCGCCATTGAGTAAGAGCATGGATCACTGCCAGTAGCTCTTTCTCATAAATCTGTGCTGTCAATTCTGGCGTTGAAAACAATCAGCTTTCATAGACAATCACATGGCTTTCTTGCATTAAGACCGCTCCCAGACTACAACCACAAGCATCACAATATACTTCAAATGACTTTTGCAAATCAAGCAAAGTCAATACTGGTCCAGTAGTCAATTTCTCTTTTAGTGTCCAAAAGGTAGTCAAATCTGTTGGTCCCCATGAGAAAGGGACTCCTTTCTGTGTCAGAATGTGCAAAGGGGAAGCTGCCTTTGCAAAATTTCGAATGAACCGCCGATAGTAAGAACACAAGCCCAAGAAGCTTCTAACTTCATGAACATTCTTCAAATCGGGCCAATCACGTATAGTCTCAATCTTGGCCGGGTCCATCTTCACTCCTGCTACTGAGATGATGTGTCCCAAAAAGTGTATCTCCGGCAAGAAAAATTCACTCTTTTTGGCATTGATAATTGTGATCTCGCAATGCCTGAAAGACCTCTAGCAGATGGTGTCTATGTTCTGCTTCATCCTTGGAGAAGACTGTCACGTGACAGATCCCAACCCTATGTGTCCGTGGACAAGCTACACCATAGCAGGGTTCCCGTCAGTTCAGTCAGTCTAGATTAGCAAGGATCTGGCACTTTTGTGAGTCTATTTGTAGACCGTGCATGCCCAGTCACTTAGCATAGATGCATATCCTCCGGTTGCACACAGCATGATCATAGGAATTCCCATCAGAATCCATTAGCATCAATTAGGGGAATTTTCCAGTGCATTTAGCCTATTTTACTATTTTTGGTTATTTTCACTTATTATTTTTAAGTGACTTTCCAACAAAAGTAGGTAGGGCAATTTTGCTAAGTTAATATATAAGCAAACCCAAGTTAGCACTTTCTTGCAGAAGAGGCAGCAGAGCTTCCCGCTCAACACGCAACTTCCAGCAGTACCCCCCAGACCCTCTAGCGTTTTTGACTTCCCATCCCTCGCCTGCTCCATCAGAGTCCTGGCGTTTTTGGGATACAGATATCAGCCAGCGTTTTGCTTTCACAGTGACCGCCGGCAGTAGCAGATTCTCAGCGTTTCCTCTCTTGCATCCTCGCCCTCAACATCAGCCTTGTAGCGTTTTTGTTGCCTTCATCAGTACTAGAGCCCTATGGCGATTTCAGCCCATGCTTGATCGTCATCAACCCCCAAGTCACCTAGCGGTTGCAAATTCACCTAGTCTGCAGCAAAAGGACCCCTTGGCATCAGCGTTTTTGCAGCATTATTCCAGCGTTTTCAGCCTTGACAAAAAAGCAGATTTCAGCCATTGAAAAACGCAGATTTCAGCCATTGACAAACGCAGATTCTCAGCAGAGGAACAGTAGCAGATCAGCCCCCATTCAGTTGCAGAAGTCCCCCCAAGTTTAGCCAAGAAAATGCAGCCAAAACAGTCATTTTCAGCCACCGAAACAGTCCCCGAATTCAGCGATTAGAAGATCCCAGATTTCAGCCATCAAGTCGTCGTCGTCACCACCTTCGTCGTCATCAACATGGCATTACTCAAGGAAAAGAACCACAAGAATTTTTTTGCTTGTTGCGATCGCACGAACCCAAGTTTACTTGGGAGTGGCGATTCCTAATCGTGTTTTGTTGAAGCGTGACAGGAATCCCAAGAAAGAAGGGCTTGTCCAACCTCCCCTTGTGTCTCTTTTCACTCGTTGAGAGCGGACCGTGCACTTAGCAGCCGGCCAATCGACGTGAGGTGGGAAAAATCAACCTTGGTGTGAGCGCAAGGTCGCCAGGGGTGCACCCGCAGAAAAGGGAAGAACACGGGTGAAGAGAAGATCCTTCTCCAACGCGATTCGCAAGCGAAAGAAACCCTCAAGAACCCAAGACCCTCATGACTCAAGAACCTCAAGAACCCAAGATTCTCACGAATCAAGGAGGCACTGACGATTTCACGCCCCTCTCTTTTAGTTGGGCTGATTTCCGAGACAAGCTCAAGGCGCGGTTTATGCCACCTCAGTACCTCGCACAATTGAAAGACGATTGGCGCGCTCTCAAGCAAAATGATATGCCGGTTATGTCTTTTTCTAATCGTGTTTTGCAGCTAGGTACCCAATTACCCATGTCGGATGAAGAGCGCAAAGAGGCTTTTCTCTTTGAATTGGACGAGTATATCAAGTACGATGTCGAGGTACTCGATCCAATCGATCTCAACAAGGCGGTAGCGATTGCTCTCGCACAAGAAATGAAGCACAACAAGGGAAAGCCTAAGGAGAACAAGACTTCCACAAGCACCTTGCAGACTCCTCAGAATGGTAAGCACGGTAAGAATGGTAAGAATGGTAACTCTTCTAACCAATCTACCAACAGTATCTCATCAAAGAATTCTTCCAATGAATCTAAGGGTAAGGCTAACACAATTGCTAAACCTAAGCTTACTCCAGATGAAAAGGTAGCACAAGGAATTGTAGGAGGATACATCACGTCGGAAGAACAAAGCACTTATTCTAAAGAAGGTCGTTGTTTTCATTGTCACATTAAGGGTCACATAAAAAGAACATGTCCTAAGCTTGAATCGAATGAATCTAAAGAACCCACAGCACCCACTACATCTGTCAATGCAATGAATGATAACACGATTGTGCCCAGAGTTTCTTAGGACCCTCCCATTGATGATTCTCTCATTAAATGTTATGGTCGTACGTCGGGGCACCGTTTTGTCATATTGTTTGACCCAGGTAGTATGCATGATGTGATCAGTTCCTCTCTTGTTGAGAGAGCCCGCCTCGAAGTTAGTCCGAGATCTCCTATCGAGGTCTCTGGCTTTCGTCCCAGTATGGACGCTCTCATCACGGAGGAGTGCCTTGATGTGCTGTTTGCAATTCAACAGACTGCCTTCACTAGAAGATTTGTTGTTTCTCCTCTCTCAGGATGTGATATGATTTTAGGCATTAAGTGGTTTCGTGAGACTGATGCTGTCATAAAATTTGCGGCTAACACTATAACTCTCAGTGCCGACAGTGATTCTCCTACTGTCTTTCATGGAGTGGATACTTCTCCTTCTCCATCTCTCATTGCTAATATGCAGGACAAGGTTGAAAGGATTCGAGATAAGGAGACTCTCTCAGTCTCTTTTTCTCCACAGCATGACACACAGAACTTGCATGATTATGAGAGCATGATGATTTGAATGATAATGATTTGCATGATGATTTGGATGAAAAAGACAAGCATGATGAATTGCATGAAGATGATGTGATTGTTCCCAAGGATGATGTGTTAGTGGATGCTTTTTCTAGCAAAGCTAACCTCGTTGCAGATTCGATCAATCACGAAGGATCGATCTTGGCTCTCGAGCCTAGGTCCCAAGAACCCCTTCAGGAGGAACCGATCTTGACTCTCGAGCCTTGGTCAAAAGAACCCTCACAAGAAGTATTATGTGTTCACATGATTGATACGCACGCATTGTTCGAGTGTTTCATTCGTGAAGGTTTCCTGTATTTTAGTCAACATCGTTATGTGATCCCTTTTCCTAGGCATGACATATTGCATATTGAGCACGTTTCTCTCATGGATGAGCACGAATGTATGCGGATTGTTCATGAAAAGCTGAAAAGGTTCTATGTAAGGAAGTCACATTCCATGTCACTTCCTCGGCATGACACAGTTTCTGAACGAGCACATGATTGTATGAGCACCAAGCATGGGCATTTCCATTGTGATTTGCCACAGTTGATTGATTTCGATCAAACAGAAAAGATTCGAGCGCATTGTTTGCATGTGTTTGATGAACGGGTTGTCACTCCGTCTCTATGTTCATCTACATTGCATACACAGTCTTTAGAGAAGACAAGATTTTTTTCCTTCACTTTACATGGAATGGGTATGTGCATGGTTTTGTGTTGAAGATGGTTTCAGGATTTTTCAGCCATGGAGATTCTTGAAGACGAAAGAAGCAGGATACTCGACGAAGTTGACGCATCGAAGGATGCCACAGGAGACTTTGTGTCGCTTTCGGCGCGGCCCAAAGAAGCAAGCGTTGCAGACCTTTATGAAGTTCAAGTACCGCTCGACCCACACAGCAGAGTGGGCCGGCGAAGAGTCCCTTCCAGGATTCCGGATGTTGTTGGCGATCTCCCTCGACACCATACAGTTCGGTACCAGTACCTCACTTTGAAAAGGAGGGGATGTCACGTGACACATCCCAACCCTATGTGTCCGTGGACAAGCTACACCACAGCAGGGTTTAGTCAGTCAAGTCAGTTTAGATTAGTAGTGATCTGGCACTTTTGTGAGTCTATTCGTAGACCGTGCATGCCCAGTCACTTAGCATAGATGCATATCCTCCGGTTGCACACAGCATGATCATCGGAATTCCCATCAGAATCCATTAGCATCAGTTAGGGGAATTTTCTAGTGCATTTAGCCTATTTTCCTATTTTTGGTTATTTTCACTTATTATTTTTTAAGTGACTTTCCAACAAAAGTAGGTAGGGCAATTTTGCTAAGTTAATATATAAGCAAACCCAAGTTAGCAGTTTCTAGCAGAAGAGGCAGCAGGAGCTTCCCGCTCAACAGGCAACTTCTCAGCAGTACCCCCCATCGCCATACCACCCATTACCTGGCGTTTTTCTCCCCTTCCATCAAGACCATTGCCTAGCGTTTTCCCCTTAGCCTCAACCGCACCATTAGCGTTTGACTTCATGACCCAAATCAGCCATTAGCGTTTTGCTAACGCCAAACATGCTGAGATTTTCCAGCATTTTCAGCCAGGTACTAACGCCAGCAGATCTGCAAACATTCAGCGTTTTGGATCAGCAGCCCAACGTTTTTTATCAGCAAATTCAGCATTGAAAACAGAGATCTTCAGCCTATGCAAGAAAAGCAGATCAGCCCCCAGTTGGTTGCAAAAGTCCCCCCAAGTTTAGCCCAAGAAAACGCAGCCAAAACAGTTTTTCAGCCACCAAAACAGTCCCCGAATTCAGCGATTAGAAGCCTACAGATTTCAGCCATCGAGTCGTCGTCGTCATCACCGTCGCCGTCATCGGCATAGTCCAACTTGCATCTTTCCATTGCATACGCATTGTACACCTTTGTGCAATCAAAGAATAGACCACTCTCGCCGACGAGAGTGGGACCTTCGGAGGAGGGTTTTACAACCTCTCGGGTGTCGTATCTCTTCTCTCTCCTTCTGTAACAAACTTGGACACTCCAAGTCAAGAATCAACCGTGACAGCACTAAATAACCACTTCAAAACAATTCACAGATCACAATAGATTTGCACTGGCCCGGCGGAGTTCCGTGCCTAGAGACATTGGCCCCAAAGACTGGCGCCCCTTTCGGTATTTCTTTTTGTATTAATCAATCATCAAAGTACAAGAGAGCGGTTAGGGTTTCACTCTCAGACTCTGCGTCCAGATGCTCTGAGAAGTGAGGCCCTCACCACTAATTTAAAGGTTACAAGGGATGCCCAAAAGCAGAGCCCCAAAAGCTTTTAAAATGAAAAGCATCAGTTCTCTCTCTCTCTTGAGAGTCTTTTCTCTTTTTTTTTATAAAAAAAAGCAAAAGCAAAATTCGCGTCGCTCATTATTTTCCAAAAAAAAAAAAATTAATAATCCGCCTCCGCGATTTCCGGAATTTAGGGTTTTTGGCAAAAATTAGGGTTTGCAAGAATTTTAGGGTTTCTGGCAGAAATTAGGGTTTCTGCTGTCCGCCACGTCATCACTTTGTGACATACCCCCCTCTTGAAAGCATTGTAATCGACCGCGATTACGCCTGCAAAACCGACAAAAGCCATAAACCGTCTTAGCAGACACTGACTGTTAGTACCTACGTACTAGGAACGCACATCTAGCACATGTACAAAATCGACAGTCACATCACACGACATCACAGGACATCACAGGACATCACATGACATTCAACATTCATTCGGATCTTAGACCATGATTTATCGGCAATGTAGGTAGCAATCACATCTAGGTCCAATCGGGACCTCATCGATGTCCGATTGACTAACCCCTATTGCAACCATGTCTATTCGAGATCAATCAGACCAAAATGCTGCAGTCATTTCGGCTATCAGTTCCTGCACTCACAAGAAGTCAAGAACAAATCAGTATCATAATCAGGAATTCCATTCATAAAGTCATCCAGCAGAATACTGTCAACTCTCAGTATCCCTGAAGCTCAAAGAGACATCAGTGACTTCAATATCAAAATCGAGGCATCTGTTGACAAAGGAGCGGAGTAACTCCCCTCTTGTGCATCCCACTGCACCAGATCTTCGGCCAAGCTGAGTTTCTAGGTTCCGTTTGGAGTAGACTATGCTAAACCAAAACATCGAGGTAAAGTTTCACAATCCGAGGAGTATCTGCTAGGTCCTCCTCCTCCATCCACTTCGCATCAAATGCAGGAAAGTTCTTGAACTTAACCAAGAACCCGCCTTCGGACATTACCCTTCTTCGTATCAATATGTGCCAAAATCTGTTCAGGAACAAGGATCTCCTCGTTTTCTTCCACTTTGGGTTGCTCATCAGGCTCCCCATCATCAGGCACATCACCCTTAACAGGTTTCAAGAGACTCACATGCAATGCATTGTGAATCCTCCAAGTATCTGGCAGTTCCAATCGGAAGGAGACATCATTTATCTTGTCAGTAATCTGGAAAGGTCCATAGTATCACATACTAAGCTTTGGAAAAAGCCTCTCCTTTCCCTGTTTCTTTCTTAGGCGTGCCTTCTCAAAAGTAAGAGCACCCAATCATCCTCCTTCAGTTTCCAGTCGCGACGATGGCAATCCGCTGCCTTTTTCTGTCGTTCTTGAGACTTCTGTAAAGTCTCGCAAACCTTGGCAAAATCCGTATCCAAATCTCGCGAATATTCATCCGCTTCAAATTTCTAATCTTTCGTGCTCAGGAAGGATGGAACCTTCGCAGCAGTTTCAACAATCTCTCATGGCATCTTCTCCGTCGAAGAGTGTATCGTGTTATTGTAGGCAAATTCCACCAAAGGTAAGTTCTTTTCCCATTGAGTCTTCTGATGCGAGATACAAGACTTCAATAAATCTAAAATCACTGAATTGGCAATCTCAGATTGCCCGTCAGTCTGCAAGTGAAACGATGACGAGAACTGCAACCGCGTGCCAATGTTCTCCCAAATTGCCTTCCAAAACAAACTCATAAATCTGGGGTCTCTGTCGGAGACAATCGTCTCAGGCGTGCCATGTAATCGGAAAATCATCGTGATCATTCTGTATTCTCGGGAGATAAAAAAAAATGAAATCCATTTCAATATTTTCCCAGGGGCGGGTGGGTATGGGTAAAGGCTGTAACAATCCCTGTGCCTTATGCCTGTCAAACTTGACCTTCTAGCATACCAAGCAACTGCGCACAAACTCTTCCACATCCTTCTTCAGTCTCCGCCAAAAGAAATCTCTCTCTACCCCTTTCATGGTGGTAGCAATGCTGCGGTGACCCGTAAAAGGTGGACAGTGGCAATCAGTCATAACCTTTTCCCTCAACGGCTGTGTAACGCACAACAAAGTCTTTTTCATAAAGTAGCCTTCCCGAAGGGAGTATCCAGCTACTGTCTCCCCATCCCGTATCCGTGTGAAAATATCTGCAAAATCTGTATCTGTGGCACACTGATCGACCATATCCTCGAAGCTCCTATGATGTAGCGCGGAAATAGCCAGAACCAACGGTTTCCGAGACAAAGCATCTGCCACCACATTCTTCTGACCCTGCACATGGACAATCTGGAAGTGAAACTGTGACAAGATGTTCGCCCACCGCATCTGCTTTTCCGAAAGCTGCTTCTGTGACAAGAAGTAGCGCAAACTCTGATGGTCTGTAAAGACAATGAAATCCGCTCCGAGTAGGTAATGCCGCCACTGAGTAAGAGCGTGGATAACCGCCAAAAGCTCTTTCCCATAGATCTGTGCTGTCATCTCCGGCCTAGAGAACAAACGGCTCTCGTAAGCTATGACATGGCCTTCTTGCATCAAAACCGTACCCAGACTACGACCACAAGTATCACAAAATACTTCAAATGACTTTTGCAAGTCCGGCAAAGTCAAAATAGGTCCCGTAGTCAATTTCTCTTTCAATGTCCGAAAGGCAGTCACCTCTGTGGGTCCCCACGAAAAAGGTACTCCTTTCTATGTCTAGGTATGCAAAGGGGAAGCAACCTCTGCAAACTTTCGTATGAACCGCCTGTAGTACGAACACAGTCCCAAGAAGCTTCTAGCTTCATGGACATTCCTCAAATCGGGCCAATCACGGATAGTCTCTATCTTGGCCGGGTTCATTTGCACTCCTGCTGTTGACACAATGTGTCCCAAAAAATGTATCTCCGGTAGGAAAAATTCACTTTTCTTAGCATTAATCACTAATGTGTGATCTCGTAATGCCTGAAAGACTTGAAGCAGATGATCTCTGTGTTCTGCCTCATTCTTGGAGAAAACAATGATGTCGTCAAAGAAAGTGCCAACAAATAGCCTGTACTCTCGAAAAATCCTGTCCATCATCCGGTTAAATGTCGCAGGAGCATTGGTTAAGCCAAAAGGCATCACCAAAAACTCAAATAACCCAAAAGTCGTCCGAAAAGCTGTCTTGTAGACATCTCCTGGTGCTATCCTGATCTGATGATATCCACTCTTCAAGTCAATCCTGCTAAAGCACGAGGATCCCTGTAACCTGTCGAGTATATCATCGATCCTAGGAATCAGAAATCTGTTCTTGATGGTGATTTCGTTGAGAGTGCTATAATCGATGCACATTCTCCAAGATCTGTCTTTCTTCAAAACCAACAACACTGGAGAGCAATACGGTGAAGTACTAAGCTGGACAAGACCCTTTTCTAAGAGGTCTTTCACTGAGTTCATAATCTTTTCATTCTGTACTCGGCTCACACGATAAGGTGGCCGATTCGGTGGCGTGCTTCCAGATATCAGATCAATGGTATGATCTTCAGGCCCTCTCAAAAGCAATCGGCATGAGCGTGGAGAAAAAAAATCTTGGCGTTCTTTTCTTCAGGTCAAAACATATTCAACCTTTATCCATCGTTCAGTTCTCCCAAAAGAATGAGTAAGAAAACTGAAGTTCATCAAGTACAATCTCTAAGCCCTTCATTTATCAAAGTCGCTTTCTCGGCCCGGTAGTCAACCACGGCGTAGTTCTTGTGGTACCAAGGGATCCCGAGTAGAACGTCACTCACGTGCCCTGAACACCCCTGTCATTGCAAACGAAGTTTGCCAATGCTCGGTGTAATGGCAACATCCCATCCGGGTGCCAGTCGAACTACCTCCGCCTGTGGCGTCAGTCTGTCGGGCGCAGTTCCAAATCGAGCCGCCAATTCCAAGTGAAAAGAAGTTGGCCTTGGCTCCTTCAAAAGAGCTTCCTGATCCTTCACTTTGCCCCAAAAAAAAACGGCAAAGTTTGTACTTTCATTCATTTGATTCGGTGCAAGTCCCACGCCATGTGGCACCAGTTCTCCTTTTCTATCTGCCTTTTCTGCCACATTCCTCAGCTGCTCTCGAACTCTCAGACCTGTCGTCGTCTTTATCATTCTGTTCTTTCTGTGCCTTATCAGGGCACTTTGCGGAAATACGTCCATGTTTCCCGCATCCAAAGCACTTCCCCTCTCTGATGAAGCGAGCTCTCTCCTCAGGAGTAAGCTTGGGTCGTGCATCCTTTTTTTTCTCTGGGTTGCTCTTTTTTATTCTACTTTCATTCCCAGAAGTCTGTTCGGCTCGTTGTGTCATGGCCTTATCTGTGGGGTAGGTCAGACTGCCAGAGTGAATGGCAAAGCCCCGCTTCGCATGACTCATCGACTCCTGAATAGAAGCTGACTTCTGTTCCAAGCAGTGGTCTCGGATCTCCCCCAGGTAAACCGCTCAATCTGTTCTCTGAAAGAGATCTTCTTGAATGAAGAGGCGGGTAGAAAAGAGCTCCAGAATCTTTCACAATAAGAATTCACTGTATCGCTCTTGGTCATCCAGAGATGGTTCCAAGCAGCTCGTATATCTCGCTCAAACTCTTGAGTCAACCAAGAAGAAATAAAAAGCCTCTTGAATTTCAGCCATGTAACTGGCACAGTCTTGCTTAATAGAAGCGTGGACCACCAAGTACGAGCATTACCCTTAAAGTAAGAGGCAGCTCTCCGAATCTTGGAGTGCTCTGAATAGCGTCCTCCCGCAAAAGCGATGTCAAACTGCTGTATAAAAGACAAAGCCTTCGAAGCATCTGAGTATCCTGAAAAAGTACCAAACTTGATCGAGTGGCCACCTTCCTTAAACTCTCGGACTTTCTTGCTTTTATCTTCGAGAAAGTCATACTGGTTGGCTTTGTAAAAATTCTTCTTGTTCGCATAAAACTTTTCGTCATCGGAATCTGAGCTGTCTGTAGACGAGTCCTCAGTAGAACTGTCAGTCTCTGGGCGAGATGTAGCCTTCTTTGCCTTTTTCTTGCCCGTTCCGAAGCTTTGTGTCTTGCTTCGCTTTTTGCTTTTTTTCTGTCTTCTTCGCTCTAATCCGAGGAGCTAGAAGAACTGTCAGAAGAAGAAGAAGAAGAACTGGGTAGGTCTTCAAACTTGACGCGCTTCTTCAATTTCTTTGCCTTGTCAAATGTCGACCGACGACCCAAATATCCCGGGAAGTCAGTACCTTTGTTCTGCTTTTTGCCGTGCTTTTTGCCTTTCTTTTGCACGTCGAAAAGCTGAGCAATCCGTGCATCAACCACGTTCTCCAGTTCCTTCTCCGTATATTTCTTGGAGGCAGAAGGTTTCTTGAGAGCGGGTTTCGGGAGTGGTGTTGTGGTTCTCTGCCACTCCATCTGTAGCTCTTTCAAAGAGGTCTGGTTCATATATTTTGCCATCTTCGGGTCCTTGGCAAAATTGAGCATCATCATTGTTGCATCGCTGATCAACTGGCGACGCTCTATCTCTCGCCGCTCCGCCTAAGTAGGCCAAGGCGGGCCATACTCTCTGTCTGAATCTTCGTTGTGATCCCAACCCGCATCTCCAGATGCAGAGGGAGTCGACTGATCATTGCCTGAAGCCATAGGTGCCGCGGGAAAAAAATTTCGGGGATCGGATTTCCCGTAAAAGAGAAATCGGCCGTGCTCTGATACCACTGTAACAAACTTGGACACTCCAAGTCAAGAATCAACCGCGACAGCACCAAATAACCACTTCAAAACAATTCACAGATCACAATAGATTTGCACTGGCCCGGCGGAGTTCCGTGCCTAGAGATATTGGCCCCAAAGACTGGCGCCCCTTTCGGTATTTCTTTTTGTATTAATCAATCATCAAAGTACAAGAGAGCGGTTAGGGTTTCACTCTCAGACTCTGCGTCCAAATGCTCTGAGAAGTGAGGCCCTCACCACTAATTTAAAGGTTACAAGGGATGCCCAAAAGCAGAGCCCCAAAAGCTTTTAAAATCAAAAGCATCAGTTCTCTCTCTCTTGAGAGTCTTTTCTCTTTTTTTATATAAAAAAAAGCAAAAGCAAAATTCGCGTCGCTCATCATTTTCCAAAAAAAAATAAAAATAATAATAATAATAATAATCCACCTCCGCGATTTCCGGAATTTAGGGTTTTTGGCAAAAATTAGGGTTTGCAGGAATTTTAGGGTTTCTGGCAGAAATTAGGGTTTCTGCTGTCCGCCACATCATCACTTTGTGACACCTTCTCTCAGTCTCATTCACTTGCACGCACAATATCCACTCACTTTGTTCATGATCATAGCACTCGACAAGGCTGAAAGCTCTCTTTCCCTAAAGAACTAAAAGGAACCTTGAGCAATAAAGATCACTAATCTTGAGAAAATACAACATTCATTCCGCTGCACCTTACACCGTAAGTAAAAGGAACCCTTGAGCACAGTTCGGAGCACTCATCTTGAGCAAAGTTCAACATTCACTTCCGCTGCACCTTACAATGAGACAGGTAGAAAAATTTTCCAAAATCTTTCACAGTAAGAATCTTAAGATTCTTTCTTGACCATCCGAACATGGCTCCAGTCATTAATCACGTCTCGTTCGTACTCTTGTATGAGCCATGAAGAAATAAAGAGTTTCTTAAATTTCAACCACTTTGTCGGGGCTTGTTTCCTTAACAACAGAGTGGACCACCATGTCCGTGCATTGCCTTTCAGAAAGGATGCCGCCTGTCTAATCTTGAAGTGCTCTATATAGCGGCCTCCTGAAAATGCTATGTCAAACTGTTGGACAAAGGCTAAAGCCTTGGGAGCATCTCGAAACCCTGATAAGTGCTCAAACTTTACTGCTCATCCCCAATTGTCCACAAAGAAAAAGGCGAGTTGACTCAAAGGATAAAGAAGACCAGAAAGGCAAGAAGCCTAAACCCACGGCAGGTTTAGTGCCAGACATGGTGGGTGACAGGCCCAACACAGATGCCAGTGAGTTATGCAGGGCATGGGGTAAAGTTAGGGATCAGACGGCACTCATCTTCTTTCATCCAGGTGCCAAAGCCAACTTTATCTCACCAGAGTTAGCTATGAAGCTCGGCATCAAAGCTGAAGAGATGGAGTACACAGCAGAGGCCGGGTTGGCATGTCCTGGCCACTCAGAGTGTGTTACTCCCATCATTGGAAAACTGCGTCTGCATATTCAGTCGTATGTGGACACTGAAGAGTTTTACATCATGCCGCTGGAAGGTTGTGACGCCTTGTTGGGGATCCCGTGGATGTTCCGAGTGCATGGAGTCTTGGATGCCTACAACAAAAAGATCACTGTACAGCATAGGGGCAAAACTCACATCTTGGATGTAAAGCTTAAAGGAGAGTCAGTCCGTATTGTATCTGCTTCTGCTATCACTTCTGTAATAAAGAATCATCTTTCTGTGTACTTGATTTTTGCACGTGATGTCTCAGATAGGGATCAGTCAAATTTATCTGTGTTAGATAAAGAAAGGTCAGCATTTTTGCAAAAGTTTAGTGACTGTTTTTCTGATTCATTACCGTCGCAATTGCCGCCAGAGAGACCTGAGGACCATCGGATAGATTTGGTGCCAGGGTGTAGCCCACCAAATAGACCTCCCTACAGGGTTAGTGCGGCGCAGCAGAAAGAGATTATGGGCCAGGTTGAGGAGTTATTAGAGAAGGGGCTGATTCAGCCTAGTTCTTCACCCTTTTGCTCCCCAGTGCTCGTAGTGCAGAAGGATGGCTCATGGCGCATGTGTATTGATTACCGTGCGTTGAATAAGAATACCATCAAGAATAGGTTTCCTATTCCTCGCATTGATGATATTCTCGATCGTTTAGAGGGTGCTGCAATTTTCAGCAGGATAGACCTTAAGAGTGGGTACCATCAGATTCGTATAAGGCCAGAGGATGTGCACAAGACTGCGTTTAGAACGACATTTGGTCTTTATGAGTTTCTAGTGATGCCGTTTGGGCTAACAAATGCTCCTGCCACGTTCAACAGAATGATGGACCGGATTTTCCGCTCGCATCAACAGTTTGTTGGAACATTCTTCGATGACATGATTGTGTATTCGAAGAATGAAGAGGAACATAGGCGTCACTTGACCATTGTGTTCCAAGAGCTGCGCAGTCACAGGTTACTTGTCAATCCTAAGAAAAGTGAATTCTTCCTCAAAGAGATCCACTTTCTGGGCCACATAGTCTCAAAGGATGGTGTTAGAATGGATCCCGCAAAGGTCGAAGCTATCAAGACATGGCCAGACTTGAAGACTGTGCACGATGTCAGAAGCTTCTTGGGATTGTGTTCCTACTATAGAAGGTTTATCAGAAATTTTGCAGAGATAGCATCGCCTCTTCATGCATTGCAAAAGAAAGAGGTCACTTTCATATGGACCCAAAAAGAGATTTCAGCTTTTAGTCTCTTAAAGGAAAAGTTGACTTCAGATCCAGTTATTGTTTTGCCAGATCTCAGGAAGTCATTTGTAGTCCAGTGTGACGCGTGTGGCAGTAGCATCGGAGCAGTGCTAATGCAAGATGGACGGGTAGTAGCTTATGAAAGCCGAATTTTGCAAGGGCCAGAGAGGACTATGCAAGTCTATGAGAAAGAGCTCTTGGCCGTGATTCATGCGCTTTCTAGCTGGAAGCACTACCTCTTAGGTGCTGATTTTGTTGTCCAAACAGATCATCAGACCTTGCGATACTTCTTGACACAGTCAAAGTTATCCGAAAAGCATATGCGATGGGCAAACATTCTTTCCATGTTCCACTTCCAGATTATGCATGTGGAAGGCAAGAAGAATGTTGTGGCTGATGCGTTATCAAGAAAGCCACAAATTTCAGCTGTGTCAATTCCTTATCATCATGAGTTAGATGACATGAAGGAACAGTATACTGCTGATGAAGATTTTGCAAGGATCTTTGAACAGTTACAAGAGGGGCAACATCACGAGCACTACCTCCTCAGAGATGGTTTTATGATGATGCATGGCAGACTTTGTGTCACTAGGCCACTGCGACATAAGGTCATGGAAGAGAGTCATGTCCCACCGTATGCAGGGCATCGTGGCATTGATGCAACAGTTAAAGCGGTAGAGACGTTCTTCTATTGGCCTACCTTGAGGAGAGATGTGGATGCCTTTGTGCGAGCATGCATAGTTTGCCAAAAGGTCAAGTTTGACAGGCAAAAGGCACCAGGGTTGTTACAACCACTCCCGATTCCGGATAAGCCATGGGAAAGCATTGCTATGGACTTTATCTTTGATCTTCCAAGGACACCAACAGGGAATGATGGTATATGGACCATTATCTGCAGGTTCAGCAAGCAGGCCCATTTTATCCCTGTCAGGAAGAAGATAAAATCTGATCAGATGGCATGCTTGTTCATGTACAATGTATTTAAGTACCATGGTATGCCACAATCGATTATCAGTGATCGTGATCCTCGCATGACCAATTTGTTCTGGAGAGGATTGTTTGAGAACATGGGTACTACGCTCAAGTTCTCGTCTTCGTTTCATCCACAAACTGATGGACAGTCAGAAGAGGCCAATTCTACTGTCTTAGATCTGCTAAAATGCTATGTGTAAGATAATAAGGGCAAGTGGGAACTGTATTTGCCTATGCTTGAGTGTGCGTACAATAATACGGTGCATTCGTCTACTGGCAAAGCACCTTTTGAAATTGTTGAAGGCGGCAAAAAGGTTCCTCCCATTTTGCACACAAAGGACAAGATCTTTGAGGCAGATCGATATGTTGAGAACATGGATGAGATGTATAAGAAGATTAAAGTTGCCTTGGAGAAGACTCAGGCAAAACAGAAAAAGACTGCTAATCGTCACCGTCATGAATTGCTACTATCACCTGGTGATTGGATTCTCTTAAGGTTCGAAAAGGCAAGGTTAAAGAAGATGAAGGGCAAGGAACGGTTGTTTCCTAAGCTCATCATGCGTTACTATGGGCCTTTTCAACTGCTTGACAAGATCAGCGACGTGGCTTACAGGCTGAAATTGCCTGATGCGTGGAAAATTCATAATGCGTTTCACGTGAGTCTTCTAAGACCCTTCGTGGGTGATGTGCCAGAAGATATGCCAGTTGAGGATCAGCCAGAAGTTGAGGAACTTGATGAGATCCTGGTACCTGAGCAAGTTTTGGCACATAAGGACAAAAAAGTTAAAGGACAAGTTGCAAGACGTAATTTGGTGAAGTTCAAGAACTATCCACCTATGGATGCAAAGTGGATGGAAGAGCATGAACTGTCAGAGTCACCAAATGTATTGCAGCTCTACCTTGAAGCCTTTGGGTTACAGCCTACTTATGCCCCAACCCAACGTGTGCAAAGGAGGGGTAATGATAGAGCTAGTACATCAAATGTACATATGAATTCAGTGCCATAGATAGAAATGGCAAAAGTATGAAGGCCTCATTAAGTCATTTGTATCTATGTATGTTACGACCTTTCTTGCGGATACATGCGATGATAAAAGAGTGTTGATAGCACAAGATCATCAGTGGCGTGTATTTATGGAATGCAATCGAGGACGTTTGCGATTTCAAGAGGGGGGTATGTCACGAGGACGTGGCAGTTATTAACCATGTCACAGAGATGTGGCAACTGCTAACCTTGGTTGTTGGTTTCTTTCCAATGGGGTTTATTTTATTTGTTTTGAGACCCTCTTTTTGAAGTAGCAAACGGTCGGACATTGTATGGCCAATGTGAACGGTAGATTCACCCGCAGACGGGAAGTGGTCGGCACTGGAATTCGTATGGTAAGAGGATGTCTAGGCTCAGAGCAAGATCATATAGTTCCCCCCGTCGCACTTAGCAAGTTGGTGGATACTAGGAAGTGAACTCAATTAAGGCGTAAAGTCAAGGTGGGACTACCAACAAAAAGTATCCGACAGTTGGGCCACATTGCATTTTTGGATGCGGTCCCAATGAGGATAGATGGTCAGAAGACCAGTGGGAGCCCAACGGAAGCATCTCCTAAAATTTAGGGAACTGCTATTTTGGGCCGTGAAATGTGTTCGCGTCATTACCTCCGGTATGACTAGGGGAACATTTTATAACTCTGCCGCGAAGTCAACTGACGCGTCGGTTGGGATATTTTTAAGCGGCGAACCCGAAACGGGAAAATGCTTGAAAATGCGCCAAGTGTCACATTTTCGTGAACTTTCCTCTTGCAGAAAAATGGGCGCTGATTTTTATGCTGGGAGAGGCCTCATTTCAGCTTTTGTCACAGGTTAAGAGCTATGGAGTGCTTCCTTTCCCTCTCATGTACAGTGTGGTGCTAGGAGTGATGCCCTGCACACTACACACTGCTCTCTCTCTCCCCTATGTGCAGTTATGTGATGCCCCACAAGAGGGCTCCTCATTTGACTGATGTACAGTTGTGTGGGTTCATGCTTTTGTGCTGAGGCAAGAGCCTCCTTGAGCAGGAACAGGGGTAGCTAACTGCTGCTCCAAAGCAGGCACTGGTGAGGGTCATAACCTCACCGTACAGGTGCAAAATCAGCGCTGTGTATGCGCTGTAATTTGACTGTTTTTCAGCCATACGGATGCCAAGACCATTGGGAATCGTGCCCCACTGGCAGAGGGCAGTTAGGGGACTGTTTGGGGCTGAAAACAGGGCAAAAACCAGTAAATACAACGTGCTGAATTTACTGTTTTTGGACAGGAATCAAAGGGTATACGCCAGTGCAAGTGAGTTCCAGCAGGGGAATTGGTTTCGCGCAAGTTTTGGGGCTGCTATGCTGCCGAAATTTGGCCAAATCAAATGGTATCAGGTGGATACACGTGAAGGATTCCCAGGACCTTACCTTGTAATTTACCCTCCTAAAGAATAAAGAAATACCGAAAGGGGTGCCAATTTTGGGGCCTACAGGTTGTCGGCGTCTGCTCGGAGCATTCTAGCTTCCGAGCCGTGTGTGATTTAGTGTTAATTCTCGTCGCAGGTTCTCTTTGCAAAGTGCTCTGTGTGTGTGTCTAAAGTAAAGAATTTCGGGTGAAAGCCAACGCCTACCGCCCCACCACGGGCCGGTTTCATTAGACCTGGTCGTCGACCTCCCCGTCTTCACATAGAACCTCAATACCTCAGTTCCCCTTCAATACCTCAGTACCCAGTACCCAGCATCATTACCCATTAGCATCAGCATCTCAACATTTAGTCATTGTATCAACATTGTGCAAGAATAAAGAAAGTATTTGCTCTGGCAATGGAGCAAGGGGGCCCTTGAGGGTTGGGACTTGATATCCTTGTGTTGTCTCTTTTCTCTCTCTCGTCATCTCTCTTTCTTTTCTTTCAGTCCAGTTCTTTCAACTGAAGTAAAGTGTCCCTTGTGTTTGTTTGCGGAGTACTAGATCTGAGCAAAATCCTTATTCTCTTCCGCTGCACCCAACATGAACCTAACCTCGTTGCAGATTCGATCAATCACGAAGCATCGATCTTGGCTTGCGAGTCGAGGTCCACAGCAACCCCCCAGGCAAATTCACTCAAACACGAAGAACCGACTTGGCTCTCGAGCCTAGGTCCAAAGAACCCTCACAGGAAGTATTATGTGTTCGAATGATTCGTCAGCACACATTGTTCGAGTGTTTCATTCGTGATCGTTTCCTGTATTTTAGTCAGCGTCTTTATGTGAGCCCTTTTTCTAGGCATGACATATTGTACGTTGAGCTCGTTTCACTCATAAATGAGCACGGATGTATGCGGATTGTTCATGGAAAGCTGAAAAGTATGCATTCAAGGAAGTCACATTCCATGTCTCTTCCTTGGCACGACACAGTTGTAGAAAGAGCACAAGAAAGTATGAGCACCAAGCATGGGCATTTCCATTGTGTTTTGCCACAGTTGATTGATTTAATCAGCACGACAAGATTCTATCTCATTGTTTGCGTGTGTGTGGTGAACGCTTTGGCTCTCCGTCTCTTTGTTCATCTACATTGCATGCACAATCATTGAGGAAGACAAGATTTTTTATGTTCCTGTTTTTCTGTTGGAAGTGGTTTCATGAATTTTCAGCCATGGAGATTCTTGAAGAAGAAAGAAGCATGACTCGAGACGAAGTTGAAGCATTGAAGGAGCCACAAAAGATTGTGTCGCTTTCGGCACGGCCCAAAGAAGCAAGCGTTGCAAACCTTTATGAAGTTCAAGTATCGCACGACCCACACCTCATCGTGGACCGGCAAAGAGTCCTTTCGAGGATTCTGGACGTTGTTGGCGATCTCCCTCGGCGCCATACAGTTCGGACCAGTACCTCACTTTGAAAAGGAGGGGATGTCACGTGACACATCCAACCCTATGTGTCCATGGACAAGCTACAGCATGACCAGGGTTCAGTTCAATCAAGTCAGTCTAGAATAGGAAGTGATTTGGTACTTTTGTGAGTCTGTTAGCAGACCGTGCATGTCCATACACTTAGATTAGATGCATATCCTCTCGTTGCACATAGCATGACCATCAGATTCCAGTCAGATCCCATCAGTAGCATTTTTACGGTGCATAGACCTTTTTTCTCTATTTTTTACATTTTTCACTTATTATTTTTAAGTGACTTTTGTTGGAAAGTAGGTAGGGCAATTTTGCTAAGTTTGTATAAGTAGAAACCTAACGCTAGCACTTTCTGGTAAAAGAGGTAGCAGGAGCGCTTGCTTACAGGCAACTTCTGAGCAGGACCCCAAGATTCTCTAGCGTTTTTGCATCACTACAGATGAGCTAGCATTTTTGGACAAGAACCCAGATCAGCCAGCGTTTTTGCATTTGCATCAGCTTGGCGACAGCATAGGACACATCAACACTAGCGTTAGTGGTTTGCACCGGCAGATCCATAGCGTGTTTGCAGCAGGACCCATTTTCAGCCCCTAGTGTTTTTGGTTTGCAGATTAACCTCGGCCTTTTTGCAGAGCTTCGCGACGGAATCAGCCCTAGACTCGGCGTTTTCAATTTTCAGCAGTAAGTTTCCGATTTAGAACCCCAAAACCTCGCAGATCTCACCTTCTCGCAGCAGATCCTCGCCACACGCTCAGATCCCGCGAAGTTTGCAGTTTCAGCACGGAAACCGCACATTTCAGCATCTGCGTTTTCAGCGCGTCGTTGTTGCATCGTTGTCATCGACATCGTCACCGACATAGAGTCAGAATTCAACAGATAAAGATTTGCAGATTTCAGTCCAACGTTTTCAGATTTCAGCCCGTCTCGTCGTCGTCCTCATCGTCGGCAAGTCCAAGCATTGTAGAGATTTGTGCAATCAATAGTAGACCGCTCTCGCCATAGAGAGTGGGGCCTTCGGAGGAGGGTTTGACAACATTCTGGTGTCGTATTCTTCTCTCTCTATCTCTCAATCTCAGCACCTTCATTCACAATGTTCATCCACTTTGTTTGTGTCCATTGGGCTCTCTCACTAAAGGAACGGAAGGCTCTCCCTTCCGTATGTCACGTGACACATCCCAACCCTATGTGTCCGTGGACAAGCTACATCACAGCAGGGTTCAGTCAGTCAAGTCAGTTTAGATTAGCAGTGATCTGGCACTTTTGTGAGTCTATTCGTAGACCGTGCATGCCCAGTCACTTAGCATAGATGCATATCCTCCGGTTGCACACAGCATGATCATCGGAATTCCCATCAGAATCCATTAGCATCAGTTAGGGGAATTTTCCAGTGCATTTAGCCTATTTTCCTATTTTTGGTTATTTTCACTTATTATTTTTTAAGTGACTTTCCAACAAAAGTAGGAAGGTAAATTTTGCTAAGTTAATATATAAGCAAACCCAAGTTAGCACTTTCTGGCAGAAGAGACAGCAGGAGCTTCCCGCTCAACAGGCAACTTCTCAGAAGTACCCCCCCTCATGACCCCCCATCGCCATACCACCCATTACCTGGCGTTTTTCTCCCCTTCCGTCAAGACCATTGCCTAGCGTTTTCCCCTTAGCACCATTAGCGTTTGACTTCATGACCCAGATCAGCCATTAGCGTTTTGCTAACGCCAGACATGCTGAGATTTTCCAGCATTTTCAGCCAGGTACTAACGCCAGCAGATCTGCAAACATTCAGCGTTTTGGATCAGCAGCCCAACGTTTTTGATCAGCAAATTCAGCATTGAAAACAGAGATCTTCAGCCTATGCAAGAAAAGCAGATCAGCCCCCAGTTGGTTGCAGAAGTCCCCCCAAGTTTAGCCCAAGAAAACGCAGCCAAAACAGTTTTTCAGCCACCAAAACAGTCCCCGAATTCAGCGATTAGAAGCCTACAGATTTCAGCCATCGAGTCGTCGTCGTCATCACCGTCGCCGTCATCGGCATAGTCCAACTTGCATCTTTCCATTGCATACGCATTGTACACCTTTGTGCAATCAAAGAATAGACCACTCTCGCCGACGAGAGAGGGGCCTTCGGAGGAGGGTTTTACAACCTCTCGGGTGTCGTATCTCTTCTCTCTCCTTCTCTCAGTCTCATTCACTTGCACGCACAATATCCACTCACTTTGTTCGTGATCATAGCACTCTACAAGACGGAAAGCTCTCTCTTTCCCTAAAGAACTAAAAGGAACCTTGAGCAATAAAGATCACTAATCTTGAGAAAATACAACATTCATTCCGTTGCACCTTACATTGGTATCAGAGCTTTGGAAGTGTTCTGCATTACTCAAGGAAAGAAGCGATCGCACGAACCCAAGTTTACTTGGGCGTGGCGATTTCTAATCGTGTTTTGTTGAAGAGTGACAGGATCCCAAGAAAGAAGGGCTTGTCTAGCCTCCCTTTGTGTCTCTTTTCACTCATTGAGAGCGGACCGTGCACTTAGCGGCCAGCCAATCGACGTGAGGTGGGAAAAAGAAACCTTGGTGTGAGCGCAAGGCCGCCAAGGGGTGCGCCCGCAGAAAAGGGTAGAACTCGGGTGAAGAGAAGATCCTTCTCCAACGCAATTTGCAAGCGAAAGAAACCCTCAAGAACCTCAAGAACCCAAGTTCCTCGCGAGCTTAAGACCCCAAGATCATAGTGCATGGTCGTCACCCGAAGCGGAATGGATACTTCGCATACAGGTGATGAGCATGAGAGAGGCGACGGAGACTCGTCCCCACCCGGAGATGATTTCTTCAACCCTCCCCCTTCGCCATCTACGCCAGAACCTATGGAGGCAATGATAAAGCAAATGATGGCCATGATGGATAGACAAGAAGACAAGCGCCTTGCTTTAGAACGCAAGCGCGACGCAAGAAAAGAAAGAAAAGAACTAAGGAAGGAAGAAGCGGCAACACGAAACGCAGCATTGGAGGCCGATTGTGCCGCTCATAGATTGGCTTTGGAGACCGAGCCTAAAGCTCGTAGATTGGCTTTGGAGGCCAAGCGTGAAGCTCGACGAGAGCTACGCGCTCAAGAATTGATTTCCCAAGTCCTAGCCTCGAAGACCGAACCACCCAAAGATCGTGGAAGTTCGTCGGGTGGCGCAAGCCACGACGCGGATTCCAACCATCCAGTCACAGAAAAGTTGATTTTCAGTAAGTATGACGGTAAGATGGATGCTACAGTTATTCATTCTTGGTTGCATCAATTTAATGCTTATTTTGCAACAACTAAGAAGACAAGCAATAGCAAAGTTTTGATGGCAGCTATGTACCTTGCCGGTGATGCCATTAATTGGTACCACGCATGACAAGAGACACAGCTAACCGCGCACCTAGACGCAGCCGACGATTTCACGCACCTCTCTTTTAGTTGGGCTGATTTCCAAGAGAAGCTCAAGGCGCGGTTTATGCCACCTCAGTACCTCGCACGGTTGAAAGACGATTGGCGCGCTCTCAAGCAAAATGGTATGCCGGTTATTGAAACCGGCCTGTTCAATCCAAAAAGGGCGGTAGACTTTACTTTAAACCTTGATTTAGCTTTCACCCATTTAATTTGTCGTCCACTTTACCTGTACTTTCAAGACACAACAAAGGGGAGAGGGATACAGGCTGCTAGATTGCACCTGTATGAGTAGACCGACACCAGATTGGCCCCTAACTTAGGCGCCCCTTTCGGTATTTCTTTATTGTTCAAAACAGGGAATAAACGATGTGGATCCCTACAAGCTGCCCCGCACACACTTGGCTGAATTTCAACTGTTCCGGCCCGATTTCGGCAACATAACTGTACTAGGACCCTTCACAGTCACTATTCCCACACATTAAGTGACTTTCCCGACGCATACGGGCACTTTGCAAAACCTGGCGAGAATCTGCAGCACGCTGAATTCTCTGTTTGCAGCCCCGAAAATGCTCCAGATCACCTGTACAGCGGTCTCCTCGCGTCCCCTAACCTCCTGGGGGTATTAGGGTCCGTTAAAGGGCCAAAACCCTAAACCTGCAAAAATACACAGCAGGCTGTAATTTACTATTTCGGGCTCCGTTTCATGTGCCGGTCGCATCCGTAGCAAGTTCTCGAGCTCCCGCACCTGTAGGGCTACTTGCCCTTTGAATCGGACGAGATTTCTGGCGTGAAACCTCTCCGAATTCACCTGTACCTGCGGGGGGATTAGCCGCTAACTAATCCAGTAACTGTGCAAGAGGCTCTTGCCTCGGCAATCGCGCATGAACCCACACAACTGTACATTGGTCAAATGAAAAGCCCACTAGAGGGGCATAACATACTGCCATAGAGGAGAGAGAGGGCAGTGCGTAGCGTGCAGGGCATCACTCCTGGCACCGCACTGTACATAGGAGGGAAAGCAAGCACTCAAGAGCTCTTAACCTGTGACAAAATCTGAAAATGAGCCTCTCCCAGCTTAAAATTCAGCGCCCCCTTCTCTTGCATGAGGAAAGTGCACCAGAAGGTGCCACTTGGCACATTTATAAGCATTTTCCCGTTTCGGGGTTGCTGCCTAAAAATCTCCCAACCGGTTGCCCAGTTGACTTCTCGGCAGAGTAAGAAAATGTTCCCCTTGTCATTCCGGAGGTAATGATGCAAACACATTTTCAGGTCCCAAAATAGCAGTTCCCTAAATTTTAGGAGATGCTGCCATTGTATCTTTCTAGGTCATGCGACCCTCTTTGTACACTGTGGCCACATCCAGAACTGAAATGTAGCCTCTGTAGCAAAGGATTCACTTTGGCTAGTCAATGACCCCACTTAGCTAACCATAGTCCTTGTCCAACCTTAGTGCTCTCTTGCCCTCAGGCCTGGACTCCCTCTGGACAGTTCCACACTAGCTATGCAATGCAGGGCAGTTAGATTTCCCAAGGGGCGTTTCCAAAAAGTGAAAGTAAATAGATAATAAGAAAGAAATCAACAAAAAGGATAGATAGTAGTCACACGTTGGTACATACCCCCCTCTTGAAATCTCAAACGTCCTCGTTTGCATCTATGTCGTACATGCTCCTAGTCAACACTGATGTATTCAACACTTGTCGACACATGTACGACACATACATGCTCATTGTCAACCCTGGTGTATTCAACACCTCGTCGATACATGTATTGCCTGCGTGTGAACCCTGTCCCAATGACATAGTGGTAGCTTCGCACTCTGCCATTGCTTTGAGTCACTAACTTTCCAATGACAAAATGGTAGCTGCACATTTTGCCACTGTCTTTTAGTACAAGTTGGATCCCGTAACACTTTCGAGCATTACCCAAACCGACAGTTTAAGAATGCAGTTACACATGTACTCTTTAATAGAAGCAATTACTGTATCCTTGACAAACTGACAAGAAATACTCACTTCTATAGCACTAACCAAACTTTTGGACATTCCATAAGAGCAATTGCCAAACTGACAATCTGTACAGCTCTAACATTCATGTAACAGGTATTTCATTTGAGCTCACTTTAAATACCATGTACATCATTTGTTTCAGAAGCCATTGTCACACTGACAATCCATGTAGCTTTGAAACTCAAGGGGTCAAGGTAGGTTGCAAATCGAAGGCTTCAAGGAAAAGTGATAATACAGTTGGTGACTCTGCAAGTTCACCTTCTTCCATCCACTTAGCATCCATTGGTGGATAGTTTCTGAACTTTACCAAGTAATGCCTAGCAACCTTGCCTTTCACTTTCCTTTCTTTGTGTGCCAAAATCTGTTCAGGGACCAAGATCTCGTCAAGTTCCTTGACTTCCGGCTGATCTTCAGCTGGCATATCTTCTGGCAGATCACCCACATAGGGTCTGAGAAGACTCACATGAAATGCATTGTGAATCTTCCAACCGTCACGCAATTTCAGCCTATATGCAACATCACTGATTATGTCGCATACTTGAAAAGGCCCATAGTAACGCATGCTGAGCTTTGGAAACAGTCTTTCCTTGCCCTTCATCTTCTTTAACCTTGCCTTTTCAAAGCCTAAGAGCACCCAATCACCAAGTGAATATACCACTTCACGACGGTGACGATCAACTGCTTTCTTTTGCTTTGCCTGAGTCTTTTCTAAGGCCACTTTGACCTTCTTGTTGTACATTTCATCCATGTCCTGAACATACTTATCTGCTTCAAATATCTTTTCCTTTGTATGCAATATGGGAGGAACTTTCTTGCCACCTTCAACTATCTCAAAAGGTGCCTTGCCAGTTGATGAATGCACTGTATTATTGTATGCATACTCCACCAATGGCAAATACTGCTCCCACTTTCCTTTATGCTCTGACACATAGCACTTCAACAGATCTAGGACAGTAGAATTGGCCTCTTCTGACTGCCCATCTGTTTGAGGATGAAATGACGAAGAGAATTTGAGCGTGGTGCCCATATTCTCAAACAAGCCTCTCCAGAACAAACTTGTCATGCGTGGATCACGGTCGCTAACAATCGACTGTGGCATGCCATGATACTTGAAAATATTGCTCATAAACAAGCGTGCCATCTGATCTGGCTTTATCTTCTTCCTGACAGGAATAAAGTGGGCCTGTTTGCTGAATCTGCAAATAATGGTCCAAATACCATCGTTTCTTGTCTGCGTTCTCGGAAGATCAAAGATAAAATCTATAGCATTACTTTCCCATGGTTTATCTGGAATAGGTAGTGGTTGCAATAACCCTGGTGCCTTTTGCCTGTCAAACTTGACCTTCTGGCAAATTAGGCATTTTCGCACAAAGGCATCCACATCTCTTCTCAATGTAGGCCAATAGAAGAATGTCTCAACCGCTTTAACTGTAGCATCGATACCACGATGCCCTGCATACGGTGGGACATGACTCTCTTCTATAACTTTGCGTCGCAATGGCTTTGTGACACACAATCTGCCATGCATCATCATGAACCCATCTTTAAGAAGATAGTGTTCATGACGTTGTCCATCCATTAGTTGCTCGAAGACCCTTGCAAAATCTTCATCATTTGCATACTGTTCTCTCATATCATCAAGTTCATGATGATAAGGAATCGACACAGCTGAAATTTGTGGCTTCCTTGACAAGGGATCAGCCACAACGTTCTTCTTGCCTTCCACATGCACGATCTGAAAATGAAACATGGACAAGATATTTGCCCATCGCATATGCTTCTCAGATAACTTTGTCTGTGTCAAGAAGTATCACAAGGTCTGATGGTCCGTTTGGACAACGAAATCTGCACCTAGCAGGTAGTGTTTCCAACTTAAGAGCGCATGAATCACAACCAGTAACTCTTTCTCATAGACCTGCATGGTCATCTCTGGCCCTTGCAAAATTTTTCTCTCATAGGCTACTACCCTGCCATCTTGCATTAGCACTGCACCAATGCTACTACCACAGGCATCACACTGGACCACAAATGACTTCCTAAGATCTGGCAACACAATGATTGGATCTGAAGTCATCTTTTCCTTTAAGAGATTAAAAGCTGAAATCTCTTTCTGTGTCCATCTAAAGGTGACTGCCTTCTTTTGAAGAGCATGTAAAGGTGAAGCAATCTCAGCGAAATTTTAGATAAACCTTCCATAATAGGAGCATAGTCCCAAAAAGCTTCGGACATCATGCACCGTCTTCAAATTTGGCCATGACTTGATCGCTTCAACTTTTGCAGGATCCATTCTGACACCATCCTTTGAGACAATGTGTCCCAAAAAGTGGATCTCTTCCAAAAAAAACTCACTTTTCTTTGCATTGATGAGCAACCTATGACTGCGTAGCTCTTTGAACACAATGGCCAAGTGATGCCTATGCTCCTCTTCATTCTTTGAGTAGACTATCATGTCATCAAAGAATGTACCAACAAATTGCTGGTGTGGACGGAAAATTCTGTCCATCATCCTATTGAACGTAGCAGGAGCATTTGTGAGACCAAAGGGCATCACTAAAAATTCGTAAAGGCCAAACGTTGTTCTAAAAGCAGTCTTGTGCACATCCTCTGATCTAATGCGGATCTGATGGTACCCACTCTTTAGATCTATCCTGCTAAACATACTGCTCCTTCTAATTTGTCCATAGTATCATCGATTCTAGGTATAGGGAACCTATTCTTGATGGTATTCTTGTTCAGTGCACGGTAGTCGATGCATAGTTACCCGGAACGCGGAACGGGAACGGGAACGGCAACGGGATCCCCGCGGAACGGGGGAACGGCTAGGGGTCCGGAACGGGAACGTCGCGGAACGGGAGGTATAAAAAACACCCAAATAGTGCAATTTTTAGCTCCTTGTGTTTAAATACAAGGAGTATTAGAGTGCTTTGACTCTAATACTCACAAAAAACTCATTTTGAAGACCATTCAACCTTGCTATGACTAGATGATGAGAGAGAGAGAGAGAGAGAGAGAGTGAGTGAGATGGAGAGGGAGAGATTTGAGAGAGTGGGAGGGAGAGGAAGAGAGCTTGAAGGCTTGAAGCCTTGAGCCTTGAGAGAGTGAGTCTTGAGAGGGAGAGATCTTGAGAGTGAGAGGGAGAGAGCTTGAGCCTTGAGGATTAGCTTGTGAAGAGAAAGGGGGAGGGGGGTGCATTTTATGAGTCCTTGAGGCCTTGCACTTTTTCAAAAGAAGCCCAAACATTTACTTCAATTTTTTCAATTTTTGCCAAATTTGTTTGTAGCCGTTGGCCGTTCCAGAGGCATTCCGGAACGGTCCGAGGGCGTTTCGGAACGTTCCGGAACGGCCGTTCCGGTTTGCATTGGCCACCCGGAACGTCAGACATTCCGGGACGTTCCGGAACGTTCGGGAAAAGAACTGCCCCCCGGAACGTCGGAACGGGGGCTAGGGGGCGTTCCCCGGTAACTATGAGTCGATGCCCATACGCCATGAGCCATCCTTTTTTTGCACCAACAACACTGGAGAACAGAATGGAGATGAACTGGGCTGAATCAGCCCCTTTTCTAACAGCTCCTGTACTTGGCCCATTATCTCTTTCTGCTGAGCCGCACTAACCCTGTACGGAGGCTTATTTGGTGGGCTACTGCCTGGCACCAAATCTATCGCATGGTCCTCGGGTCTCTCTGGCGGTAATTGAGACGGTAATGAATCGGAAAAACAGTCACTATACTGTTGTAAAAACATTGACCTTTCTTTATCTAACACAGATAAATTTGATTCATTACAATCTGACACTTCACGTGCAAAAACCAAGTACGCAGAAAGATGCGTTTTCATTACAGAAATAATAGCAGAAGCTGATACAGTGGGAATAGACTCCCCTTTAAGCTTTACATCCAGAATGTGAGTCTTTCCCCTGCTCTGTACAGTGATCTTTTTGTTGTAGGCATCCATGATTCCCTGTACACGAAACAACCAAGGAATACCTAACAACACATCACATCCGTCCAGTGGCATGATGTAAAATTCTTCAGCATCTACATAGGACTGGATATGTAGGCGCAACTTTCCAATGATGGGTGTCACAGCCTCTGTATGGCCAGGACATGCCAAACCTGCCTCTGTTGTATACCCCATCTCTTCAGGTCTGATTCCCAACTTTGAAGCCAATTCTGGGAAAATGAAGTTGGCTTTGGCACTTTTAATACCGGTTCTTCGAAGAGCAGCAGAGCAAGATAGTGCTTCCAGATCGAACCAACGCTCGCTGCTGCTGCACGCTCCCCCCCCTGCGCCATCGTTGCCCCTCACCCCCCCTCTCTCTCTCGCCCTCGCGCTGCCTCCAGCCCCCCCCCCCGCGCTGCCCCCCCTCGCCCTCGCGCTGCCTCCCCTGCCCCCCCCTCTCGCCCTCGCACTGTCTCCCTCGCCCAGCCCAGCCCGCCACCGCTGCCCGCCGCTCTCGCCCCTAGCTGCCCTTTAACCCACCCGCTGCCCCCCCATTCCCTGGCTGTTTTCTCCCCCCCCCCCCCCCCCCCCTGCAGCCTTTTGTTCCTTCGCTCTCCACTGTATCCTTCCCTCCATCCCCCCCCCCTATCCGCATTGCCCCCGAAGGTTTTCTGCACCTGGCTCTGCATCGCTTTTTCTTCGGACTAGTGTTCGGCGTACTCGGTTGCAGTTCTTCTTCACCATCCGCTTCTTCGACTCAGCAGTAGACACAGATGGAGGCTCCAGCTCCGCCACAGAGGGACTCGCATGAAGCCCCCTCGCCCGACCCCGCTGAGCCCACCATTCGACTTGCTCTTTCGCCGACAGAGCAAGCGAGCCTTGCCGCAGAGGTAGAGCGCTTACAGGCGACTTCTGTCATCTGCAAGGTTCTCGGCACCCGTCCTAGCAGAGTCCTAGCAGAGGAGAGCTGCGAGACCTTCTCCAGGCCCGCCTTCTCGCAGAGGTGGGCAAGATTTTGGATGTCCAGATCCTCGGACGGGGGTACTACCAGATCGAGTTCGAGACTTCCGAGATGGCCTCCAAGGTCATAGCTATGAGTCCACTGGCCATCCGAGCATCACGCGCCCACTTTCGACAGTGGCGACATGGTTTTGACCCGACTTCGGATGTGCTAGTAGAGGAGGCAGACATCCCCATCTAAGTCTGCTTTCCGGGTTTACGGAGGGAGTACCTTCCACTTCTCTCCAGGATTGGCTCCGCCATCGGGACTGTCCTGGAGACACCTCGTATGGCAACATCAGTAGCTGCCAAGGCGGTTGGCATCCCTTCAATTCGAGTTTTGGTCAGAGATACCCACACGCTCCCGAAGGTCATCCTTCTGCCTCGGGTGAGTGGAGGTTGGTTTAGACAGAGTGTGGAGTACTCGGGTCTCCCGAACCAGTGCTTCATTTGCAGACAGATGGGCCATATAGCGAAGGCCTGTCCACGGAGGAGGCCACGACCTGCACCTCAGCCTCAGCCTCAGCCCCAGCCTGCCAAGGCTGGGCCGCAGCCACAGCCAGCGGCACACCGCACAGATTCTGAGCCACCCTCCGAGCCTGGGGCTCCAGCGGAGGAGGGATGGCAGCAGGCCCGTGGCCGTCGACGCCAGGGGCCACACCGGCAGCCTGGCACTCAGAGTGGCCCTCAGGTGCCTACTCAACAGCAGTGGGTTCCCACGGGGAACCGCTTTGGTCCTCTTGAGCAGGAGGAGCCCCCTACGCCAGCCTCCACTTCCGCTTCACCCTCGCCAGCCACTCCACCTTCAAATTTCCCCTCTTCCTCCTCATCCCCTCCCCCGCCCTCTGCTCCCGCCCACTCCCCACCTTGCCCCCCTGTCTTTGTCGCCCCACCCCGCTTCTCTTCTCCTCCGCCCCCCCCAGCTCCTTCTCCCCCTCCTCCTACTTCAGTACCACAGTCGACTCAAGAGACTGGTCCCTCGCCAACGGCTAGGAGATCTCTTGGCAGTGCCTTTGCCACGAGTCGCCTAGCGAGAGAAGGTCAGCCCTTCTTGCGGCCCCCTCTGCAGATTCAGACATCTTCCCTTGCAACTATCCCTCGTGGTCTGACGAGCATTGACCTCCGACGCCGCTCGGATTTCTTCGATTACGGATTCACTCGCTTTCTCGGCAATTCCGCAGCAGACCACGAGGCAGCCTGCTTCAGGGTCCACGCTCTGTTCCTCGCCGCTAGGGGGACAGAGGCCTTGGACTCAGCAGTTGGTTTCTCCTTTCCCCTCTGTGGTCGGACCGAGACAGAGTGGTCCCTAGACTCAGTGGTGGGATGGTTGCATACACAGGTTCTCGAGTTCTCTCACCACATGGGAGAACTTGGAGTTACAGATTTGCTGCAGACTTTGTGGCCACTGGACAAGTTTGCGGTGACACCCCCAAACTCAGCAAGATGTAGGCACATTGTGGTGTACTTTTTTGTTGATACGCAGTGTTTGCCTTGCTATGTATACATTCATGAGGACTCCTGGACAGAGGAGGTTGCTTTGCGCACGGCTCGCTCTGCTTGGGCTTGGGCTTGGGCTTGGGCCAGGCACTCACTACAGGCTCGCCTATCTAGAGGACGCTCGGATGTGGATTACTCCCCATCCAAGCCTGCCTCGAAGATAGCCCGTCTTGCTGCTGCGGCAGCATCTGTTCTCTCTCGCTCCCCATGAGGATCGTCTCGTGGAACGTGCAGGGATTAGGTGGGCCCCAGTTTCAGCGACAACGGGGCCGATTGCGTCAGGAACTTCAGCGTTGCCTTGTGGGAGGAGAGATTGATCTCCTTATGCTTCAGGAGCACCATTTGTCTGAGATCCGCATTCGGCGATGTGGTCAGATTTTGCGGGGACGTTATGATACCTTTTGGGCAGCTGCTTTTGGACCTGGAGGCATCCAGAGTGGGGTATGTATGACTATTGCGGACTCATTGCAGCAGGCCATTGTGGGCAGAGGGATTATTGTGCCAGGCAGGGCTCAGTGGATTACTTTGCAGGTTCAGGGTGGCCTTGTGGGCTTCCTGAACATCTATGCGCCCAATGTGGCGAGTGCTCGTACAGAGTTTTGGTCACAGATTGTTGAGTCTTTGCCACAGGTTCACCATTGGTGTGTAGGAGGGGACTTCAACATGTTGGAGGACCCCTCTGACAGGATCGGAGGCAGCCATGCTACTGTACATGGAGTCAAGTTAGCAGCTTGGGAGAGGTTGTGTATGACTTTGAGGGTCTCGGATACATGGTAGCATTCTGGCTTTGTGAGGCCTCCAGAGAGTCTTGCCTTCTCTAGATCGGACCGCAGAGTGGGAGGAGTGAATCTATCGCGGATAGATCGCTTCTACACTAGTGACCACTTCAGTGACTTGGGGGGATCAGTGGGCATCCTGGCAGGGACATCCTTCTCGGACCATGCTCCAGCGATCCTCACAGTGGCAGACAGGCAGAGGAGTGGGAGGACGATGCTTCGCATCCCAAAGCGGGTCTTGTTGGACTCAGCACTCAGAGAGAGGGTAGAGGCTCTCTGGACAGAGGGCATGGACAGCCAGGCTCTACCTGCAGACAGAGTGGCCTTAGGGCTAGCTCAGCTTAGCCACTTTTTTCTCCAGGAGTCTTTGGCTCGACGGGCTGCAGCGAGAGAGGAGGAGCAGCGTCTCAGACAAGGCATTGCTTCACTACAGAGGATGCAGGAGCAGCATCCAGGCAATCCATGGTTGGAGGAGCAGTTACAGCAGGCTCGACAGGAGCTTGCTTGCACAGAGGAGAGGCGCCATGATTTTGCCTTTCACCGACAGGCATCTCAGTGGACTCAGGTGGGTGACAGAGTGATAGGTGCTTTTTTTGAGATAGTGGGACCGCAGCACTCGCATGCCAAGGTCAATCAGCTGAGGAGACCCGATGGGTCAGTTGTTTGTGATCCTGAGGATATGCGTGCAGTTGCTACTGACTTTTACCATGAGCTACTGTCGACTGAGTCCCAGTCAGAGAGACAGGATGCATGCAGGGAGCAGGTTTGGGCGCAGATGCCTTGTCTTGTGACTGAGGAGATGCGCCAGAGGCTAGAGATACCTCTTCAGCTTGAGGAGCTGCACACGGCTCTTAGGGCCCTCCCTCGTGGTAGCTGTCCAGGTGAGGATGGGCTGACTCCCAGCTTCTTCTTGGAGTACTGGGACCTGCTTGGCCCAGATCTTTGTAGTGCCTTTCAGTACATTCTGCACACAGGAGTGATGCCGGATAGCATGAGTGAGGGCCTGATTTACCTCATTCCGAAGGAGGGTGGCTCCTTGGATGAGATTCGACAGTGGCGCCCCATCACCATCCTCAACTCAGCCTACAAAATTCTTGCCAAGGCTCTGAGTTTGACGATTCAGCCACTTTTGGAGAGCCTTATACATGGGACTCAGACAAGTTTTGTCAAGGAACGCAGTATCCTTGACAACATCTTCACTTTCTGGGAGGCTTCTGCCCTGGCACGTCTCCGTGGGGAGGACCTTGTGATTCTTCTTCTCGATTTTGAGAAGGCATACGACAAAGTTGACTAGGACTTTCTAGAGGGCACGCTTCACAGGATGGGCTTCTCAGATGCTTGGATCAGAGGGGTGTCAGCTTTATACAGATAGGCTCACAGTCAGGTGCTTTTGGCAGGAGGTAGAGGTGAGCGCTTCATGCTCACACGATCGGTCAGACAGGGTTGTCCTCTTGCCCCCTTTCTCTTTCTGTTCTATGCGGAGGCGATGAGCAGATTTTTGGTGTCACAGCAGGTGGGTTTGAGGGGCTTAGCACTCCCTATACGGGGAGATGAGCTTCTGGACGCTGAGTTTGCAGACGACTCAGCCTTGTACTTAGAGGGCCAGGAGGCCAATTTACACAGATGTGGGCAGGCTTTGGAGACCTTCTGCTGTGCATCGGACGCACTGATCAACTGGAGAAAGACAGTGGCTTTCTCGGTTGGTAGTGCTCCTGTGCCAGATTGGATGCCAAGAGAGGGTTTCAGGTGGATTCCTCCAGGGACTGCAGTTCGGTACTTGGGTTGTCAGGTTGGTTTGGACTTGTCCCCCGAGCAGCAGATTGCTCCTCTTCTCCTGTCCATCAGGAGAAAGCTGTTACATTGGAGCTCAGCACGACTTTCGCTGGCTGGTAGAGTAGTAGTTGCCAACCAGGTGTTGTTGGCGATTATGTGGTACATCACTTCTTGCTGGATCTTCTCGAGTTCTTGCATCAGCCAGGTAGAGAGGCTGATCAGGAACTTCCTTTGGTCAGGTCGCGACACTCAGATTGCCCGAGCCAAGGTGGCTTGGTCCGTCATCACACTTCCTTGTTCGCAGGGAGGGCTTGGGATCATTGATCCAGCAAAGCAGAGCAGAGCCCTTCTTGGGAAGTTCGTCGTCAGAGGACTTCTTCCAGGCGAGGAGCCTTGGAAGGAGTTCTTGCTGCAGAGGCTTCGTGCCAGGGTGCCTCAGTCAGGAGGCCCTTGGCAACCTTCGACCAGATGGATCTTTACAGAGTTGCGCCGAGTTGGTTTGAGCAAGAGACTGGAGGACCGATTCGCTGTGAGTTTGCTGCGTTCTTGGGAGCTATTACGGCGTGGCCTAGAGCAAAGACAGCCGACGTGCACGGAGAAGCGCCTACGGCAGCCCCTCGTCTGGAACCCCATGGTTAGCACTCAGAGAGGCCACTTGGTTGGGAGTAGGCCTCATGTTTCTTGGGGTCCCATGGCAGCAGGTCCAGTGCGCTCTCTAGGTGACTGGCTAGAGTTCACAGGTTTGTCAGAGGAGGTGCAGGCTGTCCAGCTACAGGGCATGAGAGGGATTCAGAGCATGTGTCAGGACATCTCAGAGTCAGTTCCAGCTGAGTGGCTCACGCCTCTCGAGCCAGTAGCACCCCGGTGGATGGGAGCCTTCACACGACTGGAGGTTCTCATTTCAGTCAGGGCTTGCTCAGAGACTGTCCCAGCCCTGTTCTTCGAGCTTCAGGGTGGGGGACGATTACAGCGAGTTACAGTAGAGGCCCCGCAAGTAGCAGAGTGCTGTTTCCAGAGGATCCGAGTTGTGGGCATCTGTGGGAGGACTTGCGTCATAGACCCTGACCCAGCAGCTCTTGAGACAAGACACTAGAGGCTATGGGCTTGGGAGTGCTGTCCACTGGCACGAGTACAGTGGGATCCTGGTGAGTGGCTTTGGAGAGACCCCTTCTCTTCTGCAGACCGCCCAGGAGTCCCTTTCTTTCAGTACACTGTTCGGCTTGGACGTCATATACTTGCAGCACAGAGAGAGGCCCGCCCCGCTGCAGCACGTCATTGGCAGGAGGAGGGCCTCACAGTTGAGTTCTTGGCAACTTTTTGGCAGAGGCTATGGGACTCCAGACAGCCGAGGCGCGTCACTTTGTTCCAGTGGTTGGTTGCACACAGAGCCACAGCAGTAGGGAGCTGGCTTGTGCATAGTGGTCTCTCGGCCGCATGTACAGCATGTGACCAGTTGGTGGAGAGTCAGCGACACTGTCTTTGGGACTGCCCCTCGGCCCAGCAGGTGTGGCTACGAGTTCTTCGGCTGATGCCTGCCGTCTCCACGGCTCGACAGTACACTTGGGGGGCAGCGGCTTGGTCCACCCTCACGGGCCCGGCACTTCAGTTTGAGCTATCTTCCACCAACAAGATGATAGTGATACAGGGGGGGCAACCTACACTCCAGCCTACTACAGATCTTACTCCACAGGAGTGGTGCAGTGAGAGAGAGGAGTGTTGGGAGCTCATCAGCGGCCTAGCTCTCTGGTTCATCTGGCGGGCCCGTTGTTTCCGCATCTTTGAGGCTCGCCCTGTGCCACCAGCAGAGACTGTTCGTGACTTTTGGCTAGAGCTGATCCATACTCTCAGAGGATAGCTTGAGGGACTACAGGGCAGCTCCGACCGCATGCGGGAGCGCCGCGAGGCTGTCCTTCGACTCTGGCACCCTGGGCCTTTCTACACCATGGTCCAAGGGGTGCTCAGATGGCACTACTCTCCACCTGTGTGGCTCTTCCCTCCTCCCATCTCTTGATTTAGCCCCATTGTATATATGCTGTTTTTTCATTGGGAGAGTCTCCCCATCATGCTTGTTGGAGCCCTCTCTTGCAGAGGTGGATGTAGCCCTATGGGCAGTTTTCATTAACTAATAGAAGGATCTTTTTCTCGGAAAAAAAAAAAAAAGTTGGCTTTGGCACCTGGATCAAAGAAGATGAGCACTGTTTGATCCCTGACCTTTCCCCATGCTCTGCAAAGTTCACTTGCATCTGAATTTGGCTTGTCGCCCACCATATCTGGCACTAGACCAGCCATGGGCTTCTTTCCTTTCCTGTCCTCCTTGTCTTCAGAATCAGCTGGCCTTTTCTTTGTAGGACAATTGTAAGCAATGTGGCCAGGCTGCTCACAAATAAAGCATTTGTTCTCTGACCTCAGGACCTTCTTTTGCTCTTCAGACTTGCGAGGAAAACGTCTTTTCCATTTCTTCGCTGGTCCCTTTTCTTATTCAGCCGTAGTCTTTCCCTGCGTTGGCAGGCTCCTGAGTCCCTTTCGGAGCCTCCTTGGGAACATACTTCTTCGCTGAATTTTTCTTGGCTGATCCTTCCTTGACGCCAGTATTGAATTCACAATCTTCTCCCTTGAGCAAACCATTGCCAGTGTTTGCTACCTCGATGAGCTGCGTCAAAGTAGTGACTTTGGTCTTCGTGCAGTATTTCCTCAATCCTTTGGGTAGGCCACAACAGTATTTTTCAATCTGTTCTGTCAATGGCACAAACCTATAGGAAGTTACTGGAAGTAGAGCTTTCCAAAACTTCCGATTGTAATCATCCAGATTTCTGCAAGTGGTAGCATTTAGTTGGTGCCATTCTGTCATAACATCTGCTTCGATATCATCAGATAACCATGCTGCTGCAAAAATCTGCTTGAAATAAATCCATGTGGACGAAGCTTGCCCTTGAAGCAATAAAGTTATCCACCATTGTCCCGCATTCCTTGTCAAGAAAGTGGCTGCCTTGCGGACCTTTGAAGCCTCTGTAAAGTTTCCCCCTGCATAGGCCTTGTCAAACTACTGGAGGAATGAGAGAGCCTTCTTCCTGTCATCAAACCCTGTAAAGGTCGTGAATGACACACCTTTGCCACCTTCTTTGTACGGAGTTGGCCTTTCTAGCGGCGTTAAATTGTCATATGGAAGTGACTGAAACATGGGAACACTGTTAGGGTTCATTTGTGTTCCCTGACCGCAATTAAGTTGACCTGGAAACGCCATATTTGGCTGCTGATTTGTAATTCCAACCATACCAAAATTTGCTTGTGACATCCCAAATTGGCCCTGAGTGCTCTGAAACCCTGGTAGCATGCCCGTGACACCATACATGGGGTTAGGCATCATCGTTTGAGCACCCCCGAACACTGTTCCTGGCGTGTAAAACTGATTTCCAGGTGCATGACCAGCAATGCTATGGAATACCGATCCACCTCTAAAATAGCCACGGTGTACTGAAGGTGGTGGGAAGACTTGTTGCATATAAGCTGAAATGCCTGACAGTTGGAAGATTCACAATGCATTTCATGTGAGTCTTCTCAGACCCTATGTGGGTGATCTGCCAGAAGATATGCCAGCTGAAGATCAGCCCGAAGTCGAGGAACTTGACGAGATCTTGGTCCCTGAACAGATTTTGGCACACAAAGAAAGGAAAGTGAAAGGCAAGGTTGCTAGGCGTTACTTGGTAAAGTTCAGAAACTATCCACCAATGGATGCTAAGTGAATGGAAGAAGGTGAACTTGCAGAGTCACCAACTGTGTTATCACTTTACCTTGAAGCCTTCGATTTGCAACCTACCTTGACCCCTTGAGTTTCAAAGCTACATGGATTGTCAGTGTGACAATGGATTCTGAAACAAATGATGTACATGGTATTTAAAGTGAGCTCAAATGAAATACATGTTACATGAATGTTAGCTGTACAGATTGTCAGTTTGGCAATTGCTCTTATGGAATGTCCAAAAGTTTGGTTAGTGCTATAGAAGTGAGTATTTCTTGTCAGTTTGTCAAGGATACAGTAATTGCTTCTATTAAAGAGTACATGTGTAACTGCATTCTTAAACTGTCGGTTTGGGTAATGCTCGAAAGTGTTACGGGATCCATCGTGTACTATAAGACAGTGGCAAAATGTGCAGCTACCATTTTGTCATTGGAAAGTTAGTGACTCAAAGCAATGGCAGAGTGCGAAGCTACCACTATGTCATTGGGACAGGATTCACACGCAGGCAATACATGTGTCGACGAGGTGTTGAATACACCAGGGTTGACAATGAGCATGTATGTGTCGTACATGTGTCGACAAGTGTTGAATACATCAGTGTTGACTAGGAGCATGTACGACATAGATGCAAACGAGGACGTTTGAGATTTCAAGAGGGGGGTATGTCACCAACGTGTGACTACTATCTATCCTTTTTGTTGATTTCTTTCTTATTATCTATTTACTTTCACTTTTTGGAAACACCCCTTGGGAAATCTAACTGCCCTGCATTGCATAGCTAGTGTGGAACTGTCCAGAGGGAGTCCAGGCCTGAGGGCAAGAGAGCACTAAGGTTGGATAAGGACTATGGTTAGCTAAGTGGGGTCATTGACTAGCCAAAGCGAATCCTTTGCTACAGAGGCTACATTTCAGTTCTGGATGTGGCCACAGTGTACAAAGAGGGTCGGATGACCTAGAAAGATACAATGGCAGCATCTCCTAAAATTTAGGGAACTGCTATTTTGGGACCTGAAAATGTGTTTGCATCATTACCTCCGGAATGACAAGGGGAACATTTTCTTACTCTGCCGAGAAGTCAACTGGGCAACCGGTTGGGAGATTTTTAGGCGGCAACCCCAAAACGGGAAAATGCTTATAAATGTGCCAAGTGGCACCTTCTGGTGCACTTTCCTCATGAAAGAGAAGGGGGCGCTGAATTTTAAGTTGGGAGAGGCTCATTTTCAGATTTTGTCACAGGTTAAGAGCTATGGAGTGCTTGCTTTCCCTCCTATGTACAGTGCGGTGCCAGGAGTGATGCCCTGCACGCTACGCACTGCCCTCTCTCTCCGCTATGGCAGTATGTTATGCCCCTCTAGTGGGCTTTTCATTTGACCAATGTACAGTTGTGTGGGTTCATGCACGATTGCCGAGGCAAGAGCCTCTTGCACAGGTACTGGATTAGCTAGCGGCTAATCCCCCCGCAGGTACAGGTGAATTCTGCAATGGAACCATGAAACCGGCCTGTTCAATCCAAAAAGGGCGGTAGACTTTACTTTAAACCTTGATTTAGCTTTCACCCATTTAATTTGTCGTCCACTTTACCTGTACTTTCGAGACACAACAAAGGGGAGAGGGATACAGGCTGCTAGATTGCACCTGTATGAGTAGACCGACACCAGATTGGCCCCTAACTTAGGCGCCCCTTTCGGTATTTCTTTATTGTTCAAAACAGGGAATAAACGATGTGGATCCCTACAAGCTGCCCCGCACACACTTGGCTGAATTTCAACTTTTCCGGCCCGATTTCGGCAGGATAACTGTACTAGGACCCTTCACAGTCAATATTCCGACGCATTGACTGACTTTCCCGACGCATACGGGCACTTTGCAAAACCTGGCAAGAATCTGCAGCACGCTGAATTCTCTTCTTTCAGCCCCGCAAATGCGCCAAATCACCTGTAGAGCAATCCCCTCGCGTCCCCGAACCTCCTGGGGGTATTAGGGTCCGTTAAAGGGCCAAAACCCTAAACCTGCAAAAATACACAGCAGGCTGTAATTTACTATTTCGGGCTCCGTTTCATGTGCCGGTCGCATCCGTAGCAAGTCCTCGAGCTCCCGCACCTGTAGGGCTACTTGCCCTTTGAATCGGACGAGATTTCTAGCGTGAAACCTCTCCGAATTCACCTGTACCTGCGGGGGCATTAGCCGCTAGCTAATCCAGTACCTGTGCAAGAGGCTCTTGCCTCGGCAATCGCGCATGAACCCACACAACTGTACATTGGTCAAATGAAAAGCCCACTAGAAGGGCATAACATACTGCCATAGTGGAGAGAGAGGGCAGTGCGTAGCGTGCAGGGCATCACTCCTGGCACCGCATTGTACATAGGAGGGAAAGCAAGCACTCCATAGCTCTTAACCTGTGACAAAATCTGAAAATGAGCCTCTCCTAGCTTAAAATTCAGCGTCCCCTTCTCTTGCATGAGGAAAGTGCACCAGAAGGTGCCACTTGGCACATTTATAAGCATTTTCCCGTTTCGGGGTTGCCGCCTAAAAATCTCCCCACCGGTTGCCCAGTTGACTTCTCGGCAGAGTAAGCAAATGTTCCCCTTGTCATTCCGGAGGTAATGATGCAAACACATTTTCATGTCCCAAAATAGCAGTTCCCTAAATTTTAGGAGATGCTGCCATTGTATCTTTCTAGGTCATGCGACCCTCTTTGTACACTATGGCCACATTCAGAACTGAAATGTCGCCTCTGTAGCAAAGGATTCGCTTTGGCTAGTCAATGACCCCACTTAGCTAACCATAGTCCTTGTCCAACCTTAGTGCTCTCTTGCCCTCAGGCCTAGACTCCCTCTGGACAGTTCCACACTAGCTATGCAATGCAAGGCAGTTAGATTTTCCGAGGGGTGTTTCCAAAAAGTGAAAGTAAATAGATAATAAGAAAGAAATCAACAAAAAGGATAGATAGTAGTCACACGCTGGTGACAGTTATGTCTTTTTCTAATCGTGTTTTGCAGCTAGGTACCCAATTACGCATGTCGGATGAAGAGCGCAAAGAGGCTTTTCTCTTTGGATTGGAGGAGTATATCAAGTACGATGTCGAGGTACTCGATCCAATCGATCTCAACAAGGCGGTAGCGATTGCTCTCGCACAAGAAATGAAGCACAACAAGGGAAAGCCTAAGGAGAACAAGACTTCCACAAGCACCTCGAAGACTCCTCAGAATGGTAAGCACGATAAGAATGGTAAGAATGGTAACTCTTCTAACCAATCTACCAACAGTATCTCATCAAAGAATTCTTCCAATGAATCTAAGGGTAAGGCTAACACAATTGCTAAACCTAAGCTTACTCCAAATGAAAAGGTAGCACAAGGAATTGTAGGAGGATACATCACGTCGGAAGAACAAAGCACTTATTCTAAAGAAGGTCGTTGTTTTCATTGTCACATTAAGGGTCACATAAAAAGAACATGTCCTAAGCTTGAATCGAATGAATCTAAAGAACCCACAGCACCCACTACATCTGTCAATGCAATGAATGATAACACGATTGTGCCCAGAGTTTCTTAGGACCCTCCTATTGATGATTCTCTCATTAAATGTTATGGTCGTACGTCGGGGCACCGTTTTGTCATATTGTTTGACCCAGGTAGTATGCATGATGTGATCAGTTCCTCTCTTGTTGAGAGAGCCCGCCTCGAAGTTAGTCCGAGATCTCCTATCGAGGTCTCTGGCTTTCGTCCCAGTATGGACGCTCTCATCACGGAGGAGTGCCTTGATGTGCTGTTTGCAATTCAACAGACTGCCTTCACTAGAAGATTTGTTGTTTCTCCTCTCTCAGGATGTGATATGATTTTAGGCATTAAGTGGTTTCGTGAGACTGATGCTGTCATAAAATTTGTGGCTAACACTATAACTCTCAATGCCGACAGTGATTCTCCTACTGTCTTTCATGGAGTGGATACTTCTCCTTCTCCATCTCTCATTGCTAATATGCAGGACAAGGTTGAAAGGATTCGAGATAAGGAGACTCTCTCAGTCTCTTTTTCTCCACAGCATGACACACAGAACTTGCATGATTATGAGAGCATGATGATTTGAATGATAATGATTTGCATGATGATTTGGATGAAAAAGACAAGCATGATGAATTGCATGAAGATGATGTGATTGTTCCCAAGGATGATGTGTTAGTGGATGCTTTTTCTAGCAAAGCTAACCTCGTTGCAGATTCGATCAATCACGAAGGATCGATCTTGGCTCTCGAGCCTAGGTCCCAAGAACCCCTTCAGGAGGAACCGATCTTGACTCTCGAGCCTTGGTCAAAAGAACCCTCACAAGAAGTATTATGTGTTCACATGATTGATACGCACGCATTGTTCGAGTGTTTCATTCGTGAAGGTTTCCTGTATTTTAGTCAACATCGTTATGTGATCCCTTTTCCTAAGCATGACATATTGCATATTGAGCACGTTTCTCTCATGGATGAGCACGAATGTATGCGGATTGTTCATGAAAAGCTGAAAAGGTTCTATGTAAGGAAGTCACATTCCATGTCACTTCCTCGGCATGACACAGTTTCTGAACGAGCACATGATTGTATGAGCACCAAGCATGGGCATTTCCATTGTGATTTGCCACAGTTGATTGATTTCGATCAAACAGAAAAGATTCGAGCGCATTGTTTGCATGTGTTTGATGAACGGGTTGTCACTCCGTCTCTATGTTCATCTACATTGCATACACAGTCTTTAGAGAAGACAAGATTTTTTTCCTTCACTTTACATGGAATGGGTATGTGCATGGTTTTGTGTTGAAGATGGTTTCAGGATTTTTCAGCCATGGAGATTCTTGAAGACGAAAGAAGCAGGATACTCGACGAAGTTGACGCATCGAAGGATGCCACAGGAGACTTTGTGTCGCTTTCGGCGCGGCCCAAAGAAGCAAGCGTTGCAGACCTTTATGAAGTTCAAGTACCGCTCGACCCACACAGCAGAGTGGGCCGGCGAAGAGTCCCTTCCAGGATTCCGGATGTTGTTGGCGATCTCCCTCGACACCATACAGTTCGGTACCAGTACCTCACTTTGAAAAGGAGGGGATGTCACGTGACACATCCCAACCCTATGTGTCCGTGGACAAGCTACACCACAGCAGGGTTTAGTCAGTCAAGTCAGTTTAGATTAGTAGTGATCTGGCACTTTTGTGAGTCTATTCGTAGACCGTGCATGCCCAGTCACTTAGCATAGATGCATATCCTCCGGTTGCACACAGCATGATCATCGAAATTCCCATCAGAATCCATTAGCATCAGTTAGGGGAATTTTCTAGTGCATTTAGCCTATTTTCCTATTTTTGGTTATTTTCACTTATTATTTTTTAAGTGACTTTCCAACAAAAGTAGGTAGGGCAATTTTGCTAAGTTAATATATAAGCAAACCCAAGTTAGCAGTTTCTGGCAGAAGAGGCAACAGGAGCTTCCCGCTCAACAGGCAACTTCTCAGCAGTACCCCCCATCGCCATACCACCCATTACCTGGCGTTTTTCTCCCCTTCCATCAAGACCATTGCCTAGCGTTTTCCCCTTAGCCTCAACCGCACCATTAGCGTTTGACTTCATGACCCAAATCAGCCATTAGCGTTTTGCTAACGCCAGACATGCTAAGATTTTCCAGCATTTTCAGCCAGGTACTAACGCCAACAGATCTGCAAACATTCAGCGTTTTGGATCAGCAGCCCAACGTTTTTTATCAGCAAATTCAGCATTGAAAACAGAGATCTTCAGCCTATGCAAGAAAAGCAGATCAGCCCCCAGTTGGTTGCAGAAGTCCCCCCAAGTTTAGCCCAAGAAAACGCAGCCAAAACAGTTTTTCAGCCACCAAAACAGTCCCCGAATTCAGCGATTAGAAGCCTACAGATTTCAGCCATCGAGTCGTCGTCGTCATCACCGTCGCCGTCATCGGCATAGTCCAACTTGCATCTTTCCATTGCATACGCATTGTACACCTTTGTGCAATCAAAGAATAGACCACTCTCGCCGACGAGAGTGGGGCCTTCGGAGGAGGGTTTTACAACCTCTCGGGTGTCGTATCTCTTCTCTCTCCTTCTCTCAGTCTCATTCACTTGCACGCACAATATCCACTCACTTTGTTCGTGATCATAGCACTCGACAAGACGGAAAGCTCTCTCTTTCCCTAAAGAACTAAAAGGAACCTTGAGCAATAAAGATCACTAATCTTGAGAAAATACAACATTCATTCCGCTGCACCTTACACCGTAAGTAAAAGGAACCCTTGAGCACAGTTCGGAGCACTCATCTTGAGCAAAGTTCAACATTCACTTCCGCTGCACCTTACAATGAGACAGGTAGAAAAATTTTCCAAAATCTTTCACAGTAAGAATCTTAAGATTCTTTCTTGACCATCCGAACATGGCTCCAGTCATTAATCACGTCTCGTTCGTACTCTTGTATGAGCCATGAAGAAATAAAGAGTTTCTTAAATTTCAACCACTTTGTCGGGGCTTGTTTCCTTAACAACAGAGTGGACCACCATGTCCGTGCATTGCCTTTCAGAAAGGATGCCGCCTGTCTAATCTTGAAGTGCTCTGTATAGCGGCCTCCTGAAAATGCTATGTCAAACTGTTGGACAAAGGCTAAAGCCTTGGGAGCATCTCGAAACCCTGATAAGTGCTCAAACTTTACTGCTCGTCCCCCCTCTTTGAATTCTTTGGGCTTTTTGCCCTTGTCGTCGAGGAAATCATATTGATTGGCTCTGTAAAAATGCTTTCTTTTTGCATAAAACATGTGATCTTTCTGTCGTTTCTTGCCCTTCCTGTCCTCATCACTCAAGTCAGAAGAAGATGAGGTGTCCGAGCTGTTCAGAAGATGAGGACGAATTGGGCAATCCTTCGAAGCGTACACGCTTCTTCTTCTTTCTGGCGTTTTCAAAAGTGGATTTTTGACCCAATTAACCGGGGAAATTAGTTCGCTTGTTACGTTGTTTCAGTTGCTTTTACGGCGGCTTCTTCGTTTCCAAAAGCTGATTGATTTGGGCCTGGACCGCATAATGGAGTTCTTCTTCAGTAAACATTCTCGGAGTAGGAGGCTTGTTGATCGCCGGTTTGATGGGCGGTTGTGTGGCTTTCTGCCATTGGGTGTGCACTTCTGCGATGGATTGCTGAGACAAAAAAATTGCAAATTTCGGATCCTTCGGAATTTTAATCATCTGCTTTGTTGCCTGGTCAACCTGCTGTCGACGTTCCATCTCTTCAAGTTCGTACTGAGTAGGCCGAGGTGGGCCGTACTCTTCCTCTGTTTGATCATGAGAATCTTCTTCGTGATCTCCCGCATTAGCGGATGCAGAAGAAGTCGACTGATTCTTGTTGGAATCCATAAGTAATGTGGGATTCTTTATGGCTTTATGCCCTGTAAGACAAAGCGATGAAGACGGGAGTGCGCCCGATGCGCGATGTATGAAGGGTGGGAGTGGCTAATAAGTCCAGGGTCAGGACCTGAAGATACCTCAAATAACAATTTCCAAGAGTGCCCTGTCTGCAATTTGATAGGACCGGTATGCTTTGAGAAAAGCACACGCCTGATGCTCCGGTACCACTGTAACAAACTTGGGCACCCCAAGTCTAGATTTTGTTGCGACACGAGAGAATCACTTAAAATACTTCACAACTTTAAATCACAGTTTAATTTGGTCGACATGGCTCGACGTCGTTCCGTCGGTGTAGTTCCGTGCCCAGAGAGATTGGCCCCAAAGACTCGCGCCCCTTTCGGTATTCTTTTATATTAATCTTTGAGCAAAGTACAACTCCCGCAGGGTCCTCTGCTCTCGTACTCTGCATCTAGATGCTCTGAGAAGTGAGGCCCTTAAGGCTCTTTTATTCTTACAAGGGATGCCAAAAGCAGAGCCCCAAAAGCAATTAAACTCAAAAGCAAATAGTCCCTAAAGCAATTTGTTCCAAAAGCAACTGATCCCAAAAATCTGCCCAAAAAAAAGCATCAACGCAATTTGCGGAAATCCGTACAACAGCCACGTCAGCATGTCAAATTGATATGCGGAGATCCGTACTGCTGTTCGTTCAGTTTCTGCCACATCAACACCTATTTATACGGTTTTTTCCATGTCAGCACCTGTTCGTATTGCCACATCAACATATCTGCTCGTACAATTTCTGCCCGCGGGTGGTCATGCCACGTCACCATTTTGTGACATCTCTTGGCGCGATTCGTATCTAATGATATCCGCTTTTCAAATCAATCCTGTTGAAACAAGAGGATCCTTGAAGTCGGTCAAGAATATCATCGATCCTTGGAATCGCAAATCTGTTCTTGATGGTAATTTTATTGAGAGCTCCGTAGTCAATGCACATTCTCCAAGATCCGTCTTTGAAACCAACAACACCGGAGAGCAGTAGGGTGAAGTACTCGACTGGATAAGAGAAGGTCTTTCACTTGGTTCATAATCTCTTCATTCTGGGCTCGGGTAACACGGTAAGGTGGCCGGTTCGGTGGTGTGCTTCTAGGTATCAAATCAATGGTGTGATCCTCAGGTCGAGATGGAGGCAACTCGCCTAGCAGGCCCTCATAGAAGCAATCAGCATGAGTGGAGAAAATCTTGGCGTTCTCTATCAAGTTCAAACATGTTCGTTCTGTGTTTATCATTTAACTCTTTCAAATAGATCGAGTAAACAAAGAGACTGGATTTCATTAATTTGGAAATGGCCGAAGGCGATACAATAGGGATATTGTACCGTAAGTTCGGTAGCAAAGGACTAGGAGATGGGTATTCCTGATGCGTCACAAGGTGGGTGACGGGTGCATTGGAAAGGGAATATCCATAGTTGCGAGGAAATTCCGAACTGTGTTAGAATTGTGCACAAGGATGAGCAAGCACTTGAATGAAGATGGGTTCAGAGGAAACTTTGAGGAAAAAGCAGATGCTTTCCCGCGAGGAAGTCTATGTCTGCATTGCATCTGTGCATGTGGTTGCATCCAGGGACGCCTAGGAAGTACGGTGTAAGCATTGTTTTCAGCTAATAAGGTTTTTTACTAAGTTTTAAATAGGTTCAGATCATTTTTAAAAGTGATCAGCCGCCCACTTAATAAGTGGGCAGCCATCTGATAAAAAAGGCAGCAAAATCCACGGCGCCCCCTCTTTCTCCCCCTATTTGGCACACGTACCAGCGATCCCTCTTTTTTTGCCCTAGGCGCTCCCACCCTTGCCTATTTTGGCCGAGAGAGATCACGCCTATTCCTGTCGGCTCTCAAATGCAATAAAAGCAAACTCTCTCTCTCACTCCCAAACCCTGGAAAAAGTCAGCGATAGCAAGAAGAAGAGGCTCCTGCAGATTTTCAGCCATGAAGTCGATGTCATCGAAGATGCCCATGGCTCCCCAAGTGTACCAGATGTCGCCAAGACCCAATGCGCAAGTTCCATTGCGAAGAAATGCCTGCGGAGAAAGTTTCCATCGCAACAAGCTGTCACGTGACACATCCAACCCTATGTGTCCGTGCACAAGCTACAGCATGACCAGGGGTTCAGTTCAGTCAAGTCAGTCTAGAATAGGAAGTAAGCTGACACTTTTGTGAGTCTGTTCGCAGACCGTGCATGCCCAGGCACTTAGAGTAGATGCATATCCTCTGGTTGCACACACCATGATCATCCGATTTCCATCAGAACCCATCAGGAGCATTTTTACAGTGCATAGACCTATTTTCCCTATTTTTGACATTTTTCACTTACTATTTTTAAGTGACTTTTGTTGGAAACAATGTAGGGCAAATTTATTAAGCAAATATATAAGGAAAACCTAGCGCTAGCTTTTCTGGCAGAAGAGGAGGAAAGTGCACAGGCAAGGCCGCTTGCAACAGGCGTCTCCTTCTCCCTCTCCCTCTCAAGCAAGAACCAACCCTTTCAGCCTGGCGTTTTTCAGCCCTGAAGGCCAACGTTTTCAGCCCATTCAACCTGGCGTTTTTCAGCCCTCAAGCATCAGCAATTCCACCCTGCAGATCAGCGTTTTGCTACAGCCACTTCAGCGTTTCAAAGGCCTGCAGACATCAGCGTTTTCCAGCCATAGACTCCAGCGTTTTTGGCTAGAAGGACCAGCAAATTCAGCAAGTCAAAAGGCAGCAGAACCAGCGATTTTAAGGCAGTAAGACCAGCATTTTTTTCAGCAGAGTCATCGTCCTCGCCGTTCTCGTTGTCATCGTCGATTCCATACTAGATATACCTTGCATCAGCATCTTGTACCAGATTGTGCAATTAATAGAATAGACTTCTCTCGCCATCAAGAGAAGGGCCTTCGGAGGAGGGTTTTACAACATCTCTGGTGTCATATTCTCTTCTCTCTATCTCTCAGTCTTAGCACCTTCATTCACAGTGTTTATCCACTTTGTTTGTGTCCATTGCACTCTCTCACTAAAGGAACGGAAGGCTCTCCCTTCCGTAAGTAAAAGGAACCCTTGAGCACATTTCGGAGCACTCATCTTTCAACATTCACTTCCGCTGCACCTTACACAAGCTGCTGTTTTTCTCTGTTTTCAGCCCATAAACGTCGTAGACGGGGCTGATTTCTGAGAAGGAACCCAAGAACACACCTCTTCTGTGTGTAGGATTGGAAGAGATATTTCTCTATATAGAGATCTCCTCCGGGAAATTGATTTTTTAAGAACTGAGTTGCGTTTCGAGAGTCGAGACTTCGAAGGTAACGTGTTCATGTTATGATTTCAAAGTATTTGTTTGCAGGTGTACTTCCTCCTCGCAAGGGAGTAGGCGCAGAGGAAGGCATGAGCCTCTGCAAGAGAAAGCGCTTTGAGAACTAGAGTCGGATCAGCCCAAGGGTTTCGCACCCTGAGCTTGGGAGTAGATCCACGGATCAGAGAGAGGTAGACTCTCAAGTTGGGATCTGGAAGTTGAGATTCCCAAGGAACGACTTCGCATCCAAGAAAGCAGAGTTATTCTGCAGGAAGAGGACTCTGGGAACAAAGTCGGAAAAGAGTTACAAGGATACCATGCCCTGAGTCTGGAAGGTGACATCTAGAGGCGAGAACCTTGATTCTCGAGGATTCAGAGTAAGCCCTAGGAATAAGAAGCTGAGGCTTCCGGGAACCATCAAGACTGACTCTAGAGCGAGCATGGTAATGCGTTCGGTTTAGGGTGGGATTAGATGTGTCCAATGGACCCGAGGTAAGTCCATGTCATAAACAGCTTCCACTCCCTATTCTGACACTAAACTCATAATTTGTTTAAATTCCAATTCAAAGTTTCCATTGAAAAGTGCCACATTATTACCCAAATGCAACCTAATACTTGTTTCAGAATTGACTTTGAACAATTAATACAAATAAAAATAATATGGCAACACACAAGCATAATTTTACATTAACTAGTGACTAGATGCAGCAAAAGAGATTTTTGGCCTTTGAAGATGTTTGCAAAACTTCATAGAAAATGCTTGTATGTCTATGTAACATAAGAAAAAATCATAACTATAAATATTGCATGGCACTTGTTTCAACCAACTAAGTTATATAAAAGTCATCCCTTGGGCTGAAATCACAATAATGCAAATAAATAAACTACGCAAATGACTAAACTACAAACTTTAAACCTTTGGAGAGAAGTACCATGTTCAAGTAGCCGAAAATGAGGGTTCTCCTTAAAGACAGGATTGTAGAATTTTTCAGTCCAATGCATGATTGGCCGTGGGAAGAGGGGTAGACCTTCAATTGCTTCCTCACGACATATCAAAGTTACAAAAATTGTATTTTCATCAACAACCACAGTGCCTCCTCCGCTGAAGCGTTTAATGACTTGCACGTCATCCTGCACAACCTTATGTAGATGAAGTAAATTGTGTGGCTCCCTGCATGTTTAATAACAACCAAAACACACTAAAATTTGAAATTGTTCCTACAAGGAATATTAAGAAGCTTAAAGCTGAAAACAAGAAATCCTTTGCAGGTTTGAACAAGAAAGCTTTCACCCTTCCTATTCTTGGGGCATGGCGATATCTTTAAATGATTTGGCCATACACAAACGGTAGCTAGAAAATGTTCAGTTAAGAAAAAATGTTCATTGACCCTATATGTGATGAGTAAATAGATAGCATGATCATATACAAGAACAAGATGTTGACATAATGAACTGGTAGAACTCAAATAAAAACATCGCCAATTCTCACATTCAATCCTCCCATCCTCCTTCTGAAGTATTCTTGGGGGAAAAAGGTGGCTAAAGTCAAGGTTAGACTGTACTCAAATGGGAATTTCTTTTAAAAATTAAATCCACAGAGGCTCCATATCCTGTGTTAATAGAGACAATGAACCATAGACACACTACTCTACCAGAAAAACCTCTCATATGTTGTACTGCAATTTTGGTCATTTTCATGTACCAACAGTCAAAGGACACGCTGTGTGTGTGTGTGTGTGTGTGTGTGTGCGAGAGAGAGAGAGAGAGAGAGAGAGAGAGAGAGAGACGATTACCCGGAGATGCCCATGACAATAGCAGGAGGTTGCGTGCCATCGTTGATAATGCACCAGTTGTGTTGGGTGGTTCGTAACAGGCGTTCCTCAAGGAGCAGCTGTTGAACGATGGGAAAAGAGCGCAGTCTCACCAGATTGATCAGTCTCTTGCTTGTAGCTTGCACTGCCATGCCCACGCCACAGAGAAAAGCGCCACATTACTGCCAAAGCAAAAGTTTTGTTTTTTTTTTTTTAACTTGTTACTTCGTTAGCGTAGGAGGCCAAACATGCAAGAGGACTATTACTATACTAACAAGTGAATCACAACACATCCAAACACTTCGGAGAGTAGTCCCATATCAATGCCTTAAGTCACCTGAGATTGAGTCAGAGCAGTCAGCTTTACAATAGCCTGCTTATCTTTGTCTTTTGCCATAGAGCCAACCACTTAACGATATACACCTATAGAGGCAAAACCCTCACAATCCCAATGTACAGACAATCACTCACAAGTACACACACATACCACAAAAGCACATAGTACCAATGCTAAGTGAGCATGGAAGCTCACCTTTTATAGGGTTTGGTGCCAGTAGCCACATTCCTTCACAGCAATATGGCGGGCCCCGGCTTGAAGATTCATCAGCGCCGCCTCGTACACACACACACAGCGCTTAGAGAGCGTGTTGTAGCACAAATCCGCCAGGGGAGCGTCAAATCAAGTAGATGAGGACAAAGTTTACAGAGCCATGCCAACCCGCCCAAAACCCCATTACCCCATTTAACTTCTAAGGGGTTATATACCATTAAGAATCCACCTACTAATATCATTTTAGAAATTCAGTTAGTGAATTCAAGCCTTCTATTCACCAGAAGTTTCCCAGGCCAACAATCCCCAGCTAATTATACCTAGGAAATAGCAACAAGCCACTCCTATATACTGGAAGGAGTTATACTTCGTATAAATAGCCACATGTGTGTGTGTGTGTGTGTGTGTGTGTGTGTGTGTGTGTGAGAGAGAGAGAGAGAGAGAGAGAGAGAAGTTACTCGAAGATGCCCATGACAATAGCAGGAGGTTGTGTGACATCATTGATAATGCACCAGTTGTGTTGGGTGGTTCGTAACAGGCGTTCCTCAAGGAGCAGTTGTTGGACGATGGGAAAAGAGCGCAGTCTCATCGATCAATCTCTTGCTTGTCGCTTGCACTGCCATGCCCACGCCACAAAGAAAAGCACCATATTCTACTACCAAAGCAAAAGGTTTTTTTTTAAACTTGTTATTACTTGGGTACTTTGTGAGTGTAATGTGCTTTTGCAATTTCTAGATCACCGAAGCTGCCACTTGGCATGATCCAGGCCATTGCCATTGAGCCAAATTGCATGGTCAAGATCAACCTCAAGCTTGCTTTTAACATGCTGCACGTATCGGACAAAAGCAGCTTGCGCATGCTTTTTGACAACCTGCAGAGAGACGTGATAGCTTTAGAGTATGAGCTAGAAGCCGACATCAACTACTTTGAAAATGTGTTAATCATTACTTGCCTTGTCATCCACTGGTCATGCTCACCTTGCTCACTCAATTCCACCTACACATGATTCATGGCCGCTATTGTTGCTATCTTCAGGTGTTGCAACCGTTAGGGGCCTTGGCAGGTACTGAAGTTAGGTAGCATCACACTCTTGTGTGAACCAGTGATGTGGTTGTACAGTTTTGCAACTGGATGCAATTAGAGAGGGTGTTTAGGAGTTGCGTTGGCTTTTGGTCGGGGTCCTTTGGCCTCCGCAAGCTGACACACGTTTGCAAGCGCGGCACCACACTGAGGATGTAGGGCCCTCAAACGCAACAAATAGTGGACCTCAGCCAATAACTGTGCTGCCAATCTTCACAGTTGGCCTAGGTGGCCAGGAAGACTGCAACGCCACCTTCAAAGTTGTGCATAAAACATGTTGTCAACACTGCCAATGGCCAACCTCAAATGGCAAACCTCCCCTTAGGGCGCATTCAGATCTTTCATAAATGTGAGATTGGCAGGTTTGTTTTCAAATCATTTGGCGCTTCTTTGTGGCTACTTTGTTTGTGACTTGAAAGATTGTAGCCTCTTAGCTGAGTTTCATTGACTGTATTGATTGTAGGTTACGCTAAGAATGGCTAAGCGCTAAAGAGATTCAAGATGAACGAGTATCATTTTGATGAATCTGTTTGCAGCATAAGAACTGCTTAGATTTGGGTTGGGTCGAAAAGGGGCTTGAATTACATATCGAGATTGAAAGGTGTGCAATGCTTTTGTAGAGAAAAAGTCTTTTTTTGTTGTGAATTCGTACTATAATGTTAGATTAGGTCTCTTTGAGAATGCAAAATTTTTTTTTGAAACATTTCAGTCATGAATGCGACTCGTGGAGTGCATTGCTAATGGGGTATGCAGAACATGTTATGGTGAGAAAGTAATAGAGCACTTTGATTAAATGCAACATGAGGGGGGAACTTGTAACGTTGTCACTTTTGTTTGAAGCTTGAAGTCTTGTGGCAATATAGGAGCATTTGAAAAGGGCCAAGGTGTAGATGTTGAGCTTGAAAGGTTGGGATGGCTGATAAGAAACCCTTTTTACTTGGTAAGCCTACTAAGCTTTTTCGGATTCTTGAGCTTAGAAGTGACCATTTGGCATGATCTAAGCCATTGGCCTCAAGAAAATTCCAACGGCCAACAACCAATTGTTCACTTGAGCATGCTTTTAATTTACTTAATTGCACAATAAATTGCATGGCACATAACGCCGTTTAAGCTAGTGTTGGGGTTTTGCATGCTCATGTTGAAGGTAACGTCTACGTTGATGTAGAGATTGGCATCGACCATGGCGTTTGAAGTAGAGAGAGGTTGCAAGCAGAGATTGAAGGAGGTGTTGGTGGCATCTGACATGGAGAAATTGGGCGTTTTGGGATGCAGCACCAAGTAGAGGATGAGGGCAGTGATTCCCAATACGATCAGTATGGCGGCAGAGGGACCACCACAGATGTATGCAATATGTTCGATATTGTGGAAACCTTTTCTCCCAAGGGTCGTGGTAGCATCAACTCCCGAGGGGCCTCCAATGATCACGGGAAAACGAAGACCCAGATCTCCCAGTCTGTCCTTATTTGTACACATGCATGGCACCTGTGATCAAATCACATCAAAAACCAACTTGATGTGGCCCATGAGTCATGACAGTTGTGATGGATAGTGTATTCTCACATGGCTTGACTAGTAGTAAGACTCTTTCAAGCACTGTGCAAATCCTTTCTATGTACCACCATGGCACCATGCCCACCACCTTTCAACAGTTTTTTCTATGGCATCCCTTTAGCCGTCGGGCACTAAGAGTGCCATCCTATCATCGCAGGGTATTGTGAAGTTTGATAGTCCCCCCAAAAACTAAAAAGCTGCCATTTTCACTTTATGTTTGTAGTCAACTTACAAGCCTGCTCTAGGCCTTTTTGCCATGTACAATAAACACTCTCACGCTTCCTATGTGCACCAAGCCGTCCAACTCACCAAGTAATTAGATGAAAAATTAAATAGTATTAAGCCAAAAGCAATAAAATTGCACGCAAGGATTCAATGACGTCCATGAAGTAGCAGTTGTCCGAACTTTAGGAATTTGTGGCGCACGTCTTCTCAACCATCACCTGGACACATGGAGCAGCTTGCAGCATTGCCGCCACCATAATCATACCCCCTACCAACAATGTGCTCATCTCTCTCTCTCTCTCTCTCTCTCTCTCTCTCTCCCCCCCCCCCCCCCCCACAATGGCAGTGGTGCCATGATCTCCAAGATCTTCAGCTACATCTCTTCTTGGCCATCACCGCAAAGGTATTCCCATTTTGAGTAATTCCTTGCTTACTGTTCTCAAGCTTTGCATCAGTTACTTCCTGCTTTGGCTATTAGCCTTGTTGTTGGTTTGTAATCGATCAAAAAAATAAACAAGAACAAGCCCACTATGAGCGTTAGTGAATAGGCAAGCCAACTACCATGCCAAACATATAATATATCCCTTGTGGAATCTCTTGTGGACAAATTTCACATCGTCTATTGTTTTTCATTAAACGAATTAAACACACCATGTGATAATAATGGCCACATGCCAATGTATAGTATCCACTCCATCCGTCAAAATTATTGTAGCATATTGGACACTAAGAAGACAAAGATGCATCTGACTGTGATGTGAGAACTAACTCTGGATGCAAAACAAGGTGATTGATGTTTGTCCCTTGTACAGGTGGAGGATTCACTTGTTGTGTCAAATTCTGAACATCCTAGCTTAGGCGATGAATACATTTTTCCATTCGGGCCTTGGACGCTTGAGGTGTTTGGGTTGCTTCAAGCAACCATGTTATTTTTGCATCTTTCTCTGCCAGCTATGTCATTAAAATATCTTTCTCCTTTTTTAATTGTAAGTCAGCACCTTCAACTATCAATGCCATCTCCTCTTGTATGAATGTGACAAAACTCTCCCTTATATCATGGGTGGTCACAATTGTCTCCTTCAAGGAAAAGTCTACTGGTCGTTGTTGGACAAAATGTACATACAACATTTTTGCAAAATAAAGCATTGTGTAATGGATGGCCAAAAAACCTCCAAGTAGATTCTCTCAGCGTTGTCGAGAAGTTGGTGTGCTTGCCAACAAGGTACCGGACCTCTGGCTATGAGAGCTTGGGAGGAGGTAGCAAATGATTCACTCCATGAAATGTGGTGTTTGGTGGTGAATACTTAAAGTGCAGCCATAGAATACTATTTCTCACCCTCTTGTGTACACATAGAACTCTCAAAACAAGACAAAGATGAAAACATTCAAGCTTTGATCAAATCTAATCAAGGGTAGGATGAAATGATTTATTGATGCATTTATAGCGGCTAATCTTTGTCTTCCAAACAAACCCCGAATTGTTCTTTGAAACTGTAATTTTGTGCTCACAAAGATGTATATATTTTTCCTACCGATTGGAATGAGTTGTGTATATAAGTCTTCATGGTTCATAATCAATCAAGACTCACCTGTTCACATCGAATGGGTTAGAATAATCTAGGAGTGGTAGAATAATGTGGAGTGGAGAGAGAAGAATTAGTTGTAGTCTTTCAGGTCCAAAAAGAAATACAATTCTTTGTTGGAAGTGAATATTTGACTTAAACACACATTAACCCTAAGATATTGTACATTATGGAAAGGGTGAAAGGTGGCATCGTGTGGGTTATTCATTTAAGATAATATAAGCATATAGAAAAGGACCTGGTTATGGCCGGTAGCTAGAGATAGAGGTAGAGGCTTATGTAGAGATAGATAGGTGATTATGGAGCAAAATAGTTAGAGAGATAGATTAGCAAAGAATGTAAGGGGGAGAGAGATATATTTGGTTAGAGAAGGAGATAAAGTTAGAGATATAGGTTAGATTAGAGATGGAAAAGAAACAACAAGAAATCAATAAAACCTTAAAGTAAAACAAATCTCTCTTGACAAACCTTTCGGGAGTTTTCGCCATTTTGATGGAGAGAGAAGAAGAGGAAAGACTTCAAGGCTTGATTGATGCACCAAGTTCAAGTTCCTCTTTGATTAGAGTTGATCTTCTAAAGATTGCTTACAAGATTGGCTAGTCTTCCTCAAGAAGCAAGTGTAGGCTTAGGTTGATGTTTATGGCTAAGTACAATTAGGCATTAATCCTCACTCCCTAATGAATGGTTTTCAAGGAAGAAGAGGTACCCTTTTATTGTTGAAGGGAACCCCCAAGGGTTACACAAAAAAGAGAGGAGCCAATGTAAACTAGAATTGGCAAAGTTGGAAATGGGTTTTCCCTGCATGATGTGGCAGAGTGGGGTCCACAATTTTGAACATATCTCCTCAATAGTGGCTTTAAATAAAAAATTAAAGATAGGGACAAAAAATTCAGCTCATAAGCTATGACCCCCATTTTATATACATTTTCCAATTCGGATTGAAACCATGTGTAAAAAAACCATCAAAATAGGGTATCTTTCTGGCAGCAAAAGTCTTCTTGTGGTCCCCTTAGCCTAAACTTTCATGTGATTCCAATGGACACTTCATGCAATATGAAAGCATGACATTGCTCCTTGACAAGTTTTGAAGCATCCTTTCAATAATGTATTAAAATAGGAGTATCCTTGAAAATCATGCAAGCTAGTGTCCCACTATGATTTGATTCTTTCCTAGTAGCTATAAAAAACAATATAAGAAAAATATGAAAAATACATACAATATATTTATATTCGAAATCACACTAGCTATAGGATCTACTACAGTGTGAGGTGATAATGGGACAGTAGAAAGAAAGAACCAATGCTTTTTTCCCCAAGTTAAAGAGGCGCGGTTATTGACGCTTTTTCCCACAGTACTTTGTAACGGTAAAGTAAGAATATATTACCCTTGAGATAAATATTAGGATGAGATAGAAAGCTTATTATTATACTTAGATATGCATATGTACATTGTGGGAGACATTATTATGTATTTAAAAAGTCACAAAATAAATCTCTTGGCATTAGTTCCCACTATGTACGTGCCACAACATGACAACGTTGTCTTTGATCTCTTAGTGCAAGCACTTTAAAACTTTCCACCGTACTTTCTTTATCATCACATCTTCACATGGCCATATTGTTTTTATCATATCCTTTGTCACTTCTTTTGATGTCTTTCCATTGCACGTGGTTTGGATTTGTCCATTTTGATAGTCGACGAGTTGTGCGCTTCACCTATTGCACTGACATACAGTGTGCTAGAGATTTCATGCGCTAAAAAGCATTAACAACCATTTTTTGTTGTTCTACTGGCACCGCTTGTGTACCACATGCTTGCTCTTCATCACCCATGGTATCTTTGAACTGCAATGGCCAAATAGACAAATATTAAATATCTTTAACAAACATTTATTCTCTTGATTCAGTACTTCTAAAGATACCATAATCGACTAAAGAAAATTTAGTCAAATATTGTGCGATTGATGTGAGAAACAATGTCACAATTGACCAAATAAAGACAGCAACTCCAAATGTACTTAATGAAAGTGAGCAATAATTTAACAATTGACTAAAGGCAATTGATCCAAATATACGTCAAGTGATGTGAACCACAAGTTACAACATCCAGATCAAAAATCAGTCAAAAATGGCTTCAAAATGGTCAAATTTGGTCCAAATTGGCCAATATACGACACATCAGCTCACATGCCGTGGAAAACAAAAGGAGGGACTGCTTGCTGAAGTAAAAAAATAGAGAATTCATTACTCAGAGAGGGAACGAAGAGGATTCATGGTGGTGTGTGTGTGCAATCCCGCACCTGTTTGTAGCGTTGTTTCTCTTCTTCTCCACCTTTGAAGAGTGAATTACACATTTCTCTTGTCAGTTTGATGTTTAGGGATCATCTTGGGTGCTCTCTGATTGAGTTTTTTTCCATGGTCATGGTGTTTTGGTGAAGAAGATAGAGGCGTTTTCTACATAGTCTGCGGGTGTGTGTGTGTGTGTGCCATTGGGATTGAGTGTGAAAGGAAGAGTAAGAGAGATTTGGGAATCGAGTTATGTGTGAGAGGATATGAGTATGTGTGTTTGTTGGCTAAACTTTTGATCAACTCTGGAGGACCTTCACATTGGCTTGGTTGGCGTCTGTTGTGCTCCCAAGCCTCATCGTCATCGACCCTCTACACGGATCTTGTTGGGTTAGCAGGAGCTTGTAATACCCACGAGTTGCCTCTTGATTCGAGTGAAGAATATAAGGACCTATTTGGGTGAGTTTCCTCTACCATTTAGGTGTGTGAGTATCCATTCCAAATTGCAAGCATGCTATGGTATAGAGGTGAAACGCTTTCAGCCCTCCTTGTCAATGTCACTTTCGTTTATTTGTTGTATGCTGCCATCTACACATGAAGATATTGCCAATATACACTCTTTTCTAATGGCATGCATAATAATTTTCTTTGCGCTCTAGCCTCATTTTTGCACTGGTGGACAATAAAAAACAACATATCAAATACAATTTCAGGGTGTATCGGGCACTCTTACACTAGTTCATACAAACCATAACCATGACCTAAAGACTTTAAAAAATTGTGCAAGATTATACTAATACAGATTGATAACCATTTTCACTTTAAAAAGCTAGGTTTGATCTTGCAAAATGGTTTAAACAAGTAGCTCTTTAGAAAACCACCCAAATCAAACAATATAAGTTAAAAACCCTAAAAATTTCAAAATATTGTGGTATACCATAAGACGTGATACCACATTTTGCACGTTACAACTCAAAAAACAATGTTATAATAAGAGACATGTGCATCGTATCTTCCGTGATAAGGTGAAATCCACAACTAAAAATGATATAGTGGCTCCTTAATCCAATTAGTATTATGAAGGTGGAAAAATCATGAAAATTTGGTTTTTCTTTTGTCAAAGAATTCATAAATTAAATATAATGCCTCACATCAAGATTTGAAATGTACATATTGCCAATCTCATTTTAAAATATTAAAAGTTTACATTTGTGAAAAAAACATAGCTATGAGTGAAAGCATACAACTAAAATGAAAAGTTGGTGCAGTTTTCATAAATTGAATAGAACGTCTTACATCCAAAAATATTAAATAGAATGTCTTACATCCAAAAAGTGTGCATATAACTTTTTAAATTGAATGTATATTAGGTATTTAAAGACATAGAGAAATAGCACATTATGAATTTAAGTGAAACTTTAGCATTTGGTTTTGCGAAGATGTTATTCATTAGTGTAGTGTTCTATTGAGGTTGTATAAAAATGATATCATATATGTTATAATTTTTATGACTTTTGTGCATGTAGCATTTTCATTAAGCAACGATGATTGATGAATAACACTTTCTTTTGAATATTATTAGGTAGTATAACTTTTGACAAGAACACTTAAGAATAACAATTACAGACAGTTCATTTGTTTGTATATGAGATACTCTTTACGATTGCGTTACCGACCAAGTATTTCATATATTTAATACTTAAAAAACATGAAATGCGCTTTTGCAGATGCTTAATAGTGCATCAAGTAGCAAGTAAGGTGGGCGGCGGCAATGGGCATTGCCCTTGCTGTGTGTATGCAAATAAAGGCGACATTGCTCGTTGCTCGATACTGAGGTGTTGCTGACTCTCAAGATAGGGATTCCACCACGCCTCTAAAAATGAAGTTCCCCATGTGCCTTCAAGGTCAGACCCGAACTCGCTATTATAAGCTTGACTTGAGCACCTTCTTGGAGTCCACCCGACGAGCCTTGTGTGAGCACCCCTTGGCTTGGCTTTTGCTAGCAAGTTGCAACCTCCCACAAAGGGGCTCTTTAAAAAAGGTAAATGGCCTTTAATGCTTGCAGCTTCACAGACACACACACACACACACACACACACATACACACACACACACACACACACACACACAAAGAGTTATCTTTAGTTGGTCACACACACACACACACAATTGAGATCTACAAAAAAAATTCAAAAATTGAAAAAGCACTAATCATGTCGGCCAATTAATTGAGCATATGTTGCATGATTAAAGCAAACAAATACTTGACGAATTGTTCTTGGCAATAGCTTCGTGCACACACTAGTTGCACAAGTCATTTACGCTTATGGTGGGAGTAATAGTGCGGTAAAGCCAATTAAAAATGAACACAAAAAGCACTCCAAAAAATTATGCACACACAAAATGCTAAATGTGAATTATCCTCACTTAATCACCAAAGGGTAAAGGGGCATGCTCGTGCCCGAGTGGTGATTAGGGATGTGGATTATTAAGCTAATACAAATAGAAATTAGTTAAGCAGTAGGCCTATGTACAAAAACGTCGGCTCTGATACCACTTGATGGGTTAGTCGGTGCAGAAGCATACTCCCTGATAGCCAATGGTTAGCATTAGGCTATGGTGGATGAAGCCTTAGCTTAATCATGGTGTTAGGGTTAGGGTTAGCTTACACCAATTTCAAGAGAGAGAGGATAGACACAATGACAGAGTCCAAAGTGAAAAGCTTGATTAGAAAACAATACCTCAAATAGGCTTGGTGCTTTACAATCATTTGCATCCTCTTGCTATTTGACCATCTCATCATTTATCTTTTCTTAGGTGTCTAAAGGGCTTTCCCATGCGGTGCCACAAGTTGGGCTTATCCTAACACTAACACTGTAATCTTCCTTGGAAAACCATCTCAGTAACTTCTAAGCTCATTTACCAATTATCTTGCTTAATTTATAACTTCAAAACAGAGAATCTCATCAAACATAATTAGAAAAACTAATTATCTTAGTATGATATAATTATCATGGGTTCCTAAGATTATAATCTACCTTTTGAAATTGTCTCACTAACTTCTAAGCTCATTTACTAATTATCTTGCTTAATTTTTAGCTAAAAATAGAAAATTTAAGTAAAAGCGATTAAAAAACTATTTAACTAATTATGACATAATTATCATAAATTGTCAAGACTATAATCTACCTTCTAAAATCATTTTACTAACTTTTAAGTTCGTTTACTGCTTAATAGAGAATTTAAGAAAAATAATTAGCAAAATTGTTTAACTAATTAAGATATAACTGTCATGGGTTTCTAAGACTATAATCTACCTCTTTAAATTATCTCACTAACTTCTAAGCTCATTTACTAATTATTTTGATTAATTTTTAGCTAAAAAAGAATATAAGCAAAAGTAATTAGCAAAACTATTTAACTAATTATAAGATAATTATCACAAATGATTGACATTGTAGTATTTGTCTAAAAAGTATCTCATGATTTCTTAAGCTGTATTCCTAAATTTTCTTTTAATTTTAGTAAATAAATATCAGAATTATTATAAAATTTTTATACAATTTTTATAGCTTCCTAACATTGTTTCAAAGCTTTGAAAATTAATTCATAATTATCTAGGCTTATTGGGTATATGTTTCCTTGGTTAAGGCCAAGTTTGACCATTTCAATTCTAATATAGATTAATAATTAGCTATATTATTAATCATAAATAGAAGTTAATATTCAAAAAATTAAGAACATATAAGAGTGTAATTATTAGTAGAGGGAGGCTTAATCTTTCCTAATTAATAAGATAATTAAAAAAATAGACCTAGATTAATATGCCTTCCACTAATTTAACGAAATTAATGTTGATTACCTTGATTAATCAACTAGAGCTCTTGTTTTCTAGTGATTTTTGTGTAGAATCTCTCTATGCTAGAGAGAATTTTCCATGGTCTTCGAGTCTGTTTTAAAATGTGAAGGCTAGGGGCTTATTTATAGGTTTTTGGCAAGCAAGGCGGACATTAGCAACCCCGTGCAGCCCCCATCTCTAGGAAGCACCCTCTACTACTATTTTAGCCCCTAGCACGTCCAACATATCCTCCCTAGAACCTGCCCAACTTGATTGTCAAATCTGCTAATTTAAGTTTCCTTTAATGATTTTAACTGGAAATTCTAGCCCATGTGCTTAAAATATCTACTAGGCCATGTGAAAAGCCCATGTGATTTAATAATTATAAAGGTTTCCAACCATTTTATTTAATTAAAGTAATTGTGGAAACTTTTGGTAAAAATTCAAGGGTCACTTTTTGTTTGAATTCGATTTTTTTTTTTTGGGTGAAGTAAAGCTGTGTTTAAGAATCCAAAAATACCAATTTTCACTATATTCAGGATACATGTTTACTAGTTTGGATGTCTAGTGCTCTCAAATAAAGCTTAGGGTCATATTCCTACTTCCAAAAAGTGGAAACCTTATAATCACCCCAAGTTAAGAATTTGAGATATCCTCGTCTCAACGGAAGTTAGGGAATTCTTTCCAACAAAAAAATGTAGCTTTCCATGTACCATTTTCAGTGGGATTATCTGTCCAGATACTCTTTGATTACTTCATCTCCAATAGTTCTTTATCTCTCCTCAAGAATACCATCTGATTTGAAACTCTAAAACTCCTTACTTTTAGCATTACTAACTATTCACTATCCAATTTATCCACACAAAAAATGCTCGGTGTTGAGCCCATCTTAAAAACCTTTACAAATCAAGTGTATCAACTCAAAAACCAAGTCAAAACTCTTCCATAAGATCCATATATCCAACTTGTTCACATGAACGTGCTCGATCTAACTAACCATTTAGAGCAACGACGTTCGATAAGTATTATACATCCTAGCTTTGCCAATCTGAACGAGCTTGGTGTGTTCTTGCCAACCTGAGCAATCCGCGTTTGGCACAAGCTACCACCATTGCAGCAAAGGTACCCCCTCTGTGCCCTAACCTGGTTGACCAAAAATATTTAAAGGGTATTAAGAGGTATCATACCAAGATTTTTTGGCTTCCCATTAGTCTCTTGCATTAATACTATGTCATTTTTTAAGTGAGACAATCTTGTGCACAAGGAATGTGAGTTGATTTTTAGATAACTAGATCATTCCTAAGGTGCCACCATGGATTTCTACTGGCAAGGTGCAAAGAGGGATGAGGTAGGGATTCCCTCGAGCTTGTATTCTACCTTCCTAGCTGAGAATTAAGAGAAAATATCTTTCTCATTTGCTAGTTCTACCCTTAATTTCATGATTTGATACTAACTCAACTTTAGATTCTTTGTGCATTTTGGAAAAAGAAAATAATATGTACTATTACAATATACAAATAACTCAAGGTTTTATTGTTTCATAATGGTTCAAATAACTGCCTAATGTGGCTCAGCTCTAGGATTGCTAACTATGGCCAAATGAGTGGCTCATTTGTCTTCCTCGTTCATTAATTTTGGTTCTACTATGGCTACGTAAACTCTGGCTCCTCTTCCTCTACCATTCCTCCATTTCTACCTCCTCTTGGAGGACTCATAGTCAAGGATAAATATGATGTAAGAGTAGGGTAATGTCACCAAATATTCATTTTGGTAAGAGTCCCATTTAATTTTGATTATTCAATTTCATTCTTTAACATTATACAATGTTTTATGGAATAAATTTCAAGCTTAAAACAAAGGTTTCTCTTTTTAGGATAGAATACTCCATAATGCCTAAATCCGAGATGCAAATGTAATGGGAATGGTCATGCCAAACTCTAAATAAGATATATATGTTTTCTGACCATGAAAAGCCATTAACACTAGTTTTATAATTGTCCATTAAGATATATATGTTTTTGGAACATTCAAAAGCCATTAACTCTAGTTTTGTAATTGGACACTTAGAGTGTCTTGAGACACTAAAGTATCTTGTTTTTTCACCAACTTGTCATAATTATTTGGTGAAACTAAAAACAAGATTTATAGGTCATGTTCATGCCTTAGGTCAATTATGACGTGAAGAACATAGCTAAATTTTTAATTTTGCTGAAATTAATAACCTATGAAGATTATGATGATAAGTGTTAAGATGAAAATATCTTACAAATTTACTACAGGTTTAACAAATCTCCATAAATTGACTATAATTTCTCATCAAAGTAAAGATATCAAGGTTTATGGATGGGAAAAAACTTATTATATCAAGAGCTCAAGCTTCATAACTACATTCTTAGACCAAATTTTTGTTATAATAAAAAAGCAAAAACCTTGAAAAAGAGGAAAATTTTGGTTTTTCAAAGCCTCTTTCATCAACATGATGAGGTTATGGGAAAAAACTTAATGTATCTATAGGCCAACACCTACCAACTAAGCATTTTTCAAAGTTTCAAACTCTCAAGCATCTTGTAATGCCAAAGATCACCCGTATGTATCCTGGTTGCTAAAGAAAGAGCATGGAGCATGTAGAGTCCATTCTCCACTGAGCCTCCCTAGGCTCCTTGCTGGAGTCATGATCCTGAATAGACTCCACATCTTTTGTAAAAATCACCTCCATGCCTAGCTTACACCTTGTGCACATACTACATAAGATGAAATTCGAGCTTCACATCATAAAGTACCTTAGAGGTATGGATACCGCCTTTGCCATGAGAAATCGACGTTCTGAAAGCAAATGCTAGATCAACAAAATAAGAGATTTGAGTCTGTCAAATCTGGAAGGATTCGGCACAAGTCAAATTTGGGCCCAGCTTGCAACGGATCAAAATTGCAAAATCAAGGGCAATCGGTGATTGAGCATCCAAATTATAAGCCACCTGTACTTGCTAATTGTTCATGATGATTCGTGACTAATTTGGAGCAAGATTTGTTGCTTAAACTTTTGAAATATTTTGGGAGACATTTTGCTTTATGGAAATATACATAAAGCTAAAAAACCCATAAAGAACATGAATCTCAAACCTTAAGATCATGTGTCGTGAATGATCTTTGTCTGGTATCATGTAAATGAGAAGCCTTGCTCATTGTGCAAGGAAATTCAAGAAATTTCCTTTCAGAGGACCATGTCCTCGCTGAGATTCTTTATTGAGATTTTGTTTTGTGTTCCTTTGCATGCCAAAGCCGCTCAATTGTCTGATTGTGTCGTACACAATTTAAAAAAAGACTCAAGTCTATTCTCAAAATCCTGAATGAAGTGACTTGTATTGTACCTAAAATAGAGTTTAAAAATCAGCTTGAATTCTCTACCGGTGGCAATCTTGCAATGGCGACATCAGCAATGGACTCTCCTTGTAGACGACAGTTGCAAGAATTAGCTAAGGATATAGTTACAACAAAAGATGTGGAGAAGACGAAAAGGAAGATTTCACTGACACTGCCATCTCCTCCTCCTTTTGATCATCAACAGAAAGGAGAAGCTCAAAGTGAGCAATAAGAGAAAAATAATGTGTTGCACCTATATCAACTTTTGCATTCCATGCCCTAACTAGATGGTTCCATCCCATGTGTATAACATCTTGCCTTGTACATCTCTCCACCTTGATTTTTCCAATGGTGTTTTGAAATCTTCGTTCAACTCCATCCAAATTGGAACCCATGTTCTCTTAAGGTCATCACTTACTTTTATAAGGTCTAGTTCTAGAGTATTTAGGGAGAGCATGAACCTATCACGAGTGGTTATACCACAGCTTGGGGTAGTCACCTTGAAATTTTGGGCAAAAATGGACCTCAATACACCCTAAAACCCCAAAATTTTGGAAAATCAATCTACAAGTGGTCATGTTGATCCATATAAAGGAAAATTGTTCCAAATTGCAAAATAGTGTGACCAATAGCTTAAGGGACTTGTCAAGAACCTTCCCTCCAAGTTTGATGCCATTTGGATCCAAAACATGGATTGCGATCCATGTACCTGAGGGACAAAATCAGTAGATTCAGGGTCCACAGTGTCTACAGAGGTGAAAGGCATCTAGTGATCAAGAAATGGGTGCAATATTGTTTTAGCTATAACAATTGTGCTTTTTCAAAGTATTTAGTGCAAAGTTAGGGCATATTCTTCCACAGTGTCTACAGAAGTGAAAGGCATCTAGTGATCAACAAATGGGTGCAAGATTGTTTCGGATCTAGCAATTGTGCTTTTTTAGATTATTCAGTGTAGAGTTAGGGCATCTTCCAGAAACAAGGGAATATGAAATTATGGTATGCTTAATGGTTTAAAAATGTGTCCCAAAATGCTTAACAACTAGGCAATTTTTTCCAGCTCAATTAGAAGGGCAAAATAGACTCCAAATGAAGTGAAACAAGAAATGGGTGCAAGATTGTTTTAGCTATAACAATTGTGCTTTTTCAGAGTATTTAGTGCAAAGTTAGGGCATCTTCTTCCACAGTGTCTACAGAAGTGAAAGGCATCTAGTGATCAACAAATGGGTGCAAGATTGTTTCGGCTCTAGCAATTGTGCTTTTTCAGAGTATTCAGTGCAGAGTTAGGGCATCTTCCAGAAACAAGGGAATATGAAATTATGGTATGCTTAATGGTTTAAAAATGTGTCCCAAAATGCTTAACAACTAGGCAATTTTTTCCAGCTCAATTAGAAAGGCAAAATAGACTCCAAATGAAGTGAAACAAGAAATGGGTGCAAGATTGTTTTAGCTATAACAATTGTGCTTTTTTAGAGTATTTAGTGCAAATTTAGGGCATCTTCTTCCACAGTGTCTACAGAAGTGAAAGGCATCTAGTGATCAACAAATGGGTGCAAGATTGTTTCGGCTCTAGCAATTGTGCTTTTTCAGAGTATTCAGTGTAGAGTTAGGGCATCTTCCAGAAACAAGGGAATATGAAATTATGGTATGCTTAATGGTTTAAAAATGTTTCCCAAAATGCTTAACAACTAGGCAATTTTTTCCAGCTCAATTAGAAGGGCAAAATAGACTCCAAATAAAGTGAAACTTGATACAAAATTGGCCTTCGGTGTAAAATTCAACCTCAAGGAATTAGATTAGCTAGAATCAACACCCTCTAGCCACAGAGCTCAATCCAGTTTGGCTCCAAGAAACCAATATGACAAAAGTTAAAAAAAATGAGCCATAGAATGAGAAATTGGATATACTTAGAATAAATAAATCCAAATTTGAAAAGATTCCAGCAGTGTGCTAAGATAGGCTACAAGAACATGTCCCCAAAGTTTCATCTCCAGATGGGACCAAACATGGATCGTGATCCATGCACCTTTTTCAAGTTTCCAAAACTGAATCAAGCCAGCAGCTCCCAAATGCCAAGTAAAGCTTAACCCTGAACTTTGAAGTCAATTGGACATCAAAACCCTTGTAAAATTGCAAAAAAATCTCTAAGTGTGAGAAAAAATTTCCAAATTTGGCTTAGATTCCAAACCATTGATCCAAATCACAAAAATTTTCAATCATAGCATCCCCATAGCCTGATAAATCAGATGGTGAAAATAGTTCTTGAAAATGTGGTCCAACATGGATTGCAATCCATGTACCTCTGACCCAGAATTAACCTATAACTCTTTGAACTAGTGCCTAAAGTTATTCTAGTCACACTAGTGAAGTTTGGCCAAATTTGGAAATGTTTTGATCAAGTTATGCTCATTTTTCATTTTATGGTCAAGTTTGCATTATTTTGACTTTTTTGATAACCTCTTAAGCTGGCTTTTTGGTAGTAGAATGCCTTGCCAAAAGCCTCAAAAGGAATGGGAAGTAGCCCCGTACAAGCTTGTGGACATCTCCTCAAATTAAAAGGCCCATGCCACAAATGAGGAGCTGAAAAATATTATAGCTAACATATACATTGGAAAATTTCAAGCAGCAGATGGAACAAAACTCAAAGCAATCATCTTTCCAAAAGAGCTATAGAAAATGTACCAACAATCAGAGATCTTGGAGGGTAAAAGGTGCCTGTATTTAGATAGTTTATTTAGACTACCTCCATGGGGCACTGACTTTCAAAGAGCCCAAGAGCTTACGAGCTAGATACAATACAACGGGGAAGCCACCTCACTGATAAGGATGGGGTGATTGTCAAACTCAAGATTACATATGAAACTATGAACCAAGCTCTCCATCTACTACCTGGCAGCCACAAACTCCTTCACAAGACAAAGTAAATAGACAATGATAAATATTTTTTCAAGTAGCATGGACACAAGTTCGCTTAAAAGTGGCCACAATAGGTTGTTGCTTTCTCAACCATGATATGCATGAGCTACCAAGCAAGAAACAAAAACCAATCCAATCTGAGTCCAAAAAATCATGTGAATTTGCTAGCAATGATCCCCCCTTGGGATAAAATACCCCAGGATGAAAAGTGACACTCAAGTAGCAAAAGATCCGCTTGACAGCCTAATGCGCTCTAACTGTCAGTGTAGATAGTGTTGGCAGTGTCCTGTCCTACACCCAAATCAGCCGTAAGGCGTCTGAGCCATACACACTCAACCGTAGCTGTGAAGACTGCCCTGTACTCAGCCTCACAACTCGAAGTGGCCACAATAGGTTGCTTCTTGCTCAACCATGATATACATGAATTGCCAAGCATGAAACAAAAACCACTTGTGGACACTCGCGTGTCAAAACAACCAGCCCAATCTGAGTCCGAAAAAGCATGTAAGTCTGGCGGCAATGATCCCCCCTTGGGATAAAACAAGCCAAGATGTAAAGTGCCACTAAGGTAGCGGAAAATTGTCTTGACATCCTGCCAATGCTTAGACCCTGGGCTATGCATAAATCTGCTGACCTGTGAGACTGCAAACTGAATATCCGGCCTCGTGTTGCATACATAAATGAGGCAGCCAACAGCAGTTTGGTAAAGAGTGACATCAGCAGAATCACCAGCATCATGTAGACTCAACTTCAAACCTGTTTCCATGGGAGTGGCAATAGGTTTGCAATCCTCAAGTCCAAACTTACATAGCAATGTCTCTATGTAACTTTTCTGACACAAGGCCATACCACCATCACATTGCTTAAACTGTAAACCCAAATAATGATGCAACAGCCCCAAATCTTTCATCTTGAAAGTAGCATTCAAATCAGCCTTAAATTCAGCAATATGTCTCTCATTTGGTCCAGTGATCAGCAAATCATCAACATAAAGAACCACGATGAGAAATACATCACCCTCACGCTTTACATACAATGTGCTTTCTGTTGGACTGTTACGAAAGCCTTGTTTGACCAAATGAGTGTTAGCTTTCTCATACCAAGCACGAGGAGATTGCTTTAACCCATACAAAGCCTTGTTACATTTGCACACTTTGTCCTCTTGTCCTTTTATGACAAAACCGCGAGGCTGCGTTACATAAACTTCCTCAAATATGTCACCATTCAAGAAAGTAGTAACAATGTCTGATTGATGTACATCCCAACCAAAATGAGCTGCCAATGCACATAGAAAACGCACAATATTCATACGACAAGTGGGAGCAAAAGTCTCTTCATAATCTATGCCTTTTTGTTGTGCATAACCTTTGCAACAAGTGGAGCCTTATGGCGATCGATCTCACCATCCGGTTTGCGTTTCAACTTGTAAACCCACTTTGTACCAATGGCCTTTTTGCTAGGAGGCAAATCACATAAAGTCCATGTGTCATTTTCTATAAGTGCATCATGCAGGGCACCCATCCAATTTTCTGAATTCTGTGCTTCATCAAAAGTCAGAGGCTCCTCAACATCATGTAAACTAGACACAGCCAAAGCATAACAATCTGATGCATAAGATGCATGGCAAGAGCCTGAACGAGTACGACTAGACAAAGGTGCATCCAATTTACTGTCACGCAAAGTGTGCACCAGCCATTTTGGCATACCTCTAGCCTGCTCATTTTCAGCCCTTTCCTCATCAAGTACATCATGTACATCTGCATCAGTAATAGGCTGATCTAAAACATTTTCAGAAACCCCCATAGGCTGTACATTTGCCTCATTGGAACTTACATTCGTATTTCCACCACTGAAAAGAGGCAACAAAGTGTCATAAATGTCCTGTGAGCTTACATTACTGTCTCTAGTACATGACAGCAAGGGCTGAACAGAATCTTCCACAAACACTACATCCCGAGAAACCAGAATACGTTTTGTTTGCGGATGATACAACCTGTAACCTTTGCTTTCAGCACTATAACCAACAAAAATACATTTGACAGCCTTATCATCCAATTTTCTGTGTTGCACTTGTGGCACCAAAGCATATGCCAAACAGCCAAAAACACGCATGTGTTCAATAGAAGGTTTTCTATCATGCCATGCTTCATATGGAGTAATAGACTGCAAAGCTTTCGTAGGACACCTGTTAAGTACATAAGTGGCACACTTGATGGCCTCAAGCCAAAAAGAATGCGGTAAAGCTTGACTTTTGACCATACATCGTGTCATTTCCGTCAGTGACCTATTTTTTCTCTCAGCAACACCATTTTGCTGAGGTGTATAAGGCACTGTACATTGGTGTTTTATCCCACGACTAGCCAGAAATGCATTAAATTCATGAGACATATACTCCCCCCCTCGATCGGAACGGAGGGTGCCCATAGTACATTTTGAGACATTTTCAGCCAGAGCCAGAAATTGTTTGAAGCACATAAAAACTTCGGACTTCGCTTTAAGCGGAAATACCCATGCATGCCTGGAGTAATCATCAATGAAAGTCACGAAGTACAGGTAATTGCCCAAGGACGGAGTTTGCATGGGCCCACAAACATCACTATGCACAAGCTGCAACCTGCATGTGGCCCGAACTCTACCATCCTTTGGAAATTTAGAACGCTGCATCTTACCCAAAATACAGCCTTCACAAACATGTTTGACAGGTGCTTCAAGAGGCGGCAAAGAAGCAACCATATCATATTTCTGTAAACACAGCAAACTAGCAAAATTCAGATGACCAAAACGTGCATGCCAAAGTTTTGCATCTGAAATAGCCCTTGAATTATCAACAGCATTTGCAAAATTTTGTCCAAACTTGTCATACAAAGTGAGCTTATACAGCCCACGGCACAAAAGCCGAGATGCAACAATTTCATCACCAAAACTAAGATCATGAATTGTACATCTGTCATCCACAAATTTGACTACAAGTCCAAGTCTAGGAAGTGCGGATACAGACAAGAGATTCTTCTTGATCCCAGGTACATGAAGTGCATCACCAAGTGTGAAGGAACTGCCATTAGCAGCAGTGAGCACAATCTTTCCAACTCCCTGAACTGGATAAGAGGCGTTGTTGGCACAAGTGACTGAATTCCCATGAGGGACAGACTCGAGAGAGGTAAACAATTCACGATGTGAGGTAATGTGCTTTGTAGCACCACTGTCGAAATACCACACATGTGAATCTGCAGCAACTGACAAGCATGCATCATAGACAGCAGGTTTGTAAGTGCACTCTGCGCTAAAAGCCCATTCTGCATCAACATCAGTAACACTGTCTCCTTTCACAGAAGACTCAACAATGGCTGCATTTGTAGTGGAACCAGCATTTGCAGTGGAACCACCCTCTTTCTTCTTGGCCTCTTTGGCCTTCAACTTAGGACACGACTTGATCAAGTGATCATTGGATTTACAATAATGGCAGCGCATCTTCTTTTTGCCCTTATCACCAAAATTGCCAGACGAAGTACTACCAGCATAAGCATTAGGAACAGAATTTTTGCCACTCGCAGCAGAACCATAAGAAGTGGCTGCATTACTATTACCACCCTTTCTTTGAGAAGCAATAAAAGCCTGTTCAATTGCACGCTGTCTAGTCCTGTTTTTTCTGGACAGTGACTCTTGCAACAATAATGTGCATAATACATCAAACTTGACAACTTCTGGATTTCCTTTGGTCATCAGTCTACAAGTACTAGCAAAAGTCTGGTAGGAATCTGGTAAGGCATCAAGAACAGTCTGCACAAGGGAACTGTCTGAAATGACTTCACCTGCAGAAATAAGCTGCTCCTTGATATCCTTAACACTAGCAAGGAAAGTGTCCATATCATCTTTCTCATGCATAATCTTCGACTCCAGCTCTTTACGCAGCAAAGCAATTTTAGCCTCATTGCGGCTTGCATAAAGACCTGCTAAATTATCCCAAGCCTGTTTTGCAGATTTTGCTGAACGGATGTGAGGAACAATGGTGCGCTTCACAGACAACGCAATCAATGCATGAGCCTGCGCATCCTTAACATCCCAACAAGCTTGTTCTGTTGTAGGCAAAACAACTCTAACAGCTGCAATCCTTGCAGCAAGACCTGCAACATTCTCAACATCGCCTACATCCTCAGAACCAGGACGTACATCAATGCCCTGCACAATGTTCCAGACACCCTTTGACACAAGCACATGTTGCATCACATAAGCCCACATAGGGTAGTTGTCCCCATCCAACCTGTCCTCAGCAGCAAACATCTTGAACACATCTGTGTTGTTGTTGTCAGCCATGGTAAAGGCTGCAGACCTTGAACAAGGTTTTTTGATGAATAAATTCATGCACATGAACATGAAAGAAGGCAGTAATGTTAGTTCTCACTTGAACAAGTTTAGCAACGTGTTTTCACAACTTACTTCAAAAGGTCTCAATTTTGATGAGATGAAATGAAGGCCATTTTCTTGCTATGTGCACTACCATCATCATGGTATACCTTCAACACAGCCATAAGTAATTCTACACCAAATGGCAAGCTAGATTTCAACAATGTTGTTGGTGCATTGCTCACTGAGGACATCCAACGTCAATCTCTTGATGCGAGTGGGCATGGTGATGCATATGTGGCTAGTGGCAACCATGACAAGCAAAGGCAGTGCGGTCGTAGCCGCGATCGTTCACAGGATTGCAGGCAAGGTTGTAGCAAGAGTCACGGCAAAGACATGCAAAACGTAAAGTGTTACTACTACCATAAAAAGGGACACTTGAAGAAAGATTGTTGCACAATGCAACGTGATAAGGACAAAGAGAAAGCAAAGTCTGACAAACCTAGAAGCAGTGTGAAAATTGAAGAGCTTAATGTGGTTGAGTATACAGCCATTGAGACAATTTTTGACGTGCCAAATGATGTGTTGATTTTCACATTGGGTTTGTGTCCTGATGCATTGTTAGCTCATGATGAGTGTTAGGCACAAAATTGGATTGTGGACTCAAGTGCTACCTTTCACGTGACTCCTCACAAGGAGTGGTTTTCTACATACACTACCACACATGGACAGTGAAGCTAGGCAATTCTCATGAGCTTGATATATACGGTGTGGACACCATCAAGTTTACTATGTGTAATGGCATTGAATTTATGCTGCATAATCTCAGACATGTACCCAAATTGACAAAGAGTTTGATGTCAGTTGGACAACTGGATGATTTGGGTTACACTACCATATTTGTTGTTGGTTCTTGGATTATCAAGAAGGGAAATTTGGTCATGCTTAAAGGCAAGAAGTCTGGCTCATTGTACTCACTTTATGTCTCTTCCGTGAAAGAGAATTCTATTTGTGTAGTCGAGCTGCTGTCTACAAAGTTGTGGCATAGTCGGCTAGGACATATGTGCCAAAAGGGAATGAAAGTCTTGCAGCATTTTGGTTATATCCCTGTGTTAGATTACTCTAACTTCTCTTTATGTGATCATTGTATCTTTATGTGATCATTGTATCTATGGCAAACAGACTAGGTTGACATCCACGCCTTTGCACAAGGAGTTAGGGAGTCCTCTAGATCTCATTCATAGCGACTTGTGCGGACCTATGCTAGTCAAGTCTCTAGGGAGAGCGTTACACTTCCTAGAATTCATAGATGACTCTACTAGAATGGTGTGGGTTTATCTGTTGAAGCAGAAGAGCGACATTTTTAGTGTCTTTTAGAAGGTCTTAGCATTGGTAGAGAACCAATCGGACTGAAAGCTTAAAGCTTTGTGCAGTGACAATGGAGGCGAGTACATTTCCTCTGAGTTGAAGGACTTTTGCAGTAAAAGAGGCATTAAAAGATATTTTACCACACCTTACACACCCACCCAAAACGGTGTGACTGAGAGGATGAGGAGAATCAATAAGGAAGGGGTCACTTCAATGTTGTCCATGACCAACTTACCTCAAGAATCTTGGGGAGAAGCTCTTAATACGAGTGGCTTCTTACTTGATCAATTGGTCACCTAGTACACCACTAAAGTACACGGTTCTGCAAGAGATGTGGATTGGAAAAGAGCCCAATTATGACAAATTACATGTATTTGGGTGTGAGGCATTCCCACATGTGCCAAAAGAGCTTAGACAAAAGCTGGACCCCAAATCACACAAGTGCATCTTCATTGGATATGGCGTAGATAGAGAGATGGGATATCGCCTCTGGCACCCCAGAATCTAAGAAGGTTATACGCAGCTCACATGTAATATTTAACAAGTCTAAGATGCATAATAAAGCAGTGAAAGACATTGATTATTGTAAAGTATGGTTTGAGGATGTTTCCTCATCGCCAGTTACATAGAATGTTGGACGTGCTAGTGATGCACCTTCCACTAGTACACACACACATGTTTCTCCAAAGAGAGCGAAATCCAATAGTCAAGCACTTCAGAGATCTACTCGTATATCTTGTGCACCTTAGCATTTTGAGCCAGGATGAGCCAGGATGAGCCAGGATTAGACTACTTGCTAGTCACTCATTGCGGTGAACCCACTTGCTACAAAGAGGCCATTCAAATGGATGATAGCGTGAAGTGGGAAGAGGCTATGCAATTTGAGTATAATTCAATCTTAGCAAATGAAACTTGGGAATTGACAGAGATACCTGTGGGTAAACATGCATTGCCATGCAAATGGGTGTACAAGAAGAAGTATATCACAGATGATCTCGAGCCTAAGTATGAGGCAAGATTGGTTGCAAAAGGGTTCAAGCAAACAAAAGGCATGGATTTCAATGAAATCTTTTCTCCAGTGGTCAAGATGACTACATTGCATCTTGTGCTTGATTTAGTAGCCATCGAGGACGTGGAATTTGTCCAAATGGATGTGAAGATAGTGTTTCTTCATGGTGATCTTGAAGAGGATGTTTACATGAAACAGCCAGAAGGTTTTGCAATAAAGCCTGAGAAGCCAACACGGCCAAAACTGGTGTGTAGACTCAAGAATGCTTTGTATGGATTAAATCAAGGCTCATGAAAATGGTACATCAAGTTTGATAAGTACATTTAGTCCCATGGTTACATACAGAGCGAAGAGGATAACTGCTTGTACACAAAGAGCTCGAACGATAGTTCCCTCATCATTCTGATTTTGTATGTGGATGTTATAATCATATAGCTGAAAATTCAAAAGGTGAGGTTGCACTTCTCAAGGATGTCTTAAGCAAGCAGTTTGTTATGAAAGATTTGGGCGATGCATATCACTTTCTTGTTATGCATATAAAGGGAGATGACAAATGTGGTATACTTGAACTTTCACAGTAAGAGTATGGTCACAAGGTCTTGCAACGTTTTAATATGGAAGGGGAGAAAGCATTGAGTACCCCAATGACAGCATACAAAAAACTTAGCAAGCATGATTGTCCCAAATCAGATGTTGAAAAGGCAAAGATGGCGAAGGTGCTGTATTCTTTGGCAGTTGGCAGTCTTATGTTTGCCATGGTTAGAACACGGCTAGACATTGCATATGCAATGGGAGTGGTCAGCAGGTTTATGGGTGGAAAATCCAGACAGAAAGCATTGGGAAGCAGTGAAGCACATCTTGAGATACTTCAAGGGCTCAGCTAGCAAATGCTTACGCTTTGGGAGCAATGATGCATCCATAGTTGGTGGATACACTGATTTAGATTATGCGGGTTGTGTGGACTCTATGTGATGCACACATGGCTATATTTTCTTGTTTACTGGAGCGGCAATTTCTTGGAGATCATGTATCCAAAATTGCACTTCATCTTCCACCACTGAGGCAGAGTATGTTGCAGTTTCTAGTTCCAATAAGGAAGCTGTTTCCAATAACATAGAGTATGTTGCAGTTTCTAGTTTTTAGTTTCCATTAACATAAAGTTTATTCTCTCTTAAAACTTGAAATATTACCTGGAGGTGTTGCTTGTGTTCGTCTAATGAATTAGAGTAGATGATAATATCATCAAAGAACACTCCAGTGAAGGTTCGATGAGGCCTAAAGAGCTTCTCCATCAAGCGCTTGAATGTGGCTGGTGCATTGGTCAAGCCAAAAGGCATAACAATGTATTCGTAAAGACCAAATGTGGTGCGAAATGCGGTCTTTACAATGTCTTGATCAACTATCCTTATTTGATGATAGCCACTTTTGAGGTCAATCCTATTGAAGTAGGTCGATCCTTGTAGCTTATCAAATAGGTCTTCTACCCGTGGAACGGGAAACCTATTCTTGATAGTGATCCTATTTAGTGCTCTATAGTCGACACACATACGATATGTGCCATCTTTCTTTTGCACTAATAGCACAGGTGAGCAAAATGGAGATGAGATAGGCCTAACCATGCCCTTCTCAATTAACTCATGCACTTGCCGCATAATCTCCTCTTGTTGAGCTTGAGAAACTCTATAAGGAGGTTTGTTAGGCGGTGAACTTCCTGGAAGAAGTTCAATTGCATGGTCATCATTACCTCCTTTAGGAGGTAGCTCACAAGGGATGTCGTCAATAAAAACATCTTGAAACCCCTCGAGAAAATTGGATAACTCGAATTCCTTTTGGTTGTTTTTATTTTATTTTGCTAAAGCATTAGGTTCATTTTGAGAATCTTTAACAAAAATCATGTACACGGAAATAGAGCTCTTTATTGACTTGATGAAAGCTGGTGTATGTACAATGGGGATAGTGTTACCCATTTTCTTAGCATCTATATACATGTCTTTTTCCCTGAACTTAAAAGGAGATTCTCCTTTCAGGAAATTTAACATCGGCAGCCAGGCGGTCAAACCATGGTGCCCCGAGGATTACATCCTCATGCTTGAGAGGAGAGATAAAGAAGTCCTCTTTGTCCACATAGCCTTGGACATGAAGCCTCAATTTCCCGATTAAGGGAGTGACTGAAGCTTCTTGCCCCTTGAAGGCACTGTCTGCGGGTAGGACATCTCCCATCTCGTAGGATTGTATGCCTAGCTTGGTGGCCAACTCTATAGATATAAAATTGTGAGTAGAACCAGGGTCAAAGAGAATAAAAGCATCATGTTCTCTTACCTTGCCCCAAGCATGGCATAGAGGAGATCCTTTGTGGTGAGTCTCCTCCTCTTGGATTTCAACCAAGGAAGCTCTAGGAGCATCTTGGCGGTTGTTCTTTTGGGGACAAGCGCGGTACGCATGCCCTTGTTCGCCGCACTTGAAACACCGGTTATCCTTGCGATAACGCTCAAGCTCTTCAGGAGAGAGTTTGTTTTCACCTTTGTAAACTCCCTTCTCTTTAGCTTTGTTGGAGTTTCCCTTAGGAGACTTTTGGACATTGTCCTTCCCCTTGGGCTCGTTGGAACCCTTGTTTTCCGTGGGCTTATTAATTCTTTTAGCCCCCGTTTGGAAATTGATTCGAAAGGACACCGTAGTATGGTGTATTACTGCCGATATAGTAGGTGGCCTTTGGGAGTTGACATACTCCGCCATTTCTTTGGTTAAGCCCGCACAAAATTGTTGCTTTTTCTCTCCAAAATCCAACTTTTTAAAGACAGTGGCTTTGAGTTGTAGGTCCCAAAACTTGTCTACATATTTGTGGATGGATTCATAGGGAGAGAGCTTTAAGCTTTGCCATTCGGTGAGTACTTTGTCTTTGGCATCGGTGGCCAAAACCTGCTTCATAATGGAAGCTCTTAAAACTTTCCATGTTCGTGGAGCTTCACCCTTGGCTCGTAGGCTAGACCACCATTGCTTGGCGGACTGTTGAAAGTGCATAGCTACATGGCGTAGCTTAGAGGACTCCGTGAAGCCCTCATCTCCAAACACCGCATCGAACTGTTGGATAAAGGCCAAGACTTTGTCCGTAGCACCAAAGGTACCATCATAGGTAAGGAAAGAGATGCTCTTCCCTCCCTCTTTGAATTTCTTCAACTTGGATGACCTCTTCCATGCGGCATAGGATTTCCTATGGCCTCTTCTTTTTGATGGCTTGCACCATCACTTTCTTTAGAAGGTGAAGAATTTGAAGAAGGTGGAGAAGAGGGTGACCTCTTTCTCGCCTTTTTCTTGTCTTGATCTTCGTTGTCTTCACCATCACTTTCATAAGAGGAAGAGGATGAAGAAGATGGAGAAGCAGGTGTCCTCTTTCTCGCCTTTTTCTTCTCTTGCTTTTTATCATCCCTCTTTGAATTATGGCATGGAGAAGAGTGTGATGGTCTTCTCCGCTTTGGTGGTGATGGAGAGAGTTTAACCCGCCGTCTTCGTGGAGCCATCTCCTCCGAGGTGGCGGGAGACTCACTTCTTTCTCGTTCCTTCGGTGGAGGCTCTTGAGTTATCCTTTGGGAAGGAGATGCATCATCAAGAAGTAAATTCTTGAGCCCTTCGTACGGATTTTCTTCTTCTTCCCGAATCGGAGAGAGACCTCTTTTGGTAGTCTCACAAGGAGGCTTCCTAGGTGTTCTCTCGTCATGGTGATGAGCTTGGAGAATCCCGTGAGAACGGAGCTGCCGTTGCACTTCACTTTGGAGAGATGGATTGCCCATGGCTTGTTGAAGCCTAGAAACAAGATAGTTAACAAGCATTGAAGCATCATTAGTAGCTTGCTCATTAGCAAAATCAAAGTTATCAACATTAATTTCACTCTCTTTACTATTGTCAGCCATTCTAACAACTTTTAGGTGTAAACTTTTTACGTGTACTTTGGCACTTCAAGCCCTAGTTGCTACTCCTCTGTACCCCTTTAGAAAAAGCACTCAAGCTCCTGTACCCGCGGCTCGAATAACATTAATTGCAAGGAATAGAAGAGAGGGTCTTTCGACACCAAAACAGCACTGGCTCCTGTCAAGCTTCTAATAGCTCAATAGTGGTTAAGCCGTAGGCAAGCCCCATAGGACTCCACTATTAGGACCACAGCTCTCGACGGTGATGCCCCATTAACTGCACGAAGGCAGGCGCACTGCAAGGCTGAAAAATCCCTATTCTACTTACTCACAGGCAATTAATAATACCAACCATTTATAGCTAGCTTGAGGACCTCCCTTCTTGAGCAAGAAAAGAGAAACCTTGTGCTCTGATACCAATGTAACATTTAATGGCCTAATAACTTGTGTGTAGCGGAAATTAGCATGAACATAGTGGGCATTTAAATAGAATACATTCCTAATGAGAATTACAAGAGTGCTTGGGTGGAGAGAGCAACAAAAAGCATAACACCTAGTTAGATAGCATGATCAATACTTTCAAAAGAGAGAGAAATAAGCAATTGACAACAGTTGAGGAACGAATTTTCATGGAGCCGGTCCCCCCTCCAAAAAGCTTTGTATTATGGTTTCTCCCATCAAGAGAGACATTGTACAATACAATTCTTTGTGTTCCTTCAAGATTGGCTAGTGCAATGAAGATGAAAGCTTCATGCACCACGCAAAACACTTAGCAAACACGACTTTAATTATCCCCAGTCTCAAACCCAAGACCTCACACACCTTCGAAGATGGTGAGAGCTAGCAGGGTATGAGAGTAGATTGAGAGGAAGAAGGAGTATCTTACGAGAAAGATGTACATCTCCTCACATAATCACTCATATTAGCATAGATTAGCTTGGTAGAGAAGATGAGCATGCATTGAAGCTTGGATCTTGGTTGGATTTGCATCCACATGCCAAGAGTATGTCGATGTAGGCTTCTATCTCACAAGCTTGGAGTAGGTGATGAGCTCTCCATTAAAGCTTGGGAAGAGATAGTCTTCTTTACTTCACACATAGACTGTGTGTGAGTGTGTGTGTGATAATGCCTTGCAAAAATCAGCCCTCTTGCTATTTGCTCTTGCTTTTCCCCCATTGGACCTCCCCAAGTCAAGCCAATGGCTATTAAGCAGCATAAGTGATAGCCTTCTAACATGTGTCCCCCTTTCCCCTTTTGTGAGAGCTTAATCAATTAAACTTAATTGATTTAAAAGAGTTAAATCCCCATTGGACCTTTTCCCATTCCGACCAATAGGAATTAAGTAGCCCATTGGGCTGCTCAATTCCTATTGGACCCCTTCACGGGCTGTCCAATAATCATCCAGGAGACTTAATTTTCATTGGTTATTTTTATTAAGTGTTTTAAAATTAATTAGGCTAAATTTACTCTAGCCTAATTCTCATTGGTCCACCTCAAGGGTCATCCAATAGGAATTGGGTACACCTTGTGGGCATCTGGCCTAGGGAGCTGACATGTGTCCCTCATTCCCTTTGTGTAAAGGGAGCTTGTGTGTGTGTGTGTGTGGCTTTCTCTCTCATCCCCTAGAAGAAAGGCTCGCCCCCTCCCAAGTAGGAATTTGAAAAGACTTTTTGGTCACACACAAAGCATCCAATTTCCCCTAGGGTTGACCTTTGGACACAACCTTTGAATTTTGGAACCTTAGCATTTTGGAAGTCTTAATGGGTTGACCCTTAGGGTCTTTTTAGCCCATTGTTGCACATGTCTCTTTTGCAGATGCCCCCCCCCCTTTGGATCCCTATTTTCCCTCCTTTGGATCCCTACTGTGGCCGGTCTCCTAGCTTAACCAATATTCTAGCTTTTTCTCCCCTGGCACTTCCCCACATTAAATGATCAGTTTAATATGAGAAAATCATTTAGGAGAATTAGATATTGATTATTATGACATTACCTCTCTCTTGAAATCATAGTCGTCCTCGACTATGGTGTAGAGAAGATAAAGCATATTCATGAGTCCTTTTCTTAGCGGGTAGAGGATCCCTATGTTACCCTACGACATCATTCCACAATGGATGACTAATCCATTTGGCGCTTGAGAGCCTGAGGCTGCCGCAAGCATGTCTGCACATTAGTCCTATCAATCTTCCATAGTAGAGTGACAAGCTCTACTTGGTGTTTGGGAGACGTCGTCTCCGCAAACTTGATCTAAGCATGCATACTACTTAATTTTTTTGCACAATAAAGAAAAAGAGAGTCTTATAAGACAAAAACTTTGTTCATTTTTAACATTTTGTACATTTGCTTACTCTTGGGAAGCATTGTAAGCATTGACAAGGTTTAGGTTATCCTTTAATTGTATGCCTTGCATCCATCTAGCATCTTCAAAAGGATAATTCTTAAACTTAATAAGATATCGTCGGATAGTCTTACCGCCTCTTAGTACCTTGTCTTCATGTCGGAGAATGGACTCAGGCTGCAGCGCTTCCTCTTGGTCCTCGATCTCCAGTGGGTCTTCAATAGTTGGTTCTTGAGGTGGCTCTCCTTTGTAAGGCTTTAATAGGCTCACATGGAAAGCATTGTGTATGAGCCAATGATTGGGCAACTTGAGTTGATAGGCCATCTCATTGATTGGACTAAGAATCTGGAAGGGACCAGAGTACCTTTTTGCTAGTTTAGCATAGTACTTTTGGTGGCCCGTAGGATTCTTGCACGTCGTGTGCCTTAATCAAGCCTTGGGAAACTTTAACAAGACCCAATCGTTTTCTTTAAAGGCTTTGGCTCTTCTGTGCTTGTCAGCAGTAGCCTTTTGCCTTTGCCGTGAGATAGAGATAGCATCCTTAATCTTTTGAAAAGATTCTTGTAGGTCTCGGCTATACTCATCTGCAGCGAAGATCTTCCCATGTACCTTAAGTAGCAAGGGACTTTTTGATCTTCCCTCAATTACCTCGAAAGGTGCTTTTCCTGTGGAAGTATGTACAGTGTTATTGTAAGCATACTCCACTAAGGGTAAGTACTTCTCCCATTGGGATCTTTGATCTACTTCCGTTACATAGGCTTTTAGTAGATCGAGAATGGTTAGGTTAGCTATTTCACTTTGGCCATCCGTTTGTGGATGATAGGCCGAAGAGAAGTTTAGCCTTGTCCCTAAATTCTCAAAGAGACCCTTCCAGAAATTACTGGTCATTCTAGGATCTCTATCCGACACTATGGACATTGGCAAGCCATGGTACTTGAAAATTTGTGAAATGAAGAGGGTTGCCATTTGATGGGCTTTGATAGTCTTTTTGACAGGTATAAAATGAGCTTGTTTACTGAACCTGTCTACTATCGTCCATATTCCCGTATTCCCATGGATAGACTTAGGCAATCTAAAGATGAAATCCATGGATATGCTCTCCCATGGTGAATTAGGGATTGGCAAGGGTTGAAGCAATCCAAGTTGCTTCCCTCTATCAAATTTTGTCTTTTGGCATACCACACATTTAGAAACATACTCTTGTATGTTCACTTTCATGGTAGGCCAATAGAAATATGTTTCAATTCCCTTTAAGGTAGACTGAATCCCCCTATGCCCCGCATAAGGTGGAGCATGAGATTCATACATTACTTTCTCACGTAGTGAGTTAGTAACACATAGTCTATTGCCATAGAGAAGATAACCATCTTGTAAAGTAAATGGTTCTTCTTTCTTCCCTAATGCAAGGGTTGAAATCACATCTCTAAAATCGGGATCAATAGCATACTAATCTATCATTGAAGATAGATCATTGTGAGTTGCTATGGAAACCGCATTCACTCTCGGCCGTCTTGAGAGTGCATCAGCTACTTGATTATGCTTGCCAGCAATGTGAGCAATATGAAAATGAAATTGCGAAAGGAAATTTGCCCACCTCATTTGTTTGTTGGAGAGCTTGGTTTGTGTCATGAAGTACTTAAGACTTTGGTGATTCGTTCGCAGAATGAAAGGAGTCCCCAATAAATAGTGCTTCCATGAGTCTAAGGCATGTAGAACTGCAAGGAGTTCTTTTTTGTATATGCCTAGAGCTTGCTCAACAGGGTCGAGCCTACGACTCTCATAGCCTATGGCGTGCCCTTCTTGGAGAAAAACAGCTCCAAGGCAATCACCACAAGCATCACATTGGACCTCAAATGGTTTTGAGAGATCCGGTAGTGTAAGCACAGGTTGAGAGATAAGCTTTTCTTGAAGCTTTTCGAAAGCATTGTTCTCCTTAGCAGACCATGTATACCTAACGTTTTTCTTTGTTAGATCATGTAATGGTCCCGCAATTTGTGAGAACTTTTCTATGAAGCGTCTATAGTATGCACACATACCTATAAAGCTTCTTAGTTCATGAAGATTCCTTGGTTTAGGCCATCCTTTTATTACCTCTAACTTTGATGGATCCATTTGGATGCCATCTTGAGAGATAATGTGACCTAAATACTGAATCTCTTGCAACAAAATTTCACTTTTCTTTCGATTAACATAAAGTTTATTCTCTCTTAAAACTTGAAATATTACCTGGAGGTGTTGCTTGTGTTCGTCTAATGAATTAGAGTAGATGATAATATCATCAAAGAACACTTCAGTGAAGGTTCGATGAGGCCTAAAGAGCTTCTCCATCAAGCGGTTGAATGTGGCTGGTGCATTGGTCAAGCCAAAAGGCATGACAATGTATTCGTAAAGACCAAATGTGGTGCGAAATGCGGTCTTTACAATGTCTTGATCAACTATCCTTATTTGATGATAGCCACTTTTGAGGTCAATCCTATTGAAGTAGGTCGATCCTTGTAGCTTATCAAATAGGTCTTCTACCCGTGGAACGGGAAACCTATTCTTGATAGTGATCCTATTTAGTGCTCTATAGTCGACACACATACGATATGTGCCGTCTTTCTTTTGCACTAATAGCACAGGTGAGCAAAATGGAGATGAGCTAGGCCTAACCATGCCCTTCTCAATTAACTCATGCACTTGCCGCATAATCTCCTCTTGTTGAGCTTGAGAAACTCTATAAGGAGGTTTGTTAGGCGGTGAACTTCCTGGAAGAAGTTCAATTGCATGGTCATCATTACCTCCTTTAGGAGGTAGCTCACAAGGGATGTCGTCAATAAAAACATCTTGAAACCCCTTGAGAAAATTGGATAACTCGGAATCCTTTTGGTTGTTTTTATTTTATTTTGCTAAAGCATTAGGTTCATTTTGAGAATCTTTAACAAAAATCATGTACACGGAAATAGAGCTCTTTCTTGACTTGTTAAAAGCTGGTGTATGTACAATGGGGATAGTGTTACCCATTTTCTTAGCATCTATATACATGTCTTTTTCCCTGAACTTAAAGGAGATTCTCCTTTCAGGAAATTTAACATCGACAGCCAGGCGATCAAACCACGGTGCCCCGAGGATTACATCCTCATGCTTGAGAGGAGAGATAAAGAAGTCCTCTTTGTCCACATAGCCTTGGACATGAAGCCTCAATTTCCCGATTAAGGGAGTGACTGAAGCTTCTTGCCCCTTGAAGGCACTGTCTGCGGGTAGGACATCTCCCATCTCGTAGGATTGTATGCCTAGCTTGGTGGCCAACTCTATAGATATAAATTTGTGAGTAGAACCAGGGTCAAAGAGAATAAAAGCATCATGTTCTCTTACCTTGCCCCAAGCATGGCATAGAGGAGATCCTTTGTGGTGAGTCTCCTCCTCTTGGATTTCAACCAAGGAAGCTCTAGGAGGATCTTGGCGGTTGTTCTTTTGGGGACAAGCGCGGTACGAATGCCCTTGTTCTCCGCACTTGAAACACCGGTTATCCTTGCGATAACTCTCAAGCTCTTCAGGAGAGAGTTTGTTTTTACCTTTGTAAACTCCCTTCTCTTTAGCTTTGTTGGAGTTGCCCTTAGGAGACTTTTGGACATTGTCCTTCCCCTTAGGCTCGTTGGAACCCTTTTTTTCCGTGGGCTTATTAATTCTTTTAGCCCCCGTTTGGAAATTGATTCGAGAGGCCACCGTAGTATGGTGTATTACCGCCGATATAATACGTGGCCTTTCGGAGTTGACATACTCCGCCATTTCTTCGGTTAAGCCCGCACAAAATTGTTGCTTTTGCTCTCCAAAATCCAACTTTTTAAAGACAGTGGCTTTGAGTTGTAGGTCCCAAAACTTGTCTACATATTTGTGGATGGATTCATAGGGAGAGAGCTTTAAGCTTCGCCATTCAGTGAATACTTTGTCTTTGGCATCGGTGGACAAAACCTGCTTCATAATGGAAGCTCTTAAAACTTTCCATGTTCGTGGGGCTTCACCCTTGGCTCGTAGGCTAGACCACCATTGCCTGGCGGACTTTTGAAAGTGCATAGCTACATGGCGTAGCTTAGAGGACTCCGTGAAGCCCTCATCTTCTTCTCTTGCTTTTTACCATCCCTCTTTGAATTATGGCGTGGAGAAGAGTGTGATGGTCTTCTCCGCTTTGGTGGTGATGGAGAGCGTTTAGCCCGCCGTCTTCGTGGAGCCATCTCCTCCGAGGTGGCGGGAGACTCACTTCTTTCTCGTTCCTTCGGTGGAGGCTCTTGAGTTGTCCTTTGGGAAGGAGATGCATCATCAAGAAGTAAATTCTTGAGCCCTTCGTACGGATTCTCTTCTTCTTCCCGAATCGGAGAGAGACCTCTTTTGGTAGTCTCACAAGGAGGCTTCCTAGGTGTTCTCTCATCATGGTGATGAGCTTGGAGAATCCCGTGAGCACGGAGTTGCCGTTGCACTTCAGTTTGGAGAGATGGATTGCCCATGGCTTGTTGAAACCTAGAAACAAGATAGTTAACAAGCATTGAAGCATCATTAGTAGCTTGCTCATTAGCAAAATCAAAGTTATCAACATTAATTTCACTCTCTTTACTATTGTCAGCCATTCTAACAACTTTTAGGTGTAAACTTTTTACGTGTACTTTGGCACTTCAAGCCCTAGTTGCTACTCCTCTTTACCCCTTTAGAAAAAGCACTCAAGCTACTGTACCCGCGGCTCGAATACCATTAATTGCAAGGAATAGAAGAGAGGGTCTTTCGACACCAAAACAGCACCGGCTCCTGTCAAGCTTCTAATAGCTCAATAGTGGTTAAGCCGTAGGCAAGCCCCATAGGACTCCACTATTAAGACCACAGCTCTCGACGGTGATGCCCCGTTAATTGCACGAAGGCTGGAGCACTGCAAGGCTGAAAAATCCCTATTCTACTTACTCACAAGCAATTAATAATACCAACCATTTATAGCTAGCTTGAGGACCTCCCTTCTTGAGCAAGAAAAGAGAAACCTTGTGCTCTGATACCAATGTAACATTTAATGGCCTAATAACTTGTGTGTAGCAGAAATTAGCATGAACATAGTGGGCATTTTGTTAGAATAGATTCCTAATGAGAATTACAAGAGTGCTTGGGTGGAGAGAGCAACAAAAAGCATAACACCTAGTTAGATAGAATGATCAATACTTTCAAAAGAGAGAGAAATTAAGCAATTGACAACAGTTGAGGACCGGATTTGCATGGAGCCGGTCCCCCCTCCAAAAGGCTTTGTATTATGGTTTCTCCCATCAAGAGAGACATTGTACAATACAATTCTTTGTGTTCCTAGTGCAATGAAGATGAAAGCTTTATGCAGCAAGCAAAACACTTAGCAAATACAACTTTAATTATCCCCGGTCTCAGACCCGAGACCTCACACACCTTCGAAGATGGTGAGAGCTAGCAGGGTATGAGAGTAGATTGAGAGGAAGAAGGAGTATCTTACGAGAAAGATGTACATCTCCTCACATAATCACTCATATGAGCATAGCTTAGCTTAGTAATTAGCTTGGTAGAGGAGATGAGCATGCAATGAATCTTGGCTCTTGGTTGGATTTGCATCCACATGCCAAGAGTATGTCCATGTAGGCTTCTATCTCACAAGCTTGGAGTAGGTGATGAGCTCTCCATTAAAGGTTGGGAAGAGATAGTCTTCTTTACTTCACACATAGACTGTGTGTGAGTGTGTGTGTGATAATGCCTTGCAAAAATCAGCCCCCTCTCTCTCTTGGGCGAGCCCTCTTGCTATTTGCTCTTGCTTTTCCCCCATTGGACCTCCCCAAGTCAAGCCAATGGCTATTAAGCAGCATAAGTGATAGCCTTCTGACATGTGTCCCCCTTTCCCCTTTTGTGAGAGCTTAATCAATTAAACTTAATTGATTTAAATGAATTAAATCCCCATTGGACCTTTCCCCATTCTGACCAATAGGAATTAAGTAGCCCATTGGGCTGCTCAATTCCTATTGGACGCCTTCACGGGCTGTCAAATAATCATCCAGGAGACTTAATTTTCATTGGTTATTTTTATTAAGTGTTTTAAAATTAATTAGGCTAAATTTACTCTAGCCTAATTCTCATTGGTCCACTTCAAGGGTCATCCAATAGGAATTGGGTACACCTTGTGGGCATCTGGCCTAGGGAGCTGACATGTGTCCCTCATTCCCTTTGTGTAACGGGAGCTTGTGTGTGTGTGTGTGTGTGTGGCTTTCTCTCTTATCCCCTAGAAGAAAGGCTCGCCCCCTCCCAAGTAGGAATTTGAAAAGACGTTTTGGTCACACACAAAGCATCCAATTTCCCCTAGGGTTGACCTTTGGACACAACCTTTGAATTTTGGAACCTTAGCATTTTAGAAGTCTTAATGGGCTGAACCTTAGGGTCTTTTTAGCCCATTGTTGCACATGGCTCTTTTGCAGATGGCCCCCCCTTTGGATCCCTATTTTCCCTCCTTTGGTTCCCTACTGTGGCCGGTCTCCTAGCTTAACCAATATTCTAGCTTTTTCTCCCCTGGCACTTCCCCACATTAAATGATCAGTTTAATATCAGAAAATCATTTAGGAGAATTAGATATTGATTATTATGACAATGACTCTCTCTTTATCTAGCTATCATAGGTAGCACTGTCTCTATCTATCTTTCTGTATCTCTCTCCCTAATTTTCTTAGTAGCTAGTTCCCCTCCCTCTCTCTCTCTCTCTCTCTCTCTCTCTCTCTCTCTCTCTCTCTCTCGTAATTTCTCTTTCCTCCCTTTCCTTTCTCCTTTTCTCCTTTCTCACTCCCTTTGTCTATCCCCTCCTCCCAAACTCTCTCTCTCTCTCTCTCTCTCTCTCTCTCTCTCTCCCTCCCGAAATATACACACACTTTGTCTCTATGTGTGTGTGAGACAAAGTGTGTGTGTGCGTGTGTGCGTATGTATTCAACACCATCTCCATTATCCATCTCTTTCTTGTATGTATTGAGTACCGTCTCCATTTATCCATCTCCATATCTCTCCATACTTTCTTATGTACTCTCTCTCTCTCTCTCTCTCTCTCTCTCTCTCTCATTATTGTGCATTGAAGGGGGTGGATATGAAATGAGCATGAGAATTTGACACATTGCATCCCTTTGGGTAGCCTTTTATATTCTATCATATGATGCAAAAGTTGATGACTCTAATAGTGTGTGGCACTTATGTTCTCAAACTTGTAGTGAGCATAATGTGCATACTTGACGTGACTCTTTTCCATTTCCCCAGTGTCTCGCTTCGCATTGAGGGGAGTGGGAGCCAACTTAAACAATTGAGATAGTGTGTTTCATTGGTACAAGGGGATAGTTTCAAGCATATTAGAGGGAATACGGTTTCTTTAGAACATGGTTTTGTAGTTGGGGGAAATATGGGTGAGGTAATGTATCCACATTGAATTTTGTTGAAGCCAAAATATGGGTGACGTAATGTATGCACATTGGATTTTATCGAAGCCAACTTTTGTGTGTGTGTGTGTGTGTGTGTGTGTGTGTGTGAGAGAGAGAGAGAGAGAGAGAGAGAGAGAGAGATTTAAACGGATCGAAATACATAGAATCTTTTTTACAAATTGTTAGTTTCTGATCAAGTACTTAAATCGATAGAATTAAAACAAAGGTTCTTTTTGCATTAAGTAATTTCCTCCGGAAAAGAGTTAAACTCCAAAAAAAGAAAAACCATAAGATCTCTGATAATTAGTAAGCATGAGTATAGATGATGGTAAAGATATGGCTCCTTGGTTATGACAACCTCCTGTGAGGGTAAAATTCAATGATTACTTCTAGTTTTTTTTGTGCTTCAAAATGCCTCAAGTGCTTGAGATTACTTGAAAATGCTTCTCCTTAAGAGCATCTCTAAGCACCTGACACCACTTTGAAGTCCAAATTTTCACAATTTAGGAAACATATTTATAATGTTGAGAAAATATCACAAGTAAGCGACACTTTGGTTGATTCTCTAGGTGATAATAGACACTTGGGTGTATATACCATAGAATGTAACATTTGGTGGACTCATACAAAGATATATTGGTATACTCATAAATGCTTATAAAGTGGGGCAAAAGGTAGGGCTCTTACATAAAATATTAACCAAATGTTCTAACTCTTTCTAGTAAATAGGCTAGACACACAGCTCAGATGAGCATCACTAGGGACATATTTAAGTTACAATAGATTCGGGACAAGCTCGTGGCTTCACATAGTAGGCAAAAGAAAACCAAGCCAATAGCAATTAGGGACCCTATCTCCAAACCATGTAAACGCATCACACTTTTCAAAGACCGTAATAGACCCTACTTACATAGACAAGCTAAAGAAAACATAATATATATCTAGGAGTGTAGTTGGGTTCTAGGATGTGACAACGATAACAAAAGCAGTGGAGTTTGCTTGGATATCTGTCACCCATTTAGTACAAATTAGTTCTAATTAATTGTACTGGTGGTTGAATGGAAGGTAAAGATCCTCGCTCTCATTTGATAGGAGTTCCGGCTAAAATTCCTACTTTGTCATGTATCAAAGTATCTTGTAATGGATTGTTTATGTATCAAGAAACTCTCCAATTTCTTTTGAATATTGTTCTTTACAAAATATGTTTTTCAAACAGTATTTAAGTCTCTTAGTATATGATTTTGAATGATGGGATTTTAAATTCAAACATACACAAAATTTCTTAGGATACCTTTGGTCGGGTATCCATCATATATTGAGAAAACTTAGTAATGGTATGAAAATAATATAATCACTAATATTATACTTATTATTTATATGATGATTGATTCAGGCTTTTTGGATTCCATCCCTCACCCGTTTGGGGTATGGAGTAGAAAAAGACATTCCTATTCCACCGATTGGTACTCAATGTATAATTTCTTGTTTCAAAGGTGTAGAATTCCACAAAAAACTACTTGATTTTGAGAAACAGGCTATAGTCACCCACTCTTATCTCAGTTTTGAACATAGCTTCTATCAATGAGTGGCTCTCTTTGCTTATTCTTTCTAGGAAAGAGAAGGAAAAACTTCTAGAGACATTTAGTGCCTTCCTGTCCAAACTATCCATTATTGATGGATAAGATACTGCGGATCTTGATTTTTATTTCACTTCCTTACCCACTATTGTGAGCAAGTTGTATTTCATCCAGTAACCTCCCTGTAGTTCCTATAGAAATTAAGCACCCCAAAAGGGGTATTAATCCTCTTCTAGATCTAGACCTTCTTGAAGAAGAAGAGAGGGAAGCCCTCAACTTTTTATCGGATACTAAGAGTACATCAAAAAGAGTCGTTTCTAAACTTTCTTCAGAGGGAATCCCCCTTTTACCACCCAGACAAGTTAAATTAGATGCAATTCAACTCGAACACAAAATCTGGGATTATGAAATATTGAACCACTGTGCACCATTTTCTATATCTTCTCTAGGATTACTTTGTAGCATTCCCACTGATATTGTTGAACAATGTAAAACTTTCTACATTCCGAATATCTCTTATCACAAGATGTTCTCTTTGAGCTCAAGCAAATCAAACTGTCTGATGCGGATGGTAAAAAATGTCCCAGTTCTTCAATTATTGCTCGCACTAAAGGACTCTCTCTTATGGACATAGCAAAAGATAAAAAAACGGTTTCTAAGGAACTGTTGGAACTCTTATAGACCATTCCTCAAATGCCAATGCAGAAGGGTGGATCCAAATTCAAGTTGTGCTTATTCAATCATTTGGTTTGACCAATTTTTATGGTACGTGTTCCCTAATTTACCAAGGTTCTTTCAATTTTCATCAGGGCCAACACAAGTCTATGCGTTTATAGGTTGGATAGCCTCATTTCTTACAGAATTAAGGCATGCAGTGATAATTTATTATCATTTTCATGAGCACATGCTAGAAGCAGCCAAAGGACTAGTCCTATACACACTAGGGACTCCACTTCTTCAAAAGCTACACAATACACTAGTATCTAACACAATCAAAACCTTACTTAAACCCCCAAAAGGTAAGGAACAATTGAAGAAGATTACACACACACACACACACACACACACACACACCCCAAGAAGTATGGCATCTACAAGTAAGAAACCAAGGCAGTTCAGAGGATCTAAAGACTACAGAGATACTCCTAAAGCACTTGAGTACTCAAATTCTGAAGACCAGATATGCTCACTTACTATAAAGAAGAATGGTTTCCTACATTTTGAACGCAATGTGAGGACACATGGAAGATTTATTCACATTTTGTTTGTAATGAATTTATGGACTTTATTGATCCTAAAGTGTTTTTTCAAACAATGATAAATGATTTTTACATTAACAAAGACTTGTCTAAAATATATATTTGTTTTGGTTGGAAATATACAAAGAGCCTTAATCATACTCTTTACAAACCAACTTTGGTTTTTGCTGAAGAGTTTAATGAATCACAAGGATGTGGATGCTTAACTCATAAACGATTTTCCAAATTTTTAGTAGACTTTGAACCCTTCGAAAAATATGCAATCACCATAGACCCTAACTTAGCCAGACATAAATTATTTAAAGAATTTATCAAGAAGGGACTAAATCACATCCATTTAGTGCCTGTTAACCCTATCTCATTAATAATAAAAGAACTTGGTGAAGCTTGGAAATCTTTACGTACCCTTTTAGGGTGTGAGGATAGTAAAGCATATCACATTTACATCCAAAGTTCCATAAATGAGACGTTTTCTCGAAAACTTCCTTTTCACAGTCAAAACCAAACCCCTTGGTATAAAACACAGACTTGATGAATGAAATTCAATATGTTTTATAATATTTATTTATCTGTGGATTAGATAAATTAGCACAACCTCTTTATATGTAAAAAACTTAATCAACTAGCAGCATGAAGAAGATTGGAATCTCCTGAGTTCCGTCTTCTCCTCTCAAATGAAGAAGAGATTTGTCAAGCCATAGGTTCTTATACTCAAGAAATTGGGCTAGACACCAACAGATTATACTCTCCCATATCTTATGGGAAATTTTAAAATTCACAAAATGGAATTCAAATGGATCACTAATGCACACAATTGTGTATTAACTCTTACTACAACTTTGATCACTAAATTACTCAAGGGAATACACGGAATAATACATACAAAATTACACACTTTTTTTGGGACACAAACCAATGGATATTGGATGATCAATAATCAATATGACTTTTTGATTGATCTACCAAAACAAATCACGAACATTCATTTGTTTGACATAACATCTTGTTATGAGGCTGTTCCCCATAAAGGCACACATGGCTTACTTGAGGTACTTTTCGACATTGTTAAATTCATTAAAACTATGAGATATCATGGTTTTAAAAAATATCGCAATCAGATTGTGCTTACAAAAAACAAAATCAAGGTGGTTTCGACGTTTGAGTATTTACACAATATTAATGAGTTTGTGCTTGACAATTGTTTTAAAAAATAAGAAAAACACATTTATCACCAAGAAAAATGTATACCAATGGGATATAATTGTTCTCCATTATGGTGTAATTTGTACTTGGCATGGTTTGAAATTGAACACATCAAGAAGATATCTTGTCTTAAATAATATGATATAATGAAAGCCTTTTTATATTCATGGAGATATGTGGATGACCTAGTGTTTGCCAATAATTCCTTTATTTCACAATGTCTTGACCACAAAAAACCCTTGTCCCATGAGGACCCCTTTACAATTTATCCATTAGACATTATTGGGATCAAAGCAATACACAAGGGAAACAAAGTTACATATTTGAATGCATAGATCCAATTATGTGAACCATTTGAAGGGGAGTATGTTACATACACCATCCGCAAAAAGACAAATTACCATGCCCCAATGTTTCATTTATTCATGTGGCCATTAATCGGCCAAGAAAGACGACATATAATGTGTGTATATCACAAGTACTTTCCATATTATACAATGAATCCCAAGAATCATATGCTGTTACAGACTTAAATAAACTCGTTTTTAAGTTTGTGGAGAACGGTTTCACAAAGGAATGTATTGATACATGTATTGCCAAATTCGTTGAAGGAAAAAAGTTTCCTGGCATTGGATTTAGCATCAATACTTTTAAACATAGAATTGGTAGAGGATAGGTCCACTTGGTGGCCTATCCTCTACCAAGTGTACCTTTCCTCAAAGATGGGGGAGGGCCACACACACACACACACACACAATATATATATGACATATACCACAGTTTATCTCTCTTCTTCTCTATCGCTCTCTCTCTCAAACACTCACACACACATGTGCGCACACACGCACGTATGCATACACACACACACACACACACACACACACACACACACACACACACACACACACGATATATATGACATACATACCATTGGCATATCCACTTAGAAGATAACTAGCATTTGGGCAAACACTTTTTTAGTAAAAATCTTACACTTAAAATATATGACAATAAAAAAATGGACACCATGCCAACAGAAATATATTAATCTTTTAGCATGAAACATGCAACTACATCACTAGGAGATGAATGACGGAAAGGACAAGAGACAGAAGCACGCTCCAAGCAAATCATAAGGAGTAAAAAAAAAAAACAAGTTGTATGGCTTTTTGTAATGATTTCCACGATGTAATAGCTTTTTCCTTATGTTTGAAATTCATCAAAGGATGTACAAAACCTTTGAATAAATGAATAAACTCCCTAGTTTGTCAAGGATAATATCTTTATTATTTTTTTTGCATATTGGTGATAAGTGATAATCCTATATGGCAAGTGGTTATTTTAAGCGGTATATGATTGGTGGTTCAACATTCTCAAAAAGGGGAAAAACCTCACGCGGTTCATTAACTGCACCGCATACAACATTTTGCTTATAAATAAACCTTACGAAGAGGTTGCAATGCACACGATGAAGCCTTGCTTTGTAGCGCGGCACACACATAGTTTCTTAGCAACTGCTAGTGATAAGCGCTCACACACATACACTCTAAGTAAACTGCCCCTTGGGCTACAACATGCGCACACACCCACCTTCCTAACAACAAACGCAAGCATGATGCATTGGGTTGAGCAGATGATTAATAAATAGGTCACTCTAATACACGAGTCCATGGAAAATAGAGAGTCTCTTCATGTCAGGTGGCTTGAAATCCCCCCTTTCTAGCCACATGTTCTTCCAATCACTTGCTTTTAGTGGATGCATGTAGTGTTTGTATATAGTTAGTCCACGTAGCTCATGTCCTTTAGGGAAAAATATACCATTCTCCTCGTAAACTGTCTTTTTTAAATGATCAGAGTGGCGGAAGCCAAGTGGAGGACCACATTCTGGGCATGCATGATTGCCCAAGTAACTCAAGTCTGAAAATGGTAAAAAATAAATAAAAAGCATAAAGAATTGATCAAGAGTTGACCAAGTATTGCATGTATGGTGCACATGAGAATGCCAATCGTGCATGGTGCACATGAGAATGCCTTGCACATGGACATGTTGTCGTCCGAACGGTTGGAACATGTCAACCACATCAATCCTTGTCCACAAGATTTGAAGATCTTCTATAAGTGGTTCCAAATAGACATCCACATTTATTGCCTTGTATTTTTCAGGGACAATCAGTGACAATAGCAGATGGCCCTTCTTTATAGCTAGCCACAGTGGAAGTTAACCAAGCAAATAGGCCATGTGCTCCATGACAAACTCAATAATCCAAATGGGTTTACTCCATCCATTGCTAAGCCAAAATGGATACAGGGACGCTTTTTCTTAAATGCAGACAAATCTTTCTTCTATGTGCTTCCATGCATGCACCCACATCACATTATCTGTGGATCTAGTATTGGTATGCCATGTCATTAAAGCTGCTATAGACTTGCACCTAAACATGCTCTTTATTTTTGGAATGATAGAAAAGTGTCGAGGAATCTTTGCAAGAACAAATTTTCCTTTTGTGTCCTCTCTATACCTATTTGATCCACATTTCAGACACTGTTCCAAATTTTCATATTCATTTCAAAAGAGTATAAAATCATTAAGACATACATGTATTTTATGATAATCCATGCCCAAGTTAGTAAGAAGCTTTTTAGCAGCCGGTTGGGTAGGAGGCATATGATTACCTTCCGACAAAATTTTCTCGTTGAGCAACTTGTCAATACATCAACACAACGATCATATTATTGAACTTGGGGTTGATGCTTTATATACAATATTTCTACCTAAAAATCTCTGTGACACTCGTGTCAGACCACCCATTAATAGACTGCAAATTAAGCATTGCCAAAGTTGTTGGAATTAAGGTTGTAGAGAAATGCACACAGCTTGGAGAAGACGAAGGAAGATCAAGGAACACAATAGAGAGTGTATTACTTAGTGTGCAATGGAAAGATAGATTGCCCTAGAGTGATGGGCGTATATACAATGCACGGGGGAAAAAACCTCCTAAAGAGGGAAAAAATGCCCCGGCGGTCCTAGTGTGTTCACACACATCACTACCACATGTATATGGTAACAAATCCCCCTTGGAGTGATGCGGTGAATGAGAGCTAGCACATGAGTAAAGGGAAGTGCCATGCCCTGAGGACACGATCAATCCACAAAGGGGAGTAAGCCCAAAGCTTTGCGGAAAGCTTCAAGCTTCTCACGAGACAATGCCTTTGTGAAAAGATCTGCAAGGTTGTCCTATGTTGGCACATAAGCCAAGTTGATCTCTCCTGCTGAGAGCCTCTCCCTGACATAATGGTAATGCACCTCAATGTGCTTTGTGCAAGCATGAAAAATTGGGTTCCTTGCAACTGCCAATGCGCTCTGACTGTTAGTGTAGATAGTGTTGGCAGTGTCCTGTCCAACACCCAAATTAGCCATAAGTCGCTGAGCCATACACACTCAACCGTAGCTGTGAAGACTGCCCTGTACTCAGCCTCACAACTCAAAGTGGCCACAGTAGGTTGCTTCTTGCTCAACCATGATATACATGAACTGCCAAGCATGAAACAAAAACCACTTGTGGACACTCGCGTGTCAAAACAACCAGCCCAATCTAAGTCCGAAAAAGCATGTAAGTTTGGCGGCAATGATCTCCCCTTGGGATAAAACAAGCCAAGATGTAAAGTGCCACTAAGGTAGAAGAAAATCCTCTTGACAACCTGCCAATGCTTAGACCCTCGGCTATGCATAAATCTGCTGACCTGTGAGACTGCAAACTGAATATCTGGCCTCCTGTTGCATACATAAATGAGGTAGCCAATAGCAGTTTGATAAAGAGTGACATCAGCAGGATCACCAGCATCATGTAGACTCAACTTCAAACCTATTTCCATGGGAGTGGCAATAGGTTTGCAATCCTCAAGTCCAAACTTACATAGCAATGTCTCTATGTAACTTTTTTGACACAAGGCAATACCACCATCACACTGCTTAAACTGTATACCCAAGTAATGATGCAACAGACCCAAATCTTTCATCTTGAAAGTAGCATTCAAATCAGCCTTAAATTCAGCAATATGTCTCTCATTTGGTCCAGTGATCAGCAAATCATCAACATAAAGAACCATAATGAGAAGTACATCACCCTCACGCTTTACATACAATGTGCTTTCTGTTGGACTGTTACGAAAGCCTTGTTTGACCAAATGAGTATCAGATTTCTCATACCAAGCACGAGAAGATTGCTTCAACCCATACAAAGCCTTCTTACATTTGCACACTTTGTCCTCTTGTCCTTTTATGACAAAACCGTGAGGCTGCGTTACATAAACTTCCTCAAATATGTCACCATTCAAGAAAGTAGTAACAATGTCTGATTGATGTACATCCCAACCAAAATGAGCTTCCAATGCACATAGAAAACGCACAATAGTCATACGACAAGTGGGAGCAAAAGTCTCTTCATAATCTATGCCTTTTTGCTGTGCATAACCTTTTGCAACAAGTTGAGCCTTATGGCGATCAATCTCACTATCTGGCTTGCGTTTCAACTTGTAAACCCACTCCGTACCAATGGCCTTTTTGCCAGGAGGCAAATCACATAAAGTCCATGTGTCATTTTCTATAAGTGCATCATATTCTGATTGCATGGCAGCCATCCAATTTTCTGAATTCTGTGCTTCATCAAAAGACAGAGGCTCCTCAACATCATGTAAACTAGACACAGCCAAAGCATAACAATCTGATGCATAAGATGCATGGTGAGAGCCTGAACGAGTACGACTAGACAAAGGTGCATCCAATTTACTGTCACGCAAAGTATGCACCAGCCATTTTGGCATACCTCTAGCCTACTCATTTTCAGGCCTTTCCTCATCAAGTACATCATGTACATCTGCATCAGTAATAGGCTGATCTGTAAGATTTTCAAAAACCCCCATAGGCTGTACAATTGCCTCATTGGAACTTGCATTCGTATTTCCACAATGTCCTGTGAGCTTACATTACTGTCTCTAGTACATGACAGCAAGGGCTGAACAGAATCTTCCACAAACACTACATCCCGAGAAACCAGAATACGTTTTGTTTGCAGATGATACAACCTGTAACCTTTGCTATCAGCACTATAACCAACAAAAATAGATTTGATAACCTTATCATCCAATTTTTTGCGCTCTACTTGTGGCACCAAAGCATATGCCAAACAGCCAAAAACACGCATGTGCTCAATAGAAGGCTTTCTATCATGCCATGCTTCATATGGAGTAATAGACTGCAAAGCTTTCGTAGGACACCTGTTAAGTACATAAGTGGCACACATGATGGCCTCAAGCAAAAAAGAATGCGGCAAAGATTGACTTTTGACCATACATCGTGCCATTTCCGTTAGTGACCTGTTTTTCCTCTCAGCAACACCATTTTGCTCAGGTGTATAAGGCACTGTACATTGGTGTTTTATCCCAGGACTAGCCAGAAATGCATTAAATTCATGAGACATATACTCCCCCGCTCGATCGGAACGGAGGGTGCCCATAGTACATTTTGAGACATTTTCAGCCATAGCCAGAAATTGTTTGAAGCACATAAAAACTTCGTACTTCGCTTTAGGTGGAAATACCCATGCATGCCTGGAGTAATCATCAATGAAAGTCACGAAGTACAGGTAATTGCCCAAGGACGGAGTTTGCATGGGCCCACAAACATCACTATGCACAAGCTGCAACCTGCATGTGGCCCGAACTGAACCATCCTTTGGAAACTTAGAACGCTGCATCTTACCCAAAATACAACCTTCACAAACATGTTTAACAGGTGCTTCAAGAGGCGGCAAAGAAGCAACCATATCAGATTTCTGCAAACGCAGCAAACTGGCAAAATTCAGATGACCAAAACGTGCATGCCAAAGTTTTGCATCTGAAATAGCCCTTGAATTTGCAACAGCATTTACAAAATTTTGTCCACACTTGCCATACAAAGTGAGCTTATACAGCCCACGGCACAAAAGACAGATGCAACAATGTCATCACCAAAACTGAGATCATGAACTGTACATCTGTCATCCACAAATTTGACTACAAGTCCAAGTCTAGGAAGTGTGGATACAAACAAGAGATTCTTCTTGATCCCAGGTACATAAAGTGCATCAACAAGTGTGAAGGAACTGCCATTAGCAGCAGTGAGCACAATCTTTCCAACTCCCTGAACTGGATAAGAGGCGTTGTTGGCACAAGTGACTGAATTCCCATGAGGGACAGACTCGAGAGAGGTAAACAATTCATGATGTGAGGTAATGTGCTTTGTAGCACCACTGTCGAAATACCACACATGTGAATCTGCAGCAACTGACAAGCATGCATCATGGACAGCAGGATTGTAAGTGCACTCTTCGCTAAAAGCCCATTCTGCATCAACATCAGTAACACTGTCTCCTTTCACAGAAGACTCAACAATGGCTGCATTTGTAGTGGAACCAGCATTTGCAGTGGAACCACCCTCTTTCTTCTTGGCCTCTTTGGCCTTCAACTTAGGACATGACTTGATCAAGTGATCATTGGCTTTACAATAATGGCAGCGCATCTTCTTTTTGCCCTTATCACCAAAATTGCCAGACGAAGTACTGCCAGCATAAGCATTAGGAACAGAATTTTTGCCACTCGCAGCAGAACCATAAGAAGTGGCTGCATTACTATTACCACCCTTTCTTTGAGAAGCAATAAAAGCCTGTTCAATTGCACGTTGTCTAGTCCTGTTTTTTCTGGACAGTGACTCTTGCAACAACAATGTGCATAATACATCAAACTTGACAACTTCTGGATTTCCTTGGGTCATCAGTCTACAAGTACTAGCAAAAGTCTGGTAGGAATCTGGTAAGGCATCAAGAACAGTCTGCACAAGGGAACTGTCTGAAATGACTTCACCTGTAGAAATAAGCTGCTCATTGATATCCTTAACACTAGCAAGGAAAGTGTCCATATCATCTTTCTCATGCATAATCTTCGACTCCAGCTCTTTACGCAGCAAAGCAATTTTAGCCTCATTGCGGCTTGCATAAAGACCTTCTAGAATATGTTTTGCAGATTTTGCTGAACAGATGTGAGGAACAATGGTGCGCTTCACAGACAACTCAATCAATGCATGAGCCTACACATCCTTAACATCCCAACGAGCTTGTTCTGCTGTAGGCAAAACAACTCTAACAGCTACAATCCTTGCAGCAAGACCTGCAACATCCTCAACATCGCCTACATCCTTAGAACTAGGATGTACATCAATGCCCTGCACAATGTTCCAGACACCCTTTGACACAAGAACATGTTGCATCATATAAGCCCACATAGGGTAGTTGTCCCCATCCAACCTGTCCTCAGCAACAAACATCTTGAACACATTTGTGTTGTTGTTGTCAGCCATGGTAAATGCTGCACCTGATATGAAAACTGCCCGAAAATAGGAGAAATGGAGCGGGAACAACCTGTGCTATATAGCACAAACCGTAGAAGACTATAAGGCACCTTTTATGCAGAAATCGACACTGACAGAAATTCTGCACAAAATGACGAAATAGCCTGTGTAGTATTGCCTGTAGTGGAAACGGAGGCCGAAATGAGCCCAAATCAAAATTCTGAGCAGACCGAGCTCTACAAGCTTTCCCAAAATATTTGTCAACTTGCGAACGCTTGCCAAAGCTCACTGAAATCTGAGAAAGTGAGCAGGCGTGTGCTGGAGCAGCTGGTGACTAAGCCCGGGAGGACGTGACCTGCTCTGATACCAATTGTTGGAATTAGGGTTGCAGAGAAACGCACACAGCTTGGAGAAGACGAAGGAAGCTCAAGGCACACAATAGAGAGTGTATTACTTAGTGTGCAATGGAAAGATAGATAGCCCTAGACTGATGGGCATATATACATTGCATGGGGGAAAAAACCTCCTAAAGAGGGAAAAAATTCCCCGGCGGTCCTAGTGTGTTCACACACTAGGATGTGTTCATCACCATGTGGTAGTGATGTGTTCACACACATCACTACCACATGTATATGGTAACAAAAGTGGTACGAAGAACTAAAATTTTTACACCATTGTAAAACAATGTACGTGCAAGATTTTGCATCATCTCACCTTCTTTATCGGTGCTCTCATGCCATTAGTACGGACGGGATGATAGAGGTTGATTCACAGTGTTAGCTTGAATGTTTTCACCACCTTAGTTTTCAATGATGGGTCCATGTGAAAGAACACATCCAACATTTGTTCCATCTCATCTTCTTGGAATGGGGAATCGAGTGTTGGTGCTATAGACTCCACCGCTGGTAGTTCGTTTGATATTCGCCTTCTCAGTAGTGTGATGTGGTGGGGATTGATCGATGGCCTCCAGACCATGAGATCAATAATGCAGATCGTGTAGTTGCTCTATGGGGAAGAGTCCATTACTGCATATATGTTGATCACAAATCTTACATTTCAAAAGATCTAATTCTTGCATCATGCATAGGGGAACACCATCCTATTGTCCATAACTCACCTACAAATGATGCAACAAATTAACAAATTACTCTAGTTATAAACCTTAAAACAAAACACTTTGTTTTCTTTTCTATGGCTCGCTTGTGTGCATCCAAGTCTAAAGCCCCTAACCTTAAGTGGCTAACCCTAACCAACCAAACACAGCCGCATCCTACCAACCAAACCATAAGCGTGTTCACACGACTAGACCACGATCGGCCAAACCATTTTCCACTAACTCTGATCGTCCAAACCATAATTGCTTCACACTCCCAACCTTGATCAACCAAACCATCAATAGATAACAATGTAAACTACCTCACATTCTCTAGCCATGCATTATCCCCGCACACCTCGGTCTATAGGTGCACAGAGATCAGGACCACCGAGTAATACTCTCATCTTTATTGGTCAATGCATATATTCATATGTGCGGCCAAATCTAAAGCCGCTGACCTTAAGTGAGTAACCCTAACTGGCCAAACACAGCCACATCCTACCAACCAAACCATAAGAGTCTTCAGACGGCCAAATCACAATCGGCCAAACCATAAGAGTCTTTGCACGGCCAATCGTTATCAGCCAAACCATAAGTAGATAACAATGTAAACACCTCATATTCTCTAGCCATGCCCGATCCCCACACACCTCGGTCTAAAGGTGCACGAAGATCAGGACTACCGTGTAATGCTTTCGTCTTTATTGGTCAATGCCTATAATCATGTGTGCAGCCAAATCTAAAGCTGCTAACCTTAAGTGGCTAACCCTAACTGGCCAAACGCAGCCACATCCTACCAACCAAACCATAAGCATCTTCAAATAGCCAAACCGGGATCAGCCAAACTATTTTTTGCTAACTCTAATCGTCCAAATCAGAAGCGTATTAACATGGCCTAATCGGCCAAACCATAAGCAGATAACAATGTAAACTACATCACATTCTCTAGCCATGCCAGCTCTCTGCACACCTCAATCTAGAAGTGCACGGAGATCAGGACCACCGTGTTATTCTTTCATCTTTATTGGTCAATGCCTATATTTGTGCATGCAACATAAGCACACACCCACATCTACATGACAATGCATGTAGATCTAGTACAAACCAAAATATTGTAACTATCAACAAATGAAAACGTAAAATTCCTAGCAGCCTAAAATAGCCAAATTGCAAAGAGCTAAGACCTAAGCAGTTAGAATGGCCAACTCCAAGGGCAATGCAAACATTGCTTTACATAAGCGGCCTCAATCAGCCAGATTGCGAACACCTGAGACCTAAGTGTCTAGCCCTAAGCCCTAAACTGTAAGCGGGCTCACACAACCCAACTGCGTGCTAACCCTATCCGGGTTATTGAAATGGCTAAAGTAATGCGACATTAAGCTAATCTAGAGCGACCAAATATAAAGCTGACATACGTGCATTTGATTTTTGAGGACAAGCTTGCGAAATGTGCTTGCATGCATCTCATTAGCAAGTGCAACATGGATATGAGCGAAAATCTTTGATTTTGTTTGCTCCATGTTGTTCTCAGCCACCCATAGAATGACATGAGCATGAAGAGATCTCCTATTTTGGATCTCATACCACACAAGGTCGTGATGGATTTCGCCTAGGATTTGGATTCCTTGCAAGATGTAGTGATTCATGAATTGTTTTAGTCGATTGTGGAAATATTTCCAATTGAATGCGGGGTTGAACGTTTGATCTACACTCTCGATTATATGGACTTGAAGCACTTTTAAGCACAAGCAAGTACTTTCAAGTGCTTTGAAGTACTTGAAAGTGCTTCAAAATGCCTCAAGTGCTTGAGATAACTTGAAAACGCTTCTCCTTAAGAGCATCTCTAAGCACCTGACACCACTTTGAAGTACTTGAAAGAAATTCAGAGTGCTGCTTTTTATGAGCATTCTTAGGAACTTCACAATACTCTAAAGTACTTGAAGCAATCCATAAATTTATTTTGTTTTTTATTTTTACAGAAAATAGCTCAAGAAATGGAAAGGGTGCTACATGAGGTTAGAAGGAAAACCTCCTTCATGAAGGAGTCTTGCAAATTCTTGAAGAGAGAGGGTAGGGTCCCTCTAGTGCCTACTTCACCTTCCAAGTCTTTTATAAGCACTGAGTCTGTTGTATTTGGTGGAGATTGTGTGGCATGTGGCCAAGTGCTGTCGAGAAAACATGTGGCCGGGGTTTATTTCATGTCACGTGTCCACAAGTACCATCCCTTCTGTTTTTCTGTTGTCTGTGCAACTAAGCCTAAATACATTGCACCAGACTGTCAATGGGAGATACTATTATTGCAAGATGTTGGGCACTTGGGAATGTGTATGAGGAGCCTATAGGTAAGTTGGTGATTTCAAAGAATGGGAATCATGCCACTTTGCCATGCATACTAAATGTGTATTCTCTGTTAGGTGAGCCAATTGATGACAAAGGATGTGAAACAGGAACTTCTGCATCATTCACGCACGATGTGAACGTGGACACCATGGTGAGGAAGTACAATAACTTTGAGGGTGGAAAAATTGATTAGCTTGATGACGGAGATATGCTCAAGGAGACATCTAAAGGTAATGGTGGTTTTTTCTACCACTTATCATCCTATCTCTAATTCATGGTTAGACTATTCATTGTGATCACCATTTACTACCATTGCTCCTAACTTCCCTTACTATTGCAAACCCAAGTATTGATATCGATAAGAGCGACACTCTTGCTGAGCTGTTGGATCCTGAAATGGATGCAACCTTGCAATTTATTGCAGGGGAGCTACATAAGAAAAGAAAGAAGAAGGTGGAGGATGGGATGGCCTGTTGACCCCAAAAAAAGTACTAACATACTTCCCCCGTATCAAAGCAAGCAAGAAGCACTATTGTGATGAGCTTGATCGCTATGGGAAGGGAAGAGAAGATACACCACAAGAGTGGGGTGGAGCTACCTCTCAAGAGAGAAAGAAAGAGATTCTTATTCTTGCATACATACAATGAATAAGGAGAAAGTAAGTGGGCAATCCAAGACTACATCCGACCCAGGGTACGGCACATCACCTTTACCCAAAAGACCTCCCACTTAAATGTGAGTGTGCTAATAAGTGGAATATACATGTAGATAGGTGAAAGACTCTCTCAACCTACACCCATTGGCTCTCTCAAAATACACGCACGCTCTTATATAGGCTCTAGTGATGTGTGAAAGCACATATCTATGCTAGAGTGCACATGCATATCTTGCAAGTATCCCGTGATGACCATATTAGCCTCTAACATGAGCATATAAAAAAACTCCACATCATCCATCTCCATAACAAGAGACATCTCTGTCCTAAGAGGATTAATTTATTATATCTTGCTAGAGCATGACCGCTATAACTCTAGATCTACAAGCATGACGTGCACAACTATCTAGAGGTTTGCAAAAGGGACTCATCTCGTCTCTAGTTGATAGGTGTGCAACCAAATCAAGATTGAACCATCTCATTTCTCAAACATCTAGATAGACCAATCCACACCGAGTTCCCCTTACAATTACTAGCGATCCGTAATGCATCTAGAAAACATGTTCTCAAAGTAGTATCTAACATCCACAATCCGATAATAACTGTCATAGTAATCATGTACTTCTAAGCATGTAGAACCTATAACGCGTGACTACTTGTAAGTTGTAGCCACTACAAGCATACAATAAATCTCACTCTTGTGAGATTGGATACAAGAACACAAATCCATTTGTGAAACAGATGTATGCACGTCAGAGTGGGAGTAAACTCGACCACTATGTGAGAGATAAATCATGAGGATAATTTGACGGAGTTTCCCTAGTACGAGGAGAAAAATATCAACTCAAAATAGTGCTCAAAATGTCAAAAAACACATAAACCAAACTCACGGGAAAATTTTGGTAGAGTCTCCTCTATACGGGGAGCGATAGCTCAACCCAAAATGCACACAAAAATAACCATAAATTGACAAGAAATATCAATTGTGCATAAACCAAGTCAAGCCAATCCAAAATAGCTTCTGCCAATGCGGTGTCAAATGCACCAATCCCCCTAAATACATAGCTTATGGAGAGGCTTCATCAGAAAGAAGATCTCCAACTATATGTATCATTGAAGGTGTCTCAACATTCGAGAATACCCTAACTCAAAGAAAACCTCACCAATGACTCTTGAAAGGGCTTAAAAGACACGACAACTATAGTCAAGTGTTAGAAAGGACTATCTTTTGGATTGAATCTCAAAAACGGCCAGGTAACTGTTAGAACACCAAGCCAAAACTGACTCCACAGTAGCATACAAAGGTAGTGTTTGCAATTTAGTGTACATGAGTGAACCATGATCAAACAAACACTAGATGAGATGCAAGTAGTAGATCAAATCCATCTGGGGATATCTGCTCCTAAAAGAGCACACATCACAAATCGGTGCCTCTAAACATAACCATGCATATAGCTCCTACTAAAACTAAAAACTACTATAGAATCTGTCAGATGCAAAAGAGCAATCCAAGTACCTATATCCAACAAAAACCTATAAATTTGTGCTTGTAGTAAGCCGACTAGACCATATGCATGAGAAATGTTACCATATACATGTGGTAGTGATGTGTGTGAACACACTTAGGACCGCCAGGGCATTTTTTCCCTCATTAGGAGGTTCTTTTCCCCTATGCATTGTATATATGCCCATCCCTCTAGGGCTATCTATCTTTCGATTGCACACTAAGTAATACACTCTTTGTTGTGTTCCTTGAGTTTCCTTCATCTTCTCCAAGTTGTGTGTGTTTTTCTGCAATCCTAATTTTGACAATTGGTATCAGAGCAGGTTGCGTCCTCCTGGGCTTAGTCGCCAGCAGCTGCTCCAACACACGCCTGCTCACTTTCTCCAATTTATGTGAGCTTTTGCAAGCGTTCACAGGTTGATTTTTTTTTTTTTGGTGAGCTTGAAGAGCTTGGTCTGCTCTGAGTTTTAATTTGGGCTCATTTCAGCCTTCGTTTCCACTATATGCAATACTGCATATGCTATTTTGTCATTTTGTGTAAAAATTCTATCAGTGCCGTTTTTTGCATAACAGGTTTCTTACAGTCTTCCACGATAGCACGTGTTATACAAAGTGATCTTATACAGCCCATGGCATAAAATGCCAAATGCAACAATTTCATCACCAAAATTGAGATCATGTATTGTACATCTATCATCCACAAATTTGATTACAAGACCAAGTCTAGCAAGTGCGGATACAAACAAAAGATTCTTCTTGATCCCAGGTACATAAAGTGCAACTGCAAGTGTGAAAAAATTGCCATTTGCAGTAGTAAGCACAATCTTTCCAACTCCTTGAAATGGATAAGAGGCATTGTTGGCACAAGTAACTAAATTCCCATGAGGGACAAATTCAAAATCATGATGTGAGGTAATGTGCTTTGTAGCACCACTGTCAAAATACCACACATGTGAATCTGCAGCAATTGACATCCATGCATTATAGAAAGCAAGATTATAGGTACACTCTGCACTAAAAGACCATTCTGCATCAACATTAGCATCACAATCTCCTTTCAAAGAAGACTCTACAATAGCTACATTTGTAGTGGATCCAGGTTTGCAGTGGGATCACCCTCTTTCTTCTTAGCCTCTTTGGCCGTCAACTTAGGACACTGCTTGATCAACAAGTGATCATTATCTTTACAATAATGGCAACGCATCTTCTTTTTAACCTTATCACCAGAATTCCAAGACGAATTACTGCTAGCAAAAACATTAGGAACATGTGATTTTCCACTCGGAGAAGAACCATGAGAAGTGGCTGCATTATTGTTACCACCTTTTCTTTGAGCATCAATAAAGGCATGTTCAATTGCACGATGTTTAGTCCTGTTTTTTCTAGAAAGCGACTCTTGCAACAGCCATGTGCATAATGCATCAAACTTGACAACTTCAGAATTTCCTTGGATCATAAGTCTTCAAGTACTAGCAAAAGTCGGGTAAGACCAGCCAAAATATCCCAAGCTTGTTTTGTAGATTTTGCTTAACGTATGTGGGAGTAATCGTGCCCTTCACAAACAACACAGTTTTGTAGATTTTGCTTAACGTATGTGGGAGTAATCGTGCCCTTCACAAACAACACAGTCAATGCATGAGCTTGCACATCTTTTACATCCCAACGAGCTTGCTCAGTTTTAGGCAAAACAACTCTAACAACAACCATCCTTGCAGCAAGACCTGCAACATCCTCAACATCGCATGTATCCTCAGAACCATGACATACATCAATGCCCTGCACAATGTTCCAAATGCCGTTTGACACAAGAACATGTTGCATCATAAGCCCACATAGGGTAATTGTCCCCATCCAATCTGTCCTCAACAGCAAACATCTTAAACACATCTGTCTTGTTGTCGGCCATGGTAAATGTTGCACCTGATGTGAAAACTGCCCAAAAAGAGGAGAAAGAAAGCGAGAATTTGCAAATGTAATTGTGGATTCAAAGGCTATTTTAGATGCAAAACTTTGGCATGCACGTATTGGTCATCTGAATTTTGCCAGTTTGCTGCATTTGCGAAAATATGATATGGTTGCTTCTTTGCCGCCTCTTGAAGCACCCGTCAAACATGTCTGTGAAGGCTGTATTTTGGGTACGATGCAGCGTTCTAAGTTTCCAAAGGATATTTTAGATAGGTCCACATGCAGCTTGCAACTTGTGTGCATAGTGATGTTTGTGGGCCCATGCAAACTCCATCCTTAGGCAATTACCATGACTTCATGACTTTTATTGATGATTACTCCAGGCATGCATGGGTATCTCTGCTTAAAGCAAAGTTTGAAGTATTTATGTGCTTCAAACAATATCTGGCTATGGTTGAAAATTTCTCAAAATGTACTATGGGCACCCTCCGTTCAGATTGAGGGGGGGAGTACATGTCTCATGAATTTAATTCATTTTTGGCTAGTCGTGGGATAAAACACCAATATACAGCTCCTTATACGCCTCAGCAAAATGGTGTTGCTGAGAGGAAAAATAGGTCACTTACAAAAATGACACAATGTATGGTCAAAAGTCAAGCTTTGTCGCATTCGTTTGGCTTGAGGCCAACTTATGTACTTATCAGGTGACCTAAGAAAGCTTTGCAGTCTATGACTCCATATGAAGCATGGCATGATAGAAAGCCTTCTATTGAGCACATGCGTGTTTTTGGCTGTTTGGCATATGCTTTGGTGCCACAAGTGCAGCACAAAAAATTGCATGATAAGGTTGTCAAATGTATTTTGGTTTGTTATAGTGCTGAAAGCAAAGGTTACATGTTGTATCATCCAAAAACAAAGTGTATTCTGGTTTCATGGGATGTTGTGTTTGTGGTCAGCCCTTGTTGTCATGTACTAGAGACAATAATGTAAGCTCAATGGACATTTATGACACTTTGTTGCCTCTTTTTAGTGTTGGAAGTTCGAATGTAAATTCCAATGAGGCAAATGTACAACCTATGGGGGTTTCTGAAAATGTTATTGATCGGCCTAACTTTGTTGCCTCTTTTCAATGTTGGAAGTTCGAATGTAAATTCCAATGAGGCAAATGTACAACCTATGGGGGTTTCTGAAAATGTTATTGATCGGCCTATTACTGATGCATATGTACATGATGTACTTGATGAGGAAAGGGCTGAAAATGAGCAGGCTAGAGGTATGCCAAAATGACTGGTGCATACATTGCATGACAGTAAATTGGATACACCTTTGTCTAGTCACACTTGTTCAGGCTCTCACCATGCATCTTATGCATCAGATTGTCATGCTTTGGCTGTAGTCTAAGATGACATGATATTGAGGAACCTCTGTCTTTTGATGAAGCACAAAATTCAAAAAATTGGATGGCTGCCATGCAATCAGAATATGATGCACGTATAGAAAATGACACATGGACTTTGTGTGATTTGCCTCTTGGAAAAAACGCCATTGGTACGAAGTGGGTTTACAAGTTGAAACGCAAGCCGGATGGTGAGATTGATCACTATAAGGCTTGGCTTGTTGAAAGGGTTATGCACAACAAAAAGGCATAGATTATGAAGAGACTTTTTCTCCCACTTGTCGTATGACTACTGTGCGTTTTCTATGTGCATTGGTAGCTCATTTTGGTTGGGATGTACATCAGTCAGATGTTGTTATTGCTTTCTTGAATGGTGACAATATTTGAGGAAGTTTATGTAACGCCGCCTCGCGGTTTTGTCAAGAAAGAACAAGAGGATAAACTGTGCAAATGTAACAAAGCTTTGTATGGGTTGAAGTAATCTCCTCATGCTTGGAATGAGAAGGCTGACGCTTATATGTTAAAATGAGGCTTTCGTAACAATCCAACAGAAAGCACATTGTATGTAAAGTGTGAGGGTGATGTACTTCTCATTGTGGTTCTTTATGTGGATGATTTGCTGATCACTATACCAAGTGAGAGACATATTGCTGAATTTAAGGCTGATTTGAATGCTACTTTCAAGATAAAAGATTTGGGGTTGTTGCATCATTACTTGGGTATATAATTTAAGCAATGTGATGGTGGTATTGCCTTGTGTCAGAAAAGTTACATAGAGACATTGCTATGTAAGTTTGGACTTGAGGATTGCAAAACTATTGCCACTCTTATGAAAACATGTTTGAAATTGAGTCTTCATGATGTTGGTGATCCTGCAGATGTCACTCTTTACCAAACTGTTGTTGGATGCCTCATTTATGTATGAAACACGAGGCCTGATATTCAATTTGCAGTCGCATAGGTCATCAAATTTATGCATAGCCTAGGGTCTAAGAATCGGCAGGCTATCAAGAGGATTTTTTGCTATTGAGTGGTACTTTACATCTTGGCTTGTTTCATCCCAAGGGGGGATCATTGCTACCAGATTTGCATGCTTTTTCGGACGTAGATTGGGTTGGTTGTTTTGACACACGAGTGTCCACAAGTGGCTTTTGTTTCATGCTTGGCAGCTCGTGCATATCATGGTTGAGCAAGAAGCAACCTACTGTGGCCACTTCTAGTTGTGAGGCTGAGTTCAGGGCAGTCTTCACAACTACGGTTGATTGTGTATGGCTTAGATGCCTTATAGTTGATTTGGGTGTTGAACAAGACACTGCCAACACTATCTACATTGACAGTTAGAGATAATTGGCAGTTGCGAGGAACCTAGTTTTTCATTCTCACACAAAGCACATTGAGGTGCATTACCACTATGTCAAGTAGAGGCTCTCGTCAAGAGAGATTAGCTTGGCTTATGTGCCAACACAGGACAACCTTGCAGATATTTTCACAAAGGCATCGTCTCGTGAGAAGTTTGAAGCTTTATGCAAAGCTTTGGGCTTACTCCCCTTTGTGGGCCGATCATGTCCTTAGGGCATGGCACTTCCCTTTACTCTATGTGCCAGCTCTCGTTCACCACATCACTCCAGGGGGATTTGTTACCATATACATGTGGTAGTGATGTGTGTGAACACACTTAGGACCGTTGGGGTATTTTTTCCCTCATTAGGAGGGTTTTTTTCCCGTGCATTGTATATACGCCCATCACTCTAAGGCTATCTATCTTTCCATTGCACACTAAGTAATACACTCTGTTGGGTGCCTTGAGCTTCCTTTGTCTTCTCCAAGCTGTGTGTGTTTTCTTGCAACCCTAATTCCAACAAGAATTAGAGACTGAATCTTTTAACAAGTAGCCATAAGTGTATACATAGCCATAAACATGGCGAACAAATACCAAATTTGTCAAACCTATATAAAAACATTGCGTAAATGCTCCACATGTAGTGTAAACACCCAAAAAACTACATCTCGATCGATGATCCAACGTGCACCACTTGTAATGCCATAGTAGAAATCTATGCCTCCAAGCCAATGGGTGCCCGAGAAATCATGTCTCTCGAGAGACCACTGCATGAGGTGGGCTGGATGCACCGTGCTTGCTAATTGATGCCAATGTCAAAGCCAAAACGTGTATCTCGATGCCGAAGCTTGATGCCAGAGCAAAGATGAAGTGGATGTTGGAGTCATCGATGTCAAGGATGCACTAGAGAAAAGCCAAGGTGCTCTATCTCTCTCTTGCAATGCTAGAGAAGTGTGTGCAAGTCCAAAAATGAAGCTAAAAAATGGAGTACATGTGTTCGTGTATGTACAAAAACACACAATCCAAAACCGAAACAACGAAGATGGCAAAAATAAGAGCTTGTGTGTGTGTGTGTGTTGGATACACACACTCTATTTCTAGCTCTTTCAACAAAATTGTCTCCCGTAGAGTGTTGCTCAAAGCTCTCCCTATATGCATGAATGAAGATTTCATTGCTACCCTTATCTCTTTTGGCCGTCCTGCCTCAATTCTCCTTCACCCTCAACCTGTCGCCCATCCAAAGCATTTCTCACTACCAATGCTGGGATTTATACTCTACCACCACACACCACCTTTTAACCATCATTCAACATTACTTATTCGACTTTCTCTCTCTCTCTCTCTCTCTCTCTCTCTCTCTCTCTCTCTCCCGTTTTTCCCTCTATGATGATGTGTGTTAGTTGCAAGAAGGTGGGTTGTGAGGTCCCAAACTCCACCACGTTAAGCCTCAATGGAAGCTTGAAGTGAGAAGCAGAAGTAGTACTAAGTAGGTCTTGTTTAAGCTGAATTTTCTTTCCAAAAGCACAAGACTTCCAAATTTTGGGAGATGGCATTGCAACCTTCGTGCAAGTGGGAAATACTGTAGTGAAACCTTGGGTGCGAAAGCACAAAAAAGAAGCCAACTCTGGTTATTAAGACCAACATCCAAAAGTGAGTACAAATTAAGGCACATCGTCAATGGAACAATTGCAAGCCAGACTACTCTCTCACGCTACATCTTTTGTTTAAAATTGGGATGCTTAACTCTGATAGGTGGCATGCTTGGTCATGAATCAAACCTTAAAACAACGATGAATGGTGTGGTGCAACATTCATAGCTACATCGTCACTTTGAAAAAAAGAGGTTCATTTTTGTAATAAAAAAATCATTAAAAAGGTTTCAAAATGAGATTAGACAAAGAGTAGAGGGCGGGGCAAGGAGAGCAAAAGAGAGAGATCAAAAACAAAACAAGCAATCAAAAGGGAAAAAATAGGAGATATAAAAACCAAGATAAAAGAAGAGGAAATGCGAGGAAGACAATGACTACGCAAAAGATCACCATGGCAAAAATTGACAAAACAATTTTAGTGCCAAAGGAGGCAGAGTAAAAGGCGTCGATAGTGGTGTTAGTGGAATTGGTAGCATCAACGACAATGGGCATGGATGCGGCCTCAATGGCAGCATTGGTATTGCTTGGCGATGACAAGGATAGGAAGCTAAACCGATAGCAACACTACAAGAGTCTTTGCATGCTCTCTTGTTCTCTTTGGCTCTCTTCTCCAAAAACAACAACAATGGCCACTAACCAATACATGGGGTTAAGGTTGCTTAAGCATAAACCAAGTAGCAAGGGAGGTGATTGGATGACTTGGAGATACTCGTAAAAGGCTCGGAGGGTGCACCTTGTAAGTATGTAGGTGTATTACATGCACTCAACATGAGATATAACATAGTTCGAATCAGTCATAGATTAACACTTACAAGAGGGGCATTTCAATTCAACTTTTGGATAGTTTTTTGAAGAAAGAGGGGTAGTTTTATTTGTAAAAGTTCTTTTTTATTAGGCTCTGATTGCACATGATATAGAGGATTTTGTAAGGTGCACCCCTCGAGCTAGAAGCAGACTATAGGACGATATCAATAGTGGGCACAACAACAAGGAATTTGAAGGATGTCATCAACACAATTGGTTGTGAGGGATTGGGGTGGTGAGCAGTATGGGCGACAATAGGTAGCAAACCTACTTCCACATGTATAGTAATCAATGTTGAGGAAAGTCGTGCTTGGAACAGTTGGTGCCATGAGGCTAATATATAAGATGCAGACCCAATGTGACCAATAAACAATGCACCAGGTGACAACCACCATAGTCAATGGCAACAATAGATAAGGAAGTCAAACCAAAGGGCTGCAATGCCAATGGGTAGCTATCTGATTGACAGTGGTGCTATTCTGGCAAAAGTGACAAGCAAGTATATGTGTGGTTTTTAAAAGATCTATTTTGCATTTATTAGACAAAAAATGGCAAAAATAACAAAATTTTCTTGAGAATGGAAAAATTGTCTTAAAAAACCAAACAATATATTTTTTCTGGAAAATCTAGGAACTCACGAGAAGCTTGTTTGCCTTCGATGCACATGCAACATGCACATCAAAAATAATAGAACATGTCTCGTGAAAATGACAAAAATAGATCAATACAGACTGGCATGCGCTCATAATCATGCGAATTCATATAAGATTTCAAACTAATGTATTTGCATAAGATTAATCCATAATTAGTTTAATAATTGGCCAAAATTGTTGAAAACTAGGAAAGGCTAACCAAAAATGATGGAAAAAGCACAAAAGATACACATGACCAAGCACAAGGTGCAACCATAATCACATCATAGATTTCCCATTTAAACCCACAATCAAAATCACAAAACTAGGCAAAATCAGTGTCAAAATCGGCCCACAATTTATACGCAATGAGGGCAAATAGAGAGCAAAAATTATTGATCTTAGCATTCACATGCACCAATGCACATTCCAATTCTCTATCCACACAAGTGAATAATCATGCAGACAAACTAATTTTTATGTACACGTATACATGTTAAAAAATAGCCATAATGCAATAAAAGCTAGGTGTGAATATACATATATTAGTACACAAGTGAATACTCATGTACACAAACTAATTTTTAAGTAGACACACATGTTAAAAATTAGCCATAATGTTATAAAAACTAGGGGTGCATATACATATATTAGTACACACACTTGCAATTTTTGCCATCAATCACTCAATTAACATCTCTTAGAACTCAATGCAATAAAGGCCCAATGCCAACACACACACATCAATCAAGGAAAAATCTAAGCAGCAATACAATATGAAAATTAGAGATATGAAAAGCTTAGAAAATGCCATGAAATTACTCACAAACCAATGTGCAATCAATTGTAATTGAGCTCCGTTAGCCAATGACATTAAACACAATACTAGATAGTGTTGAAGAGCACCAAAAATCCTCGGAGGGTTCACTATTCAGTACCCCCTATATAGCGTGCGTTCATGGGGTAATTAAAAAACCCTTTTTTTAACATGTTTAAATGAATGAAATGACCCCTTATTTTAGGAAGTTTTTGCAAAATGGAATATAAAAACCCCTTATTTCTTTGTTAAATTGCCTAAATTTTTTGTATTTTAAAACCCCTCCCTTTCAACTCACATGGTACGTTAACATGATTACATAATGCATCCCTTGAGCAAAAATCCATGAAAGAGCACTCAAATTCAATAAATTGACACTTTGATAAAGCACAGATCACCAAGGTTGGAGTGCAAAAAAAGCCTCTAATCAAGAAACTTTCAATGTGTAAGCATCGAATGTTAATCTAGCTAGTAAAAAATTGATTTGTAAGTGAGGCAAAATTAGTCAAATTTAATAGAAGTTAGTGAAATTACTCTGTATTTTCAACAAATTAGAGACATGCAACGTGAACATAGAAGAATTTGAACTCGAAACAGAATGCACACATATTCAAACTGCACAAATCAACAATCACACATACCAAGACCTAATCTAATTAGGGATAAAATTAGTGATAAAGCTCTTCTAAATTACCTTGATTACACTAGATTAGGCCACTAATGTACGACAACGATGCCAATTATTATTAGAGCCTTGCAATGCAGCTACTAACTACATCTATAGGGATCTAACATAATTGTAAATCCTTGCATCGTTAACCGAGCTAGGGCATTGATAAAAAAATTCTCCAAAGATAAAAAAATTTGTAGCTTTTCTTAAGAAGACTGATTGTTTATCAATACAAGATGCTAAAACTAGAATTTGCGTTAGTTATGCAGGCTTTCGAGATGAAACGTTTCATTATTTTTAGTCATAATCGACTTTTTTTGCGAGGTAATTTGTGACAAATTACATGCTAAGCACTCAAAAACGATCTCAATTGTAAAAAAGGAATGAAGATAAGAAAAGCTTGAACAATCCGACCAAATTAGATACAAGGGTATTTTGGGAATTTTTGAAATTTGAGGGATATGGAAATTTCCACAAATTAGAGGGGTATTTTTCCAAAAAAGAATCTAGTTGAAAATTGATTGCAGAGTGTTCAATGTCAGAAGCCACAGCCCATTCACCTACAACATGCTAGCATAAAAAAGGTGTTACGATTGTCGCAGCTACCATGTTGGCCACCACTCAATCTACACGTAGTGGAGTCACTAGTATGGCCGGCCGCCTTCGGTGGCCTCTCTCTCCCTCTTTTGGAACGTAGTCTTCATCTCGCAGCTTGGGCCATGTGTATAGGGGACTCTCGTCCGCCATATTATGTTAAGTAGATTATGCTTAACTTTCGATGCGGAAATCCTTGTGAGTGCCTAGCCTATCTGCGCGAGCGAAATTTGGACAATATGCTAAAGTTTGACACACAAATTACTCCGCTCATGGGAGCGGCTCCTTATCAAGAAAGGTGTGCACGACCCAAATATGCGCTGGATATCGTCAGATGCTGTTGTGACGGCTGGCTGGAATAACGATAACGGTGCTTGTCATTCCGTGGCCCACATCTTCGTTTTCTGCGTCACACTGAACGCATCCTTTCCTAAGCTGTGAACGCTTCCCTTCATTCTTCAGTCCTCCTCCTTCTCCTCTTTCTTTCTCCTTCTGCAGAATAAACTTTTTCAAGCTTCCATGACCGCATCTAAGCCTTTCTTCCCTCCCTTCGTGTTGCCCTTTCTTATTTGGGAACCCGTTCCTGTACCCTAGTTCTGCTAATCGACCCTGTAGCGTCGCTTTGGTCTATATCATTCTGCTTACCAGAACCCGTCGTTTTGGATTGATCAGGCATGAAGTTTGGCAAACTCATTCAAGCTCTCATTGACGACGCCCTCCCTACATGGAAGGATAAGTATCTGGCATACAAACGTTTAAAGAAGCGCCTGAATGCTCTTCTGGCAGAATCTTTACTTGCTGTGGAGGAGCGCCATGGTTCTCGCTATGCAGCAGATGACGCCGGTATGCATGCAACTGAAGGATCTCTGGGAGGCAAGAGAGGGAGACAGATGCAGGATCAGGGAAGGACGGCGAAGCGCAGACATTTATTGAACGATGTTGAATTCAGATGCTTATTAGAAGAAGAGTTCAAGAGGCTCTTGGATGGAGAGCTTGAGAAATTGAATGATTTTGTGGTGGAGAAAGAGGAGGAGTTTGTGATGAAATTTCAGGTATGCTTGTTATGAGCTTGTGGTGCCTCCTGTGCTGTGGTGAAATAATTGAGTGACCGCAGGATATCTTGCATTTTAGAGCATGGATTTGTTATGCATATTTGTGTTATTATTTCTCAGGGCAGTAGTGCAACAAATTTGGAAAGGGGTTTTTGTTTTCCTCTTGCTCATGGCAAGCCTTAATGAACATGATTATGGAACTTCTAAGGTTAGTTCTTTGTGCACTGTCAAAGAAGGCTTTCGGATAGTCGAATGGCATGTCACATCTTATTGAAGAGTGCATGTTTTTTTAAATGGAGAGGATTGAGGATTGGTTGGCTGATCAAGATTTTATCGATAAAGTAAAATTAAATCTGCAGTTTTATGTGTAAATGGATAATTTTGAATTAGTTTTCTTTCATGGGGTTTTTAGTTGACGGTTTTGAGAGGCTGGACAAGGCAAGAATACATAGAGGTTTTGGTGTTGCCCCCCTTTATGCAGTTACTGGTCACAAGGGTAGTGGCTTGTTTTTTAGAGAATTGAGGCTGGCCTAAGATGTTACTGCCATTGCATGGCACATTATGAAGCTCTAGAAGGAAATGAAGGGAAAATGGAGTGTGCCTTGTCAAACAAGTGATGTTGCCTTGATGCGAATGAGAATTGTTGGTCTAGAAAGAGTCAAAGTGGAAGATGCATACAAGGACAAGAAAGGTTAAAAAATCAATCTGCCTAGGATAATATTCAAGACAGACACACACACACACAATATTCATATTGAGAGAGAGAGAGGATGCCAGAATTGTTGGCCTCTGTTTACAACCCTCGATAGTGCAGTCAAAAAGAGGTTAAGTTTCCAGCTTCGTCAGGCGTAATGGGCAATATGCAATGTTTTTCCATAGCTCTAGGTCAAGAAAGCTCCAAATGACAAAACATGAGTCTCCATGGTTCAAGCTTGAGAATTAGTCTCATGTACATGAGCTTGATGTCTTGCAAAGCTGTAGGTGCAAGGTCCAACTCATGCAGAAAAGTGTCCAATCGAGTCCCAATTAGTTCGTTTGGGTCCGTTTTCGTGCACTTTAAAACGTGACACAAGATCAAGTATCACATTTACACAAAATCAATTCTTGGTTGCTTAGTCCCTTGGTTCTTTTCTCGTCATTCTCTCTTGCTTTTATGGTCAAGATAGAGAGAGAAGAGAGGTGCAGGTTATCTTAGGGAGATAGATAGAGAAGGAGAGATAAAAACCACAATGGGTCCCAATCAAGTTTCAACCCATCACATGTAATCAGATTGCGAAGAGCTTATGTATTGCACAAATCGATCTACAAGAGAGCGTACCTTATGTTCATGAAATGGATATACCTCTGATGATGAACTTATTGATAGATGACTATTGCTTAAGGTTACGTATTGGGGCTGATGTGGGTGAGGATCTAGGACTGAGAATTGTATTAGCTCCAAGGGATCTTATGGAGAGATCTACTTAAGGACTACTTTGTGGAAGATATAAATGATGTATCTCAGGGCCAAAAGCTCAAACCAAGGTGGCTGAAATCTGAAACGAAGTGAGTACACTCTGCACTAGCTTATTAGCATAGCTTCCTAATGGCTTCCAACTACACATTTGTTGAGAGATGCTCTCACTACGCCAACAAATATTCTATTCATGGCTTTGCTTGAGAGGAAACCCTCACCAGAAGGCTGGAATCTAGTCGGGCATTGTCATAGAATCAGAAGCGTGCACTTAAATACTTTAGAGTTAATTCAACTATTCCACGTCGAATTCCGCACATAATAATATTGAGAAGACAATGCTGAAAAAGAACATAGTACTAGGGACTAGAAGATGGGATGGGCTGATCCTCTTCTTGAGGAGAGTTTTCTATTAAATTTGAACTGTGCAAACACATCAACCGGAAAAGTTTATACCGTTTTCCGTTCCTAGAGACTATGCTGATGCATAGAGATTCATGTATTCATGAGCCTTTTGGCTGAAATTTGTCATACCTGTAGCCGAGAACGGCTATAACTCCTTCGTTATGGAGTCTTCTTGGCGGGTGAGGTCCCTTCTGCTATCTGCTTCGGCATAGGGGAAACCAAGCGAATTCACCTCGGCTGAGAATTGCTTCTAAAATTCGTCAAAGTGCTGAAATTTACATGGGCGGCCGGTGCTACGCTTATCTGAGTGCGGCTATTTCCCACAGGGATGCACACAAGCTCTTATGGCTGCCCACCACCTCCGCTGTAACCTCTGCACGGCTTTCTCAGATGTGAGAGCATGAAATTGTTGAGGAGAGAGAGAGAGAGGGCTGAATTTGGGGGTGAGGGAGGAAGTTGTGTGTGTGTGTGTGTGTGTGTGTGTGTGTATAAACTGCTGCAGAGAGCTCCCAAATGGTAGCGCTAGCTTTCTTATTTCCCAACGTATGAATTTGTGGCCATCTGGTGCTACATGAGAGATAGAGAGAATGCTTGTAAAACTCCACGCTGGCTTCTTGCTAATTTTCCACGCCACAACTGAGTTTTATTTAATATCATTAAATTCGGCATGTTTCAAACTGGCCCGATCACTTTTTAAAGGTTTTAAAACTTTAAACTTTAAAAAATATGTATTTAAACGGGAGTTTTGCCCATACACAGTAAGTGGGCCCTCCTATTTCCATGCTCCTCCCGGCTCAGTCTGTTGGCTTTGGCGCCCCTTTCAATATTTCTTTATAGTGCTTTAACTCAGCGCAAAATTTGGGACTTTCGTACAATCTTGCCACGTCATCAGTTGATTGCGCATCTTGTGTGTGTGCGTGCGCGCTGGTTCTGCTTTATTTATCTCTAGTCACTTGGGTCCCATCGCACAGGGTCCCATAAGTTGGTGGGAACTCCTCTTTAAAAATAGGCCACTCGTCAAGACTTTGCCTATTGGTGAAACTTCTTTTGCTATTGCTGCTGCTTCTAGGGTTTAGGTTCCTCGGTCGGGATATCCTATTATCCAGGTTGGCTCCGTTCTTCAGTGGCTTGACACGTCAACAGTTCGTGACATCTCCCCTTCTTAAAAGAAAGTAATCATCCGCGATTACCGTATATGTCACAAGAAGGACACCACGTGCCAATAGAAAATAATAGTTTGAACAGACTTTTAGCACTTCAATAACAAATGAACTGAGAGAGAGACGACACGCGACACGGAGTGGCGGAATTCCATCCCAGAGAGTATTGGCTCCAAACCTTGGTGCCCCTTTTGGTATTTCTTTATATTCCATCAACACGGTACAAGCCAGTACTCCATACTTTGCTCCTTCTCCAGGAAGCATGCCATAGAATGAGCCCTTTGCACATATTTAAAGGCCCTTGGCCTATGAAAGAAATTTACATGAAAAGCCTTCAAACTCAAAAGCTTCTGGTCAAAAAGCAATGCCAAAAAGTTGTTATCGTAAATCACGGAATTCCGTACAGTTGCCACGTCAGCAGTCAGCGCAAAACACGGAGCGTCTGTACAATTGCCACGTCATGAGATTTTGCACAAGTCTTGGTGTGTGTGTGTGTGGGTCCTGCTTTATTTTAATCCTTTGTCACTTGGGCCCAATCGGACGGGGTCCTATAAGTTGGTAGGACTTCTTCTTCTGTTGTTGCTTGTTCTTCTTAGGTTTAGGCCCTTCGGCCGTAATCTGCAAGTTGGCTCCATTCTTCAGGGCTTGACACGTCAGCAATTTGTGACATCCCCCCTTCTTGAAAGAAAGTAATCGTCTGCGATTATAGCATATTTGCAAAACAACTCAAGTTAGCTCAAAAATTTTCGAGGGTCATTCCAAGGGACAGTCAGTTTGCTATCTTTTTTGTTAAGGAGTTGGCTTCTCCTTCGGCTTTTTTGATCAAGGAGCTGGCTTCTCCTTTCGGCTCTTTTGATCAAGGAGTTGGTTTCTCCTTTCGTCCAGTTCGGAACTCTTGATATGCTAGCGTAGTAAAATTAGCTAGTACACCCAGACCGCACTGATCTTCCACGGGTGTCTTGATGCACTAAAATTACATACCCATGCAATCTCATCCATTTAGGAGTATTCAGTACTTGGCACATCACAATGCAACACAAAGGCTCACATATGCATGTTACAAGACGCCGATGAACACTCCCCCCGCAAATAACCATCTAGGTCCGAGCCATGAGCTGTTCAACGACTCCTTCATCACTCCTCCCGCAAATAACCTAAAAAGGTGCTGACCGTGAGATATAGAGGCCTTTTACAACCAAACGCCCCGTAGACCGCAACCTGCATTGTTTGGAGGTGTTGAGAGTAACCACTACTCATACTTTTTAATACTCCCCCCGTATGAACACTCCCCCCCGCAAATAACCATCTAGGTCCGGGCCATGGGCTGTTCAACGACTCCCTCATCACTCCTCTTGCAAATAACCTAAAAAGATGCGGGCCATGAGATATAGAGGCCTTTTACAACCAAACGCCCCCTAGACCGCAACCTGCATTGTTTGGAGGTGTTGAGAGTAACCACTACTCAGACTTCTTAATACTCCCCCCGTATATAACCACAAGGGTCCGGACCATGAGTAAAAACAACACTTTTCAATCATTCAATACTCCCCCCGCAAATAACCACAAGGGTCCGAGCCATGAGTATGATCAAGCATTCTCGAACATTGTTTCTCACTACTCCAGCTGGGAGTAAACATCACCAATCATTGAAATTAGTATTGAAACCAGAGTCAAACAACTCAAAGCGGCACCAAGACAGGTTCAAAACAGATACCATCCATTTCAAACAAATTTCAAACAAGATCACCAAACAAGCTAAACAGAAAAACTTAAAAAGCAATCTCGACATTAGTCGAGCTCGAAAAGTCGACCGACTTTCCATCCTGAAACTTGCACCAATAATTAGGGTTAGGTTCTTTCCATAAGGTCGTAGCCAACCACAACATGGTCCATCAGCTCTTGGACGGACAGTGTCTCTCTGGCGATGATGGTAGCCCCAAAACAGCAATCACATTGGACCTCCAAGGTCATCAGCTCGTGAAGAGATATCTACTGAGAGATGTTGAGAAATTTCAAGTTATAATCTACTAGGGTTTTCATGGCAAGCATTTCAGGATACCCCACTCTGCTAGAAGTTGCACTCTGAAGGAAGATGTCATAAATGGTATAACTTCGGGCAAAAATTTTCTTAAAATCTTGCCAAGTCCTTGGAGTGTGCGGCTTGGTAGCTATAGACATCAACATCTGCATGGCACTGCTTTTGAGAAGAACAGTGACTCGAAACAAATCTTGGATCCATCTCTTACAAGTGATCTTTATGGCTTATGCCTTGTAAGAACATGAGCGGTGAAGACGGGAGTGCGCCCGATGCGTCCGGGGTCGGGACCCAAGGATACTTCAAATCAAATTCCAAAAGTCTCTGGTTTGCTATGTCTACTCTTTTGTAAGACCAGTATGCTTTCAGAAAAGCACACGCCTGATGCTCTGATACCACTGTCACAAGACGGGCACCATGTGCCAATAGAAAAGAACAAACCAAATAGACTTTTAGCACTTCAATAACAAATGAGCTGAAAGAGAGAGACGACACGCGACATGGAGTGGCGGAATTCCACCCCAGAGAGTATTGGCCCTAAACCTTGGCGCCCCTTTTGGTATTTCTTTATATTCCATGAACACGGTACAAGCCGGTACTCTAGACTTTGCACCTTCTCTAAGAAGCATGCCATAGAATGAGCCCTTTGCATATATTTAAAGGCCCTTTGCGTCTATGAAAAGCAGTTTACATGAAAAGCCTTCAAACTCAAAAGCTTCTGGTCCAAAAGCAATGCCAAAAAGCTGCCCGCGTCATAGAAAAAGGGGACGGGGGGACGCAGCCTAAACAGGCGGGAAGTGACGGGGGACGCGTGAATGGGGGACGGGACGCCTATTTGGGACGCAGGGACGTCCCTCACAAGGGCCAGGGACGGGACGTGTCCTGGTACGCGGGTCCCCTGTGACGGGGCAGCATGGGACGTGGGCAGGGGGCGAGACGGACGAGCCAGTTTTGGGGGCAATAGTTTGCTATGTAAGGGCCAATTTTGTGGACAATAGTTTGCTATTTAAGGGCACACAAGGGAAGGCCTTGGCAAGCCTACCCTTCTAACTTCTAAGTGCTCCCGAGTCCCATGGGCAGCGGGCCATCATCCATGCCACATGGGCCATCTCTCCTCTCTCTCTCTCTCTCTCTCTCATCATCCATGCCACATGCCCTTGGCGAGGATGATTGATGATTGATCACCACACCAACTGTGTCGCGCACGTCGCACGCCCTTTGTTATATTTTGGTATTATGTAATATGAGTGCAAAACCCACTTTTTCTTTGCAATCTTGTGCTCTTAGTGTCACTGTTGTCTCAGTATTAAATTTGCAAAGAACTAGTGTTTTTTAGAGTGCGTCCCCTGTCACGTCCCCCGTCCCCTGTTTTGCCACGTCCTTGTCCGTGGGACCCGCCGCGTCTCCGAGACCCGTCCCCGTCTCCATGTGACTGGCCCGCGTAAATCACGAAATTCAGTACAACTGCCACGTCAACAGTCAACGCAAAACGTGGAGTGACTGTACAACTACCACGTCATCAGATTTTGCACAAGTCTTGGTGTGTGTGTGTGGGTCTTGCTTTATTTTAATCCTTTTTGTCACTTGGGCCCCATCGGATGGGGTCCCATAAGTTGGTAGGACTTCTTCTTGTGTTGTTACTTGTTCTTCTTAGGGTTTAGGCCCTTCAACCGTGATCTGCAAGTTGGCTCCATTTTTCAGGGCTTGACATGTCAGCAATTTGTGACAGTATATCTGCAAAACAACTCAAATTAGCTCCAAAATTTTCGAGGGTCATTCTGAGGGACAATCAATTTTCTCATTCCAAATCGGAGCTCTTGATTTCTTGGGTCGTTGGCTTCCTAGAAGAATCTCATCCAATGAGGAGTCTCATTTCAGATTAGATCTAGCTCTTGATATTTTGGGTCGTTGGTTTTTCAAAAAATCTCATCTAATGCGGAATATTTAGTGTTTGGCACATCATAGTGCAACACAAATGCTCACATATGCATGTTATAAGACAAAGTGAACGCCGCCGCTAAGCGCTCCTCCAAGATAGACGGTATGCCGTATGAAGCTACTCAACGACTACCTCGTCACTCCTCCTGCAAATAACTTAAAAAGGCCAAACCACAACCTGCGTCGCTTGGAGGTTCAAGCATACAACCAAACGCTCCCCAGACATCCCGTTTGCGTCGTTCGGAGGTTTCCCAACATACAACAAAACGCTCCCTAGACATCCCGTCTGTGTCATTTCGAGGTTTTCAAGCTTACAACGAAATGCTCCCCAGACATCCGGTTTGCGTCGTTCCGAGGTTTAGACAATACCAAAACAACATTTCTCGCTACTCCACCCGGGAGTAAAATCACCAATCAATGAAACCAGTATTAAAATTAGAGTTAAACAGTTCAAATCGGCACCAAGACAGGTTTAAAAGTGATACCATCCATTTCAAACAATACTTTCTCAAACAGAGTTCAGAAGTGCCAACTTGCTCTGTTTGCTCTTTGGTGGGACTGGTATGCTTTCAGAAAAGCACACGCATGAAGCTTTGATAACACTGTCACGGGGACGGGCACCACGTGCCAACGGAAAAGAACAGATTGAACAACTTTAAGCACTTCAAATAACAATTGAACTGAAAGAGATGCACGACACAAGAGACGGGGAGTGGCGGAGTTCCACCCCCGAGAGAGCACTGGCCCCAACCTTGGTACCCCTTTCGGTAGTTGGTGGGAACTCCTCTTTAAAAATAGGCCACTCGTCAAGACCTTGCCTATTGGTGAAACTTCTTCTGCTGCTGCTTCTAGGGTTTAGGATCCTCGGCTGGGATCTGCAGGTTGGCTCCGTTCTTCAATGGCTTGACACGTAGCAGTTTGTGACAATTGTGCTGGTATCTCCTATACCCAGCTCGGCCTCAATGCCTTGAGCAAACTAGTCGTACTGAAAGTCCATTTGCTTGAGGAACTCTAGGTGGATGAAGTTTTCGGTGGCTCCTAGATCGAAGAAGATAAGTGCTTTATGGCCATGAATCTTTCGATAGGCTTTGCATAATTCCTGGGAAGCATTGGGTACAGAAATTCCGTAAATATCCGGAACAAGTCCCATTGAGGTTTTGGCTTTCTTGATTATTCAGTAAACCAATGGAGAGCATGATAGATGTTTGTGTTTATGGGTATCTATGGTTTGCACCATCATGATAATGGGAGAGCTGTGTCTCAGTAGACCACAAAAAGCCTGGTAGTTTTCAGTGTTCACAGCTTGTTTCTTCAAGGGGATTGTGTTCCAGTTTTCTGAATTCATGTGATTGGGGACGGGTTGATAACTGGGTAGGCTAGTTTTTGTTCTGTCTCTTTCATTAAGCAATATATAAGGAATTTGCATTCTTGCAAAATTGGCGGACATCATGTCTTGAAAGCATATACTTGCTAGAATGGCTTTAGAATTGCTACCAAAAAAAAAAGTGGTTTCCTTTCCTTTGGATGAGCAAAGGGATTGAGTTTGATGGTTTCTTTGTTTGTTTTTCCTCTTCTGCTTAGCTCTTCAATGAAGAAATCGAGAGGCGAAAAGATGCTTTACAGGCCAATGATCAGACCCAGTTAGATCTGATCAATCTGCAGAAGGACGTGGTGGTTTTCCATGGTGAGATGGTTCTCTTGAAGAACTACAGCTCATTGAACTATCGAGGTAATTACAACCGGTGTATATTCTTTCGTTTCTCCATCCTCCGAATTTAAGTAGAATTTTTTCTCACATTTTGGGGATGTGGGGCGAATTACATAATCATCGCTTTTTGTAATGAAATTAACTAATTCCTTTTATGCTCTGGATGCAGGCCTGGTAAAAATTGTGAAAAAACATGACCGATTGACAGGTGCGTGGTTGCGCTTATCGTTCATCCCAGATGTGCGTCGCCAACCTTTTTACAGCACAGAAATAATTTCTAGGCTTGTGAGAGAATGTGAGAGCAATTTGCTGTCACTTTTTCCCAGCCGCTCAGGGGAAACTTTTGATGAGCCCTCATTTGAGAGAGACACACAAGAGAGTGCTTTTGAGGACGATTCAGTGTTTAGTGAGGATGTGATAAGGCAGATACACAAGAATACATTGGCAGCGTTGCAGACAATCAGAAATATGAGCAGGGGTAGCTCAACTTACAATGCGCTATCCGTGCCACCGGGTGAAGATAATGAAGATGCAGAGTCTGTTATCGATGAAGAGTAAAATTGGCAACCCTGTTGAAGGGCAGTGGAGGTTGGTTTGGGCATTTGTATTATACACTGGACCGTCTCACAAAGGAGAGACTGGCTGTTTATTTTCTGCTTCTCTGAGATTCTTTAGGTAGTGTTGCTTATGATTTGGATTCTGGGATAGAATTGTGGATGATGTTATAATAGTCTTTGTGGTAGCTCATAATAACTTGGGAAGCTTGCTCCTCATATCGTCGACTTTTAGGTTGAAACATCAGATTTTTTTATATGTCCATTGACATTACAAGGAGAATAAAATTCCAGCTACTTCCATAAATATAATGCAGTGCAGTTTATTCAGCTAGTGTCACAGGGTAGTTGTGTGTGTGCCTCTATCTACCTGTGTCTATTATAGTCGAGGGATCTACGGCTGGGGATGAAGCCATGCGGCACTTCTATCAAGTATCAAGTAAAGACGGCCTCCCCTGCCCACGGTGTCAGGGGTTGACCCTCCAAGCTTACCTACCAAGGCGTGCACACTATCCAGCTCGCCTCCTGGCTGTGTTTGTTAGAGAGAGAGAGAGAGAGAGAGAGAGAGAGGACTTGTGAGTGCATCCTCCACTCTGACCAAGTTGTTCATCTTATATGTATAACAAACTTTCTTACCTACACTTAAATAGGAGGTGAAGGATTGAATTCAGATCACAAACATCGAGGAAAAAGGAGGAATGACGGTTGAGATGAGGGAAATCACAAAATTTGTCTCCTTGTAAATTAAGCATGAATATAAAGTTTCATTTGATACACGAAAACAAAGTCTTCAAAAATACACACACGCGCACATTTGTATCATAGTATGGTGGTTTCTTTTTCTGTATCATAATATCTTGGAAATTTTACATGGTGTCTTGCTATGATGTAGCAAGAATGTGAATGGGCTTGGTGAGAGGTACAATGCCTTGATTCTAAGTGACAATTCACTTGGAATAATAAAAGTCGACTATGGGATGATCAATGTACACAAGGACATATTAAGTCCACCAGGGGAGGACAAACACAACATATGGTGCTATAACATCCAAGTAGTGAAGACATTGGACACATTTATAGTGACATAGAAGTAAGCCCATGTGGTGGTACATGAAATCCGTGTGGGGAGTTTGAGCTGGTCTTCTTGCCCTGTTGGAAAACCTCCTCTCTTGTGTAGGAGAGAAGACTTTGCCACAGCTACTTGGGGTCCTTGGCCATCGGGTTGACAAACCTTAGGATTTGATTATTGGGAATGGTAAGACTGGGTACAACACATGTATGGTGGAAAAGCAAGGTGGGGTGATAAAAAGTATGTATTACCATAAAGCTACAACATACGATATGTATTACCTATTCATTTATCTCCTAATCCTCTAGAAGGTGTTGAACTCGGGACGTTGTGTATAGAGTTAGGAGGCTTTATTGAGGGAGGAGAAGTGGACGGTGATTTGGTTGCCGCGGACCGTGGGCTTGAAGGTGGTGAAGGAGTCGTAGCGCAGGAAGAGGCAGGCCAGCAGCGTTTGTGACAGGAAGGGCACCAGCTCCGCTGCGGCGCACTGCTTGTTGGCCACCGATGTCTGCCCATCCGCCGGGCCGTTCCCCCATAGCACATACTTCAACAGCTTCCTCCCCTCCTCGCCCACAAACCTGTAAAACCAAACCTCATTCTTTGAATCCTGCATGTATATGTCTCTCTCTCTCTCTCTCTCTCTCTCTCACACACACACACACACACACACTTTGTGCAACTGTGGGGAATGAGAAGGATTTCTATCTATTAGTGGTGCGAGTACGAGCGGTATTTATGTCTACATACATACATACATACACACACAGGAGCCAGAGTGCCTTTTTTTAAAGAGCCAGAGTGCCTCTTGGTGCAGTTTTTCTTACAATGCCAATTTTGTGATTCAAAGGAAGAGCGTTAAGCTCAATCCCAGAAGAAATGAGATCATACATGTGCACATGCCTCGGATCGTGTGTGTTCATACCTGTCGGGTACGAATTCGTTTGGGTCTTTGAAGACCTTGGGGTCTCTTGTTGCCATTGGTTGACATCCTCCAATGATCTCTCCCTTCTTCACTTCATACCTGTGCTTTCGAAAGCCAAGTTTTAGTATATATTGCTACCCAATGCGGTGAAAGGAAGCGAGTTTCCAATGATGTTCTGCATGCGCTACAAGCCGACTACAATATGTACATACATACATATCTTCCCCACAGATTTGAACTTGAGTCTTACACACACCCACACTAAGAAATCACCACTAGACTAAGCAATCCTTCCTAAGAGAAATGTTGTGAAGTGTTGTCGATGCATCCAAAGTAAGTAGTGCATATTACCTCCCATCATATGTCTCTATGATGAAGTCCTCTTTTGCTCTTCCATATTGATAGGGCACAGGGTGTGATAACCTTAAACTTTCGAACACAACCGACTTTAAAAGCTCCATCTTGTTGATCGCACCCACGCTCAATTTTCCGCCTCCCTCTTTCTTCACCCCTTCTCGAACCTCTGCGGCAAGAGCTTCATGTAGCTTGTGACCTCCCCTCCCCACATATCCAATTAAGGGGGGGAAGAACAAATTAAAGCCCCCAAAGGCATTAAAACCCAAGAAAAAGACAATATTATGAAGGGCATCATGTCTATCAAGCCCATATTTGATCTCTGCCATGTCTAAGAGCTCACTCCCATAGGTTTGAAAGAATCTTACAAGCCTTCTATAAAATATGGACACAAAGAAGTAAGGGACTGGGAATGTATGCAGAAGGAGCTCTTCTAGCAAATGCGGCAGGCCTGCACTTGCGACGGGGGAGAGTTGCGGCGCAATCCAAGCTTGGAATAAGAAGGGGCCATGTGTTTTTAGAGAGTTTTCACCTTCTTCTACAGGATTGCGGCCAACTATTGTCCTTACGAGCACATTGCATGCTACTTGGCCAGTTTGTGCATTCACTTGTGCCTTGCCCTTCCTCTTCATCTCTTCTTCCCATGCCGGGAACACCTCTGCAGCCGCAGCATCCATCTCCGGCACCCACTTGTGCGCATTGAGCTTGATGAGGTCCATTATGAAGGATTTGATCCTTTTGTGTCTGTCCTCTGATGGGTCCAAATACACACATGGCCTTATACCTCCATAGAATCTTGTGCTTGGCATGTAGTTAGCCAGCAGCAGATCCTTCTTCTCTACCTATTTCACATGAAAGCCAGGGTAGCAAGGTAAGAAGGATAGCTATAATGCTGACAAGCATACTCATGAGCATCTGTGTGTGTGTGTGTGAAGCAGAAGAAGAAGAAGAGTTTTTTACGCTGTAGGAACATTCGTAGGAGTGTTCAACTGAAGATCTTTTACTAGAGAGTTGAGAGCGTAGTACCTTGGAGACGTCGAAGAGGACAGGGAAGCTCTTCTGATCAAGAAGCATAATGACTTTGCTTGTGGGGAAGCCAGGGGGGCTAGGGGCAACATTACATCTAAATATTGTGCTCTTGTACTTATTCAGCCTTGATTCCCAAAATTGGGTCTCTCCCTGAAACCAGAAGAAATCAAGCCTGTCCCTAATTGCACCCCAGTAAGGCCACCCGTACCCGCCGGGAATCCGCTTCAATGGAAGCTCTACCTCGTCCTCATGCTCCCCCATTTTCTATGCTGATTTATTTCTACTCAATGTAGAATCTGTAGAGCGTGTTAAGTAGTGTCGATAGTCAGTAATTAACTCAATTAATCAGGATCTGTTGAGCAGATTGATTGTAATGAATGTTTAATGGTTGTGATTAATGTCTCTGTCGACAGACGGACGAAGCTGGTTGTAAACAAAATCCTTTGATTAACGTGGACAAGAGGTGATTATCATGGCCTGCCCTTCCAATTGAGATGGAAATTGGAATGGTCTTCAATTATATATTTCAAAGTCTTGGCGCATAAGAGTAATTTTCATTGGAAAGGGAGAGGTTCTGTTGCGCGCGTCAAACCAAGACACCACCAACTTCTGATTCCATGACAACCCAATCACTCATGTGTGACTGTCTTTTCAAATCTATGCCACTATATACACTCTCTCTCTCTCTCTCTCTCTCTCTCTCTCTCTCTCTTGCGCGCGCACGCACCCGCGCACACACACACACACACACACACACACACATACCAGGTCTTGTGTTCAAAACTTTTATGATAGATCTCTGAGGTCTCTTGGGGATTGTTCCCACTAGCCTACGACAATAAAACTTCCCTTCTTCTTCTTCCTCTTCATCTCGTGTGTGTGTGTGTGTGTGTGAGTATGTTAAGGAAAAGAGAAACACGGTATAACCTTTCTATCACCCAAGTGTGGTGCATTGGTTATGCCATTTTTCTCTTGAATAACAAATCTTGAGTTCAACTCTCGTAGGATAGATGTTTGAGATCTCTTGGGATAGTTTCCTATGACGTTAAAATCCTCTTCTTCTTCTCTCTCTCTCTCTCTCTCTCTCTCCCCTTTATCCAAGGGATCCTAACAAACAAGAGCACCTGCAAAATTTCAAGGCTAAAAATTGCAACCCTTCCCATTTACACTGCACACACATGGCATAAAGTTTGTAGCTCTTCCAAATGATGGGCAAGTTTCATAAGAAGCCCTTCCTAGTGGAAGGGTGTTTGAGAAATAACCTGCATAACGAAGGGTATGCATGGTAAAAGCGATCAATTTGAAATCATGTAAAATATATAAATGAATACTGATACATTATATTGAGGATGATATCATGTTCGAGATAGTAGGAAAAATATAGCTCTATATAGTATATACATCTTTTTGGTCCTACACAACTTTCTGAAGGCTTCAATGCCCTTTGGAGGCACTTTTACCCTTCAGTGAAGGGAAAAAATATTTTTAGCCTTCAAAAGAAGGATAGAATATTGAAAATTTTTTAAGTAGCCCTTCTAATTTTTGCCTAAATATAACTTAATGAAGGATAGGTAAAAATTTTACCCTTCAAATGAATGATAAGGGTCACCCTTCAGAAACGAGCCTTGGACGGTGGGATTTTAAAGGAGCATTGAGTATTGTGTCAAACACAATCTTTCTCATCCTCTTTCACTTTGTTTTTGGCTTTCTAAAAGAAACCCTTAGTGTTGGGTTGGATTGGGAGGGGCCTTTCATAGTTTTCAGTGCATGATGGAGACTTACGTTTCATTTAACATGCTGTCTTTACTTTTCTTGCATTCTATTGTTTTAAAATGGTAAATTGAAGTTTCACCTTACATAATTTTAGTAAATTTTATACACACACACACATAAACACAAAATATATGTTTTTTTTGCATTCTATTTTAGAATGCTAAAGTGAAGCTTCACCTTGCATAATTCTAATAAATTCTACACACACACATATATTAATTAGTTCTTTTTATTTTACCTTACATTTCACAACTTCACATAGCTTTACATTTTTTGCATTTTACAGCTTGGTTCCAATTAGTGTTAACATTCAAGAAAGTCTCCTTTTAGCTGATCAAGTTTCCTCCTCACAAAAAAGAAACCGAAAATATTAGCAAAAATTTTGAGATTTGCAAAATGTTTGGACGACTTTCTAACACATTTCGTCCGTTTTTCCTTTACCATGGTTTGTAGCTAGCTAGTTTCAATTTTCAATCGGCTCAAGACTAAGCTGATGCAATCCTTTCCCAAACACTGATACCAGTTTAAACAATTTTATCACTTGCTTATTGTTTTTGAAAGCTGTAATGACCCTTTCACTTGTTTTTTTCAATTTTATACAATGGTTCCAAGTGTTTTTCAATCATTATATATTTTTTATGCTTTGAAAATATATTGTATTCTAAATAGTTTATTTTTATACATTTTTTTTGCAAAAAACATAATATTTTATTGTGATACCACATCTTTTAAAATACTATTGTTACTTTCTATTTCTCTTTCTCACAAAGAAGCCTCTTATTATGAAATTCTTTTCGACACTAATATTTTAAAATACTTTTTGTCATAATAAAATATTAATTAAAAAAAAAACAAGTGTAAAACAAAGAACTATTTAGAATATAGTATATTTAAAAAACATACAAAATATTGATTGAACAAGGTTAAAGTTCACTATGGCCTACATAAGGCTATGAGAATACTTTACTACTAACAGGTTTCTTTGTGAGAGAAAATAAGAAAGTGACACTAATTTTTGAAAACATTTGTTATCATATTTAAGATATTATCTTTCTTGAAAAAAGTGTAACGTAAACTATTTAGACTAAACTATATTCCAAAAACACAAAAAATAACGTTTGAAACCACTTGCAAGCAGTGTAGTAAATTGAGAAAAAAAGAGGTGGAAGAAGACTATTAAGATTGTGTGAGATCCAATATTCAATGGCTCTCTTTAAACAGAGAGGTACACAAATGTCAGCACCTCCCACAAAGACCTAGAAAAAATATTGAAAAAGAAAGCTTTGCCATGTGGCACTAATCCACAAG